>NC_092454.1:41624368-41934823 GCF_036169615.1 Heliangelus exortis
TGAATTGTGGGTTTTGTTCTGCCTATACAAACATACCTGTGCCTGTAACATGCAGCTACTCTAACTGAAGCAGTACTTGCCTTCCTGGTTGTCTAGATTCTCCAGAGTATCCTGGTCATTTAATAAATGCCAAGTGCTTCAGACTCTGAATTTTGCTTAATTCTCAACACTAAGAAGTGGAGTCTGCTCAACTAACAGAATGTTACATTCAACAAGGGCTGGAAATGTATATTGTGTCAAGTGGGACCACTGAAGAGATGAAAAATAGTAAAGCTCTTGCTTAGTATAGAAGCATTGTTTGTCATTGAAGATCTGGACTCTTTGAAAGCAGTATTCAAAGTTTTGATTCTATGTAAGAGGTCTCTCTATAACTATAAGCCATTATTTTCCTAGACCTATTATTTCTTCTGATTTGCTTCATTAAAACAGTAAAGGACAATAAATGCACTTACTCCCTGAGCACAGGATACATATTTTACTGATTGGATATTAAGGAGAAGAATATGGATGTCATTGTGAATCTCATAATGGAAAAGAGATTTTCAGTCACTGTCATGACTAGAGAAAAGGGAGAGGCAAGAAATAGAAATATATAATGAGAAACAAAAGGTGGAAAAACACCCCTGTTTCCCCACATTAAACACAAATGTGTTAATGTATTCTGTCTGAACATATGATACCAAATGGAGGTGCAGAAATCTCAACCCTGAAAACTCAGTGGACAACAAAAAGCTGACTACTTAAGACTCCTGCAGTACATCTCTAGACACAGCCTGGAGCAATGAAGTATTAAAGAATTTTTATTTATTTAATTGTTTGTTTGTTTATTTTAAGATTAGATGTCTAGTTTAGTATTTAGCACATTGTTTTTGGCATTTGGAGACTAGCAACAACACACACATTCTCTGTCACTTATTTGCCTAGCAGTCTTTCAAAGGCAGACATATAGGTCATGGGTACAAGAAAAAAACATGCGCCCACACAAGAAAATGAATGTGTCTCAAAAAGTAGCAACAAGGACACAATAAGTGAAGCATTTGCCCTGGGAACTGTTCCAAGTGGAGCACAAAGTCGAAGCAAATATATTGGATAGGCTGCAGCTGCTGCTTTTGCCACCCAGGAGGAGTAATTCTTCAGTGGGATATAGGTGGGGAAATGCTATAAAGAAGCAGCAGCCACAAAGTTCATTTTGACACCAGAAGAGGGCTGCTTTGGGCATTAGAGTGGCTTCCTGGGGCTGGTATGCCTCTGAAAAACTGTTTTAGGTTTGTAACCTGAACGTGTTTTCCCAACTGAACCCAAGCCTTCTGAACTGAGTTCCCCTCCCTATGCACTATTTCTGTACAAGTGATAAACTATATTCACCAGTCTGGGGCTGGCCACTGCACAGATGAGAAACATGTCCAACAAGAGCTCCTGTATTTTTTTGTAGGTATGCAAGCGAAGGTTCCTACCATATTTGTGGCTGAAAAATTTAACTGCATGACCAAAATATTCCAACCATCATCTGAAGGAAAGAGGATGCTGCCAATAACTTGGGAACTAGAGTGAGAGTTGGGCACGGCAATGAGACTTACCGATTCAGAAGTGTTCTAGGGTAGGCTGTTGCCACCAGAAACACAATGCTTGTGAAGTTAAAACTTTCTGAGGTTTGCCCCAGGATGTTATCCCAGTGCGGGAATGGTGGCCTGCAAGTATGTCTGCAGGCTCAAGTCACCACACTCCTTAGCCCACGTGATATTGCACTTTACTAATACCGTCTTCCCTATTTTCACCGGGGCTAAATATTTGCCAACTTCTAACAAAATAAGAGCACAAACAAAAATGAGTTGAGTAGAGCTCTTAGTTCAGATGCTGCTATTTGAGACCCCACATAGCTCTGGGGAAATAAGGACTGAGTATGTAATACCAGCAATGACACTAAAGGTAAATGGATTTGGGGATTTTTGTCATGTACTGTGGTAGCAATAACAGCAGTGACAGGGCATTTGTATCCCCACATCACATCTGGTGAAAATATTTCATCTGGGAAGCACAGCTTTTATCACATAATTTGGTCCCATTATTTTAGTGGCTAATGTTTCACACTGCTTGTGCTCCTCGCCTGAATTGTGACTGCAAGGTGTCACTCCACTACAGATTTTGGAAGCTTGGGATATAAATTGAAGCCAGTACATCCACTATTGGAGAAACATGTATTATTATTAAAGCTCGTTCATCACACACTGAAGTAAATACCTTGCATGGGGGAATTGGAATCATTCTCAGTGAACTAGATCCATCACCTTCTAAATCAGGTACATCAGCTAGTGAATCAAATGCATCACCTTTGAATTAGATGGACTCCCAGTTGAATTAGATGCATCACCTATTGAATCAAATACATTACTATTGAATCAAAAACTGTACGTCACCCAGTAAATCATGTAAATATTACCTATGCTGCACGTTGAACAGCTCCATCACCAATAAGTTTAACAGATGACATGTTAAAGCTGCTGTAACATTTAAACAATTACCATAAGGGCCAAATTCAATATATCAGTCTCCAGTCCTGGTAGATCAACCTTTCAGAGCCGGCAAAAACACCATAAAGAAGTTCTGTGTTTTTTCTGATACATTAAACCCATAAATGAGCAGGCAAAAGCAGAGAGATAGGAAGGAAAACAAAATGCAGTTCTACAATATTGCCAGTGTAGCTTGCAGCAGCTACAAGATGCTGACCTGCCAGGGCTTAAGGTACCATGATTGTTACATAAGACCACTGTGGCACATGGTTTAGAGAGTGCTGAGACTACTCTTTAAAGTAGTGGCTACCTTCCATCTGTCCTAAGATTTTCAGCCTTTCCAGCACCCTAGGGACTGAAGCAGTAACCACTAAATATGGAGGTTTTGTTATTTGTTAATTCCTAAAAACCCTGTATCTCTAGTGTAGGCAAAGATTCCAAGAGTAGCACCAGGTAAAAATGGACAACATAATACATACAAACATAATGTGCTTTGATACTGAATGGAAGTTGAGTCGAATTCAGACCTCAAAATATATAGTTTTTTTAGAATTACAATGTTTGCTGTTGTCCTACAACCTTTAAACCAATGGCCCCCTTATTGAATATTTTGCATACTTTTCTTTTTTTTTTTTTCACTTCTTATCAAGAAATCCAAGCAGGGGGAAGACATCAAATAGTACACTCACTGTCTCCTCTGATACAACCCAGGGTAGCCCCATTTTACCAGCTGGCAAACAGAAGAAGGAGCTTTTTAATCTTTTTAGTTAACCTTTTTCTTTCTCTCTTCCTTTATGTTGTACCAGCTATACAGTGAATGCATCAGAGTTAAATGAAGCAGTTGGTCGTTTTGCCCCTGAATGGCATGTTTTTGGCAGAAGACCATATTTCCTCACCTGCCCCAGGTTATCTGGAGTGCTGGTACTCCTGCTAGCCCTTGCGGGAACATGATTAAGATACAGTTTTAGTCATGTCTGAAATAGTGAAACACAATTGACAGATACTCTTGAGAGCTCTGCACCGGCATTGCTCCAAATGAATGAAAGCTGAGACGGTGCTAAGTTCTCCTCCTAGTACAGCAGAGGTTCTTGATGTTTTCTTTTTGCTGAGAAGCCTGTGGAGGAGAAACACAGAAGACTGGAATTAGGAGTTTGGATAGATAAGAGATTGCCGTAGGCTGGGCTAGTATAGAGGAAAAAGAAGGAAAAGGATATAAAGGACACAAACAGATGGAGTTATTCGAATATTAAAATACCTTGGGAGTAGCCACCAAGATCAGTGGCTCTTTTGCCCATGCTCCAGGAGAGGAGACAAGGAGACAAGGAAATGCAAGTAAAAGAAGTGTGCTGAGTTGGACCTGAAGGACTAACTGCATATTGTCTGCAGTTCTCATTTCTACCCAGTAAGAGCATCACTGTCATTTCAGCCTTGTTGGCATGGAAGCAGTGAGAGCATTCTCTTTTCACTGCACCACTCAAGATAAGGGTACAAAGACTGCTTGACCTAGGTGTGTGTGTGGGTGGACGCAGTGTGTTTTCTGAACATGCACGTTTACCATCCTTCAGACAGTTTAAGTTAGCCTCACTCTATCATGTTTTCCCACTGTCATAATTCAGAAAAAAAATCCCCCTTGAAGGTCCTTAATGAGAAATACTTGCCTTTCCCATTCTTTGTCATCCTTGTGACTGTGATAGCAAGGTAGTATTGGGAACAAGATATCTGAACTGCAATACCCAGTCATCTGTAACAGACAGAAGTTGCATGCTCTACTCTTTTAACCTGTGGAATAGTCTGCATTTTTTTCAGTGGCTGGTTGTTCCACCTTTTCTCTCCCAGCTTCCCAGGGCTGCATGAGAGGAAAACAGGGATCAGTCAGACAGTCATTCCAATTACAGCACACAAAGACTACTGCTGTCTTTCATGGAGTGCATGAGTGAGGAAAGGAAAAAACTCATTTGTGTGACAAGGGTTACAGAGAGAAAAGAGAATGAGACTATAGCAGCACATGCCTCTGAAAGTGGGCCACCCAAGAAGGGGGTGAGCCTTTATCCATTATTTCCACTGTATTAGGGGAAAGTGTATCTTCATATTCCTCTTTTGATGTATGTTATGCAAATGTATTCCCTGACTAAAAATTTTTGTTCTTTATACCTGTAGGGCGCTGACAGGCATTCCCTGGCAAATCAAGTTCTAGCAGCTTACCTCGGTACCGCCCTGGCTGTCTGTGCCATCTCTGCCACTGGCATTAGTCTCACTGCAGAGTCAGCAAAATGGACAAAACAAGGGGGGTTGCTGATACCTCAGCTGCTCAATCCAGTTCACAGCTTGGAAGTTTAAATTAACACACCAGACATGGACTGGAGCACCTGAGGAATGGGTGCACATCCCTGCAGCTGGAGGGGGTGATTATCTTTTAAACTGCAAGTAGGTTTCTGAGATAGTATCTGTCAGAGTGATTATTGTAGCATTTGATTAGCTTCTCATTGTCTACACAAGCAGGCCACCAGCAACCTGCCCAGGTATTGTCTGTGCCCGGCCCTTGAAACAATAATCCATGGGAAATACTTTAGTACCTCCTCTACATACAGCTCCTCTGTAGAGCTGTTTGTTTTGCAGTACACGGTGTTGGATTCAACATGGAAATGATTTAGAAGATGATCTCCCTGTCTTATTCAAAAGGGAAGTCATCTGTTTCAAACGGTGACTTAGAGTCCTGGAGATAATAGATGATGAATCTGATTTAGAAGGGAAGCTTGACCATTTGGCATGAAATACTGCATATCTATTGCAATTCCTTGTGCAATGCATGGACATACATGTGTACATGCCTTTTGGGGTGTGTGTGGAGGGGAGACAAACCACATTGCATTTGAATAGTTAATAGGCACAGCAGCGTTCATGACTCTTTTTTCTGTAAAGAAGCTGTGTTAGGAAAAGAAAACTACTAGGCATGACGCTGAAAGGGCATGGAGAATTAGTCCAGGGCTGGGGAAACACAGTGGTTTCTATAGTCCGGGACTGATATCACTTGATATAGACACTACACTGAAGAAAACTTCAGAAAGATGATGGCTGCATCCTCAATACTGAGTCCATTTAATCCAGGCACAAGTGGGCTTGCCTTTCAGCTCAAAACTCACAGAACTCAACTGTAACCAGAGATACTGCTCTCACTGAAACCCAATATGAACACAGACTTTTGAATAAGACTGATCAGTAGGAAAGATTTCTGAGAAAACATGCATGCTGGGGCTGTTTCTGGGTGGCTCACATGCTGATGATGATTTGCATGAAGAAGATAGTTAAGTATAACTAGTACAGACATGCTCTCCCAACAGCAACACAGTGGGTTGTGATGGACGTTCAGGAAAGGAGAAGCCACAGGATTTTTCTACCAGTGCACATCTGGATTAGACTTTAAAATGGGAGATCAAGAAAAGAATAATATAAACAGAATTCTAAGAAACTGGCATCTCTTTTCAGATTATAATTGTTTCTGTGGCTGTGGGCAACTCAATATTTTCCCTTTGTTTTACTCCTTTCTGACTATGAGATAACATATACGGCACAGACAATATCTTACTAAGGCTTTATGGTATCTTATGGACCAAAAACATTCTAACATAAATCAGAATCAGAAGATGTCAAAGCTAACAATGGTGAACACAGTGATGCAACTCAAGTAGGATTTGGCCTCCAACAAAACATCTGTAAATGATGTGGTAAGATCTGAATGCTAATCACCTTTTACCAATGAGAACTCTGTGCTTTGTCCAGCTTTACACGGTGACAATTTGGAGAAACTTTCCTCTGGCTAAGCTGCTCTGAATTTATCCCAGGAGAGTTAAATAAAGACTACCCCCATATACACATTATGGAGGGCCTGCATGTTAAAGAGGAAACACAGTTCCTATATTAGCCTACAGAATTTTCCACTCTTTCATTCTCCCTTGTTGCTACACACCTTTCTTGTTTTATTGAGTGATTATGTGATTTATAGAACAAATGCAACTACATTTGCAGCCCTGTACTTAGTGATTACTGAAAAAAAAGTAAATGTTTATTTTCCTTGCCTGCTTCTGCTTTATCTGCAGGCGCCCCCAGGAGAAGAGATGTGGAAATCTAAAAGTCCTCTTGATATTATATCACTTGTTGCTTCTTAGAAATGTTCCTCTAAATGGGATCAGACATCACTTCCTATTAGTACAACCAGCCTTTTCAGTGATGACATTACACAACGGGCAAGACTGTGATTACTTAGAGTCATAAGACTGGTCTTGTGAATATACTCCTGTGTCCTACTGCTTTTTGAGAGGAGAGTGCTTTGCTTTGCAAAACTACTGCAAAGATTTGAAATCTCAAGTGGGTGTGGAGTGGTGTACAGCTGCTCTCAGCTCTTCACAAACCTCTCTGGTATTATGTACAAAGTCATAGTCTCTTCTGTGTCCATTTTTCATAGACACTATCTAGTTCGCCCCATTTTGCCAATGGGGAGCAATTGGGATGGGAGCAAATAGATTACCATGCTGTCATGTAGACCAGGAAGTCTTCTTTGGAGTAAGTATGCTAGGACTGTGGACACAAGTGTCAGATCATGCAGTTCAGTGTCATTCCGTTGTTGAAGGAGTGACATAAATGAGAGATCATACAGGTTTGGTTGATGATACTCCCTCTCAATGCCTCTGGTAGTCGACACAACACTTTCTGAAATGATGGATTTTGTCACCCAAACATCCCTAGCTGGGCAAATGCTTCCAGAGGAGGAAGCATTTGATTCTGTGAGATGTATGAAATAGAGGATATGATTCAGAACCTTTTGGAAAAAGAATAGGAGGTCTAGCCAGATGGATGAAGAGAGGATGGGAATCAGTTTAGAATCATAGAAAAAAGATCACTAAAGACTGCATGTAGGACTGAAGGAAAGACATGAATACTTTCTCTCATCTGCTTACTATGGTATGGATCATGTACTGAGAGGCCAGAAGGAATGTAGCTTATTTGCCTTTATGCTCTTTTAAATTTTTCCTTGAGCTGGCTGCTGACTTCCATGAAGACTTCAGAAATTAGGTGACAATCCAACCTGATTCCACCACTTCTGAAGTGTATTCCTTGCAATCTCACTTGCACTGATGAAACAAGAAGGGCTGGCACTGCCAGCTAAAGATCCTCTTCAGAATTTGCGTTGACTTTACACCAAATATTGGGACACCTGCAGACAATATGGGGACATTCATTCAAGTTAGTATGGAGCAGTATTCATTCTGAAACTTTTCAGCAGAACAAAGCCTTAGCCAGAGCAGGAGGTTCTTAAAATCCCTGTGTCTGAGCTGTCTTAGTGGATTAATGGTCAGGTATTATCAGTGAAGCAGATGCCCTCAGTTTGACTTTTTGTCTGGTCTCCTTTTCTTCCAGCTGGTTGGAAATAGGGAATGTTACCTAGGCAGAGAACAATGTGCTCAGTACCTTTTATGGGAGAATGGGCATAGATTTGCAAGTCACTAAGTATTTATTCCTCCACAACCCCTGACCCCATGGCATTCAAATGCAAGTCCTACATTGTGCTTGATCTCTGCCCCAAGAAGAATATTGCTTTTGACAGAGCTGTAACGGGATTTCAGTAAGTCCTTAGGTAGCAGCAATGTGTGTATGACAGGCTCTGGTAAGAACGGGTCCACCAAAGTGGACTCATAAACACTACACAACAAGAACTCTGTCAAGAATATGGAAGACTCGTCCCAGGAAAACAACTCAAGCCCCCGAATTCTTTACTCATACTGAAACTAAACTACGGCGGTTTTCACCTGCAAGGCTGGTTTTCTGATTCTGATGTAAGTTTCTCATGCTATGTAGGCTTTATTTAAAAATGAAACAGCAGCGTCCTCCAGCACAGTCCTGCTCTGATCTCACTATACAAATCTGGCACGGATCGAAGGAAGTCAGTGACCTAATGTGGATGTAAAGTCAGTGTGAGTGAAATAACAGCCCAGCAGCAGCTAACTCAGCTGTGTAAGTGCCTGTGTACACAATTATTACAGCGACCCCAAAAGGAAACACATATGAGGTGATCACTTCACAGAATATATGTGAAACCTTCTTCATAAATGTTTAAATAGTCAGCATTGTGGTGCAGTCCCCTCAGCAAACCCAACAAGTGCATTAGCAGAGAAAAAAAAAGCTTGTAGTAGAGGTGGAATATTCCCACCTCCCCCTTGTTCATGTCCAGTCCCATGGTTGTGATAACCCAATCCCCCTTCATTTCTTTTGTGATCATTTCTTTCTTAAGGAGACCAAGCCCTGCAAGAAATATAAGTAGTTGGTTTAAGTCAACAACAACAATAATCTTGAAAAATAAGCCCTAATTATATTGTTCAATGTCTAGGAGTTCTGATCTCCAGGACAGTGGCTTTTTATGCACCTGAGGAGAGAAGACATTATGGCAGAGTGGCAAATTTTTTGAGTTCTGCAAGAGGACAAAATGTGGATGCCTGTGGTAACGGAAGTCAGGCAGACACTGTACCAAAAGCTGCAGAAAGCCCCATGATCTGAATCTCCCCCTAGGAACCCCAGAAAAGTTGGCCACTGAGTCTGTGAATTGGCTCTGTTCCCAGGTGAACCTGCAGACCCACATGGAGTATGTCCAGGCTGCTGCTGCCCAGGGTATCATATAGAGCCATGCTGTGCTAGTGCAGATCTGCAGCTCTATCCCACAGAGCATTATTGCTTGAGGTCTTCAAAGCAGGATAACCGCATTAGAAGAATACACTCTGCCTCTAAGCATAACTTACTAGCTGGGTCTGAGTGACCCTCAGATGTAGCTTTACTATTTTCCATTCCAGAGCTGAGTAAGAAAGCAATAATTTGCAGTTCCCTGGACTGTCTCTCACTGTCTCATTAGATCTCATACTTCTCTGGGTGGCAAAGGGACAACTTTCATCTGGTTCTTTTTTTCCTGAAAGGCCTTCTTTGTCTTGCATGAGTGGTGGTGATATATGGAAAGCTACTTGAACTGCAATAATGGGGTACACATAGGTGCCTTTGATGCATTCAAAAAGTTCTCTGTGCTACATCAACTGTACTATTACAATGGCACAGACTGTTTTCTCAAACAAGTACATGCTCTTTCCATTACAGTTCAGGTAATCCTAGAGCATATCCTAGGTAATCCTATAAGACTATGCACTGGAGTCCCCAGGCTACAGTATTTCAGAAGCAGTCATCCATCCCTCACTACTCTGAGGTAGGATTGGGACTTTTGTCGATCGTGCAGCAGGCAGTATCTCCTCATGGAAACAATATCATGTGTGTGGTACAGTTCTGTTGCCTAAGCACAGGTACCTAGTGCCATTTCAGATATTCGTGCCTATTTCTGTATGGCTTGCACCTGCTGCGTTGGAAGGTGACAGGTCCCCCATAGGCCCTATGACAGCCCTGTGAGCTCCCTGTGGGTGTCATGCAGATGCCAGCACAGCCTACATGGTACTGCAGAAAGATCTGTGTTAAGAACTGAATTGTGTCAAGAGTGCTGGGGCAGATGAGGTAACACAAAACCGGTGGTACCTACAGCAGGCCAGGAGAAAGTAGAAACAACAAAGGTAACTGCAAGTAACAGAGGGACAAGCTCAGGGTTCAGGTGTTGGGTTAAGAGACAGATGGCCTGAATCCAGTACCTTGTCACAGTAATAGAGACTAATTAAATTGTCAAATAATAATGAACAATCTTTCTTCATCTTGCTTTTGCCTTGCTAAACAACAGATGATAATTGTCTCTTTTCAAGGAGGCTGTTGAGCAGAGGATTGAGCAGTTATTTCATATCTGCACAGTGCAGAGTACAGTATGGATTCCTCTTTTTCTTTTCTCACAAGTAAGAGAAGGCAGAAAGAGGGAACTGTTCCTCCTGTACATCTGAACTTCTTCCATCTTTTTCCTTGTTTTCTGACAACTCTCTGAAAACTATGTTACAAAGGAAGCATGGCTGCCCTTCCTTATATTTACGCTTATACAGTTTGCACTTAGAGCATTAAGATAAGCTCTTATCCAAGACACCAAAACCTCACTAAGTCTCACTTTTTAATTTCTCTCTTGACAAGCTGATCTTTTTTTTTTTTCCCTTAAACTAGAACACCCTTGTCTCTTTCTCTAATACGTTTTCCCCCTTTTAAAAGTGTATCTGTTGCCCCAAGTGCAGCTGAAATGAGCAAACACGTTATGTGGTGCTTCAGGGAATTCCTGAAGAATTGATTCTATTCTTCTGGGATCTGCATTCTGAGAACTGAGAGCATAAGTGCTGCAAAACCTGTTTGTGAATCAAACCCAGACATTAATATATATTAACGTGTGTGTGCGCATGCGTGTGTGTGCTAAAGAAAAAAATAAAGGTTGACACAAAGAAAGAAAATGAGAGGCAGAAAAAAAAAGACCAAGATCCTGAGGGTTTTGGGGTATGTTTTTTTTAAGTGAAAGCTAATGGAATCCAATATAACTGCTGAAACCTTGTCATCCTTTCTATCAGTGAGAGCCTTTGAATAAGCTAAATCCTTAATCAGTATAGCCTAAGACCCCAATGACTATGTGTAGAAGTGTTAGTCCAGATAAATCCTTGAAGGTTTCAAAGATTTGAAGAGCACTGGCACTTTTCTGTGTAGTGCCTGCCCTTTGTCCTTTTCTCCATGATGTCATTATTGAAGTTTTACACTCACTATGCATGGTGTAAGTTGACATTGACAGTTTCAACACTTTCACACTGACTCTGGAGGATTGTTAGCTTTGAAGCTATTTGGCCTTGAGCAGTGAATTCTTTTTTTGAGCTCATACTGGCTTATAATATCTGAGAAGGTTTGCATCAGTATAGCCCCAGCTTGAATTATGAGAGAAGGCTGGTTTCCAAGTTGGAACTGATACCCACATGATAGGAGTAGAGAACATTATCCCATTTCAGATGGGCAGCAAAGTGAGTATTCCTGAATCCCCTTGGGATACAACAATGAGTTTTCATTTTAACATCACAGTTAAAGCAACATCAGCAGCATGGCTTTTCTTGTAATCAGAACTCTGAAGAGCTGTTAGGCTTGGAAATGACTGTAAGAATCTGTAAGGGCGCTCTTCTGCCCTGTGATCTGTTTGTTATTAAGCTTTTTGGAAACATCTGTACAGGGCCAGAGGCATATTTCATGTGAGTGTAATTCAAGTATTTTATGAAAATAAAAATAAAAATGCTGTGCGGTGGTTTAGACACATTGAATATCAAAGCACACAAGCACTAACAAGCAACAGAAAGAAACTGAGTTCAGACACTTACTTATGCAAGTTGTCCTGTGGAACTTGATTAAGATGACACACATGAACAAAGACATAAAGTCTGGGTCCAAAGCCTCAGGGGTTATTTGACCTGTTGGTGGTAGATTTTGATACTCCTGCAGCAGAAGCCAGAGACTTCACCGTGTCCCTTTGAGGACTGAGGTGCTGGCACTCTCAAGGATGAAGGGCTGTTGTAACAGGAGGGTTGTTGAAGTGAAGTCTTCCAGAAATTATGAGATGAGTCTGTATCTGTCCTTAAGAAAATTTCTATCTTATCATGGAGTTTCCTGGTTAGGATAAGACATGATAGTGGGATATCTGGCTACCTGAAACTTCATAGCTCAGCAGGTAAAATGCCATCAGCTAACTTAACTAAATACAAATGGCATGGTTGCAATGCAGTGTTCCTTTTAGCGGCTCTCAACAGACCACATCAAGAGTAAATCCAGCTGGAAACCGAAAGAGTAAGGATAGAATGAAATCTGATTGTTTCAGAGTACCTGTTCCAGTCTTTTAAATAAGGATGAAAACCAAGTAAGTCACTGAATCAGGAAAAAAGATTTTTCTCCACCTGCATGTATATTAAGTTGCAATCCTTTAAACAGATATTGTGAGCAGTCACAACTCTTATTTAAACAGCCTTGTATCTCCATAACAGCCACAGCCACAGCTATCCTGAGCCATTCTCTAGAAAATTTTTGGATCAGTAAAGCTTTTGTTGGACACCCTAATAGGCAATATTTCCCTGTTGCAAATCCCAGAACTATGCACAGAACAATTTTACTTTTTGAGGAGACACAAAAACCTCAAAACAGCAACAGTGTAGTTGTATGAATGATAAAAAAATAAAAGGCTCCTCTACAGAACTTTTGGCAGTGGTTCATGCTCCGTGCCCCCATATCCCGACAGCTGCCTTTCCACTCACAGTATGGGTTCAGGAAGGCAAAGTACTACAGCTCACCTGATCCCTATATCCTCAGTAGTGACATGGGTCTGTGCTAAGGCTGCCCCACTTGAACTGGTCTCAGGTTGGACCAGTGTCTGGGGAGAAATGATCACACTGAGTTTACACTGATGAACTACAGTCCTTGGAGGGAAGTGGGGTGTGGGGGAGGGAGCCTTCTAAGTAAGAAGAGAGAGAGCAGTAGTTGCCAAAACACACAATACAGCTCTCTAAAAGAAGGCTCCTTCATTTTCTTCTCTGGTCATTTCCACTAATCAGAAGTTATGTAGGATGCATTCTCAGATGAAGGTTTTGCTGTGGCCTTCTTGCCAAGAGGTGCAGGCAGAGTTTCTTCCTCTCCTGAGCTTCAGCCCCTGGAGCTTTCCCATCCATCTCTTCTTTTGTCTGAAGGTCAATCTTTCCATATATTATTTATGCTTATAATTTAGGGTATTCAACCCTAATGACCAATCTTAAAGGGCAAATCCATTTTCTGAGTTCTGGAAGAAAAACACATTTCTAAACTTTTCCTGTTGCTTCACATGCTGCTTTGCTAGGACAAAAAGGAATTAATACCACCAAACACCTGAGTAAAGGTATTTTACAGTTTTTGGCCACAGCAATCCACACACAAGGCAACAATCTTACATTAATATAAAATCCCATTTTTTTAATTTAAAACCCTTACATTAATATAAAATCCTAATAAAAAAGGTATGAAAACCTCACCAACAATATTATAAGTTTAATCAACTCCATCTCTGAAATTACTTAGAACTTCGATGAATTCAAGCAAGAACAGAATGTGATTCATTGATTTTGCTGGACCCTCTTCCACTAAACCTGGAAACTCTTGCATGTGTATGTTAATGGGGTTGACTCATTCTGGAGAATGGATGGAATTCTACGACCCTGGACAGAGCAAAAAGTAAGAAAAAAAATGGTGGTCTCAACTAAGTACAATCTTATTATAATGATGTAAAATTTTAACATGCATTTCATTATATAACTTCTTCACTTGAACACTGGATGAAAGAAAATGAAATCTGCTGTTGAAACTATTTCAGGTCAGCTCCTCAGTCAGAGGCAAACACAATAAGTTACTGAAATTAAAGGTGTAATGCTGATTTGTACCCAGATAGGTAAGGTTAAATAATTGTACTGAATTATCCTTGAATCCTATACAACCTGTGGCACTTCAGTATCAGTGCTCTTGAGCCTGTTTGCATTACTGTATTTACAAATTTCTTCTGGTTTTCTTCTCAGTAAGTCATCAAAAATGCAACAAAAATCAATAATGGAAAAAAAATTTCTTGCTACTATGATTTTCTTATACTTACATGCAATGTGAAGACTAATTCTGAAGCTTCAAATCATCATTTTTCTTTGCACTAATCTAGTTTCTCAATATATGGATTTATTTTACTTCTAAGCAACATTATTCTAAAGGACAATTTTAGTCTCTTTGGTTTACTGATGCTTTTGAGAACAGACAAATATTCTTGTGTCTTTTTTCTGAGGAGAGCCACTGTTCTCACGAAGTAATAGTCAGTTCCTAGAGAGGGTGGGTCAAAACTTGTCTTAAAGATAGATGTTTAAATTGGCCCTGTGTGATGCTGGTCCAGGATTACAAAAGTTTAGATAAGGCAGCTTAATGTGACAAAGTCTCTGCTCAGGGTGAATTTCTTTCTTTTGCTAGGTTGAAGACAGAAGTATCTGGCAGATAAGGACTTAGTAATATGTATATTCTGCTGTTGAGAACTATGATAAAATTCCTGTTGACTTTCCATTATAGCTTCTAAATCCTTTTTCACCAAAACTCTCAGACAGATACTCAGTGATCTCCCTCTTCTCTGGACCAAATACTTTGATACAGAACTATAGTCCTATATAACTGCTGTTTCCATTCAATGAGACATTTCCACCGATGTGAAGTGGCTAAAATGGGTGGCACTGAAGAGTAATGAATGTTCCCAGACATCAGTGTGGATTGATGCTGTCCTAGACTTGCAAAAAACTGCTTCTTCTCTAAAGTCCCAACCTTTTCTCCAAAGAGGAATAGTTAGTTACTTGTTTATTTTTGCCCACAGAATATTTGTGAATGAAAAAACATAGTTTGTAGACAAGACTGGTCCAAGGTTCCTCTGAGGGACCTGTACAAGGATTAGTTAAGTGCCTGTGCGTCTTTAGGAGTCAGAAGAGTAGTGGAAGCTGGATGTTTAACCATCAGCTACCTTTGACTCTAAGCACAAAAAAAAGGTGTAACACGTAATCACCTTAGAGACAACGAAGACACTGGATCAAATTTGCATTTTTTATCATCTTGCCATTTTTAGTAGAACAGAATGGTGGGGGAGTGGGGCAGAAGACATCTGAAATATTTACAGATCTTAGGAATAGCAAAGGGAGCAAGTTAGGATAGAAGGTTAATGTCATCTTTAATATGGAAAAACTACTCTTTCCCTGTGACATATGCCTATGGGATAATCTTGATATATGCATGAGTGTGATCAAAATGTCAGCCAGACTTTCGTTAGTTTCCACCTTCCCCTTGAATGTACTTCTACCATCCAGAAGTTGCCTGCAGGAGTCTGGAAGTGGAGATTATCCAGATTATACATCTAGAAGGACATAGTTTTTGGACAGGGACAAAAACTATTCAGGTAATTCCCCTTCACCCCTGTAGCATCTTGTTGCACCAACCTCATGACTGCAGGACCTGGCAAAGCTGAACTTCTGGCTAAGAAGAAATTGGATAGTTGACTATTTTAATACCAGGATTGTAAATAATGCCCTAACTTTGGTTGTTTCACTGTTCCCTGTTAAGAATCCTGCCAGTTTATTCCTCTGCAGCATGATAGCATAATGATGTCTAATATCTTAAAGTTGTTGATGAGACAAAGAGACAAACCCAAGAAGTATCCAGGACTGCTGCAGAGAGCCCTGAGCTGACAGTCTTCAAATGTTAGGGGCTCTCCTGAGAGAGGAGTTTCCTCTCCTGAGAGCATGCAGTCTCTTACAGTATTTGGCCTATAAGGTCTCTCTGTTTTACTCTCTGTAAATCCACCTACCTTGTTTGGACAGGATTTATCTCATAATATACTAATGCCTATGAACTCTGGGCTTATGTTTGAGGGCCATCTGAGAGAACAAGAGAAAAGGCTTCTTGTTAATACCATTAACAGTGAGATTTGGTTGCCATCTGCTTGCTAAGCACTGGTAAATCACATGCAGCCTTGCTGGCACACCTGAGAAGGCATCCCTATTGCCGTCCTCTGTCACTGCATGGATGGCCCCATTGATTACCCATGAAGGAGCTGGTGCTAGGTAAACAAATAACAGTAAGGCTGCCTCTCAAAGCTCTGTAATATTTATAGTGCTAAATTCCCTAGACTGCTTTATCAAAGACCTGTGTAACCACTTAGTGAAAAATAAGGTTCTCCTGATCTTATTTTGACCTATTCCAGATCCTAACTTCTTTGCAAAATCCACATTACAAAAGTCAGCATTAGCATGTCAGTGGAATGGTGAAACTTTGGACTGTCTAGCATGAATCGGTGAGAATTTTGTAGCTGTTTTATAGCCATCAATAATAATAATAATAATAATAATAATAATAATAATAATAATAATAATAATAATAATAATAATAATAATAATAATAATAATAATAATAATAATAATAATATATGTTATTAATAAATGTAGTAGCAGTAGTATTTGTTGATGTTTTAGATAATTATAACATAATTAGGGTCCAGTCCTCTGGCCCCTTCCTCAGCGAGCACATTGTATTAGTTAGAGGACAATGAGATTTTTAGAAACAAAATTTGAATTCTTCTCATGCCACCCAGAGGGGTCCAGTGTGTGCCCTACGCAGATCCCCAAGGCACAAAGGAAAGCACAAAGGAACCACAGGAGTGAAGGAAGAGAAGATATCTGAGAAAGCTGAATCTGCTATGCAGCCAGGGAACAAGATTTTGGCATTGCAGGTGATGGATAATCAGATGAGAAGCTTAGGAAAAAATGTGGCCATGAATCTTGGAGCAAAATGCAGAAGAAGGGACGAAAGATAAGTACAGTGTTGGTAGTAAAAATGACTAAAACACAGAGGAATAGTATTCTCTGGAGGAAAGGGAGAAATGAGGAGAATAGAAAAAGGAATTGTGTGTTGAAAAAAACATAGTGGGCACCTGCATATCAATCAGAGGAGCATACTTCTTATCAGTATATACATAAAAGCCAACAGTCCAAGCCAGGATTTGCTATCAACATGGCTATTATAAACAAGAAGTAATGGGTAGCTGGGACAGTGGGACAGAGAGTTACAATGCATTAGAACAAGAATATATGGTGAACTTCTAAAGCCTAGGATCACGTATTTCTCACAATATAGCAAGCAAGGCAACTGGCAGAGTTCTATAGGGAAAATGACATCACTGCAGATTTTTAGGGATAATCATTTAACTGGATTAGCCCCAAAGTGCTGTGTCTAAAATCAGCATCCCTGTCTCTTTATGTACTCCAGATGAAACACATTAGCAGAAATATGGCAAGGGACATTCACAATGCACTGTTCTACATTATCAGCATTTTTTGCAAATCTGCAATTAGTCTAAAGGGCCTGGGTAAATTAGGCCTCTTGATAAATGAAGCACCTAGACAGGTCTCAGATTTATTGGATCTAGCTGTCCTGCTGTCCAGAGCCTGTCAGCTAGGCTGTAGAACAGAGATGGTATACTGGTAAAGTCTATGAAGCCAACATAACTGTGAACTGCTGAGCAAATGGTGAAAAGCCCTGACTGGGGCTGCTAACTGATTAGCTCTGAAAGCTTCTGTCAGGAGTAGGGTAAGTTTAGAAATAATGCAATGGGTGAAGAAATCAAGAGATCATCTTCTAACATTGGTATATATTTGTGAAATCCTGTGTTATTGTAGTGACAGGGACACTTAGTGCCATAGACATAGATGCTGTGAGAGAGAGAGATGAGGGAGGTGTGGGGGGGGTCAGCATTGAGAAGAGGTGGGGAGAAACACACACTGGAAACAAAGCTAGTTTTTTCATACTGAACAAATTCTGGAGAAAAAAGATGC
The DNA here is from genome assembly GCF_036169615.1 of Heliangelus exortis. Classification (NCBI taxonomy): domain Eukaryota; kingdom Metazoa; phylum Chordata; class Aves; order Apodiformes; family Trochilidae; genus Heliangelus; species Heliangelus exortis. The sequence continues at coordinate 41,642,208 of NC_092454.1, forward strand.
AATATTATTACTCTTCCCCCGAACCTAAGCAAGTCTGTTTCACAGGTGATTTGGAAGATGTTTTTTTTCTGTTATTCTTCACTCCCAGAGCCATTTTAAAGAAAGCAGTATGGTAGGACATCTTTGAAACATACAGTTGTGTGCTTGCTTACATGCACAGCCCTGCTCCTAGCTATTTTAATACTTCTCCCTATTAATGAACACACAATAGAGTTGCTGTACCCTTCAAAGTAGGAATAGTCTAGAGCAGAACAGAAAACATAGGGACTGTCCAGATTATTCTCATTTATATCTTGAGATCAGCTGCAGTGATTTCCATCTAAAGTGTGGTGACACCTGCCAACTCCTCTGCTGTTGCTGAACTGAGCCGAACAAGCCAGTTAGGATTTTCCAGCACATGTTCAGATGTTTCTCTTCTCTCCCTCTCTTTCTTTCTTGCCTTCTATTTTTAAAAGTCCTGTAGGACCCCAGAAAGGTTTGCAACTATCCCTAGCTTCTCAGAAGCAGACCACATCCAAAGTTCTAGCTTTCTATTAGTTATTGCAGTGATGAGATCCACTGTGCTAATAATTGAGCATAGACACTCTGTATTCTTCAGGGAAGGAGGAAGAGCAGTAGGAGGATCTAAAATAGCTGGACCCATTTGTTTCTGAGGAAAGTGCAGTAAGCTGCCACTTCTCTCTGACTTCTTGCTTCCCTGTCCCCTGATCGCTCAGCGTTCTTTAGTAAACCCACATTGATTTTCCTGTCGATAGCATTCCCTCCAATCACAAAGAAACCATCAGTGGCAAACAAATGGCCAGTGTTTTCCTGCAGCACACTAAGCTCTTCCACCTTGTAAAAAGCTTACTTTGCTCCTGCATCTCTCCTTTCAAACTCTGTATGATCTTAGAAGAAAGAGAGAAATTTTTTGTGCCTACTAGGGACCCAAATTCACCCTGGAAGTGCACAGTGTATCCAATCACGCTGTAGCTTGATCCTACTACTTTTCAAGGCCTTGTAAATTATGGAATTAAAATGGTTTAGTGGAAAAAAGGACTGGCGACACCAGCAGTGTTAAGAATTTAGAATGTGCCTTCTCATATATTAAAAAAAGCTCTTTGAATATCATCAAAGAGATTTAAGAATTTTTATTCCTTTTTAAAGATGTTTTAAAACTGATAGGATTCTTTAGAATAGCTTTCATCTTATGTCTGTCTGTTGCTCTCACTCTCTTTCTTCCTAAGTTTTCCCTCCTGCTGATTAATCCAACTTTTCCTTGTTACATAGGGCACTTCTGCCAAAATATTTTGCCAAAGACTGAAGCAGGCAGCACAGTACTGAGACCTGGCACTGTTTTGTGTTAAGATTTCCTAAATGGTGTAGGTGTAACAGACTAGGGAGAATATGCACTTTCCCAACTACTTAGTCTTTCCAACAGCAACAAAAAATCCCAACAATTGTCTCATAGCAATGAAAGAAAGAAAAAAAAAATAATTTAAAAAAAAATGAAGAAAGCCAAAACAAAGCCCCCAAACAAATGAAAAATTCCAATAAATCAGATGGGGAGAACTGAGTGACGTTAAAAGTTCTGGCATCCTGGGTGCTTGAAAAGGATAAAGGACTCTGCTTGGGAAACATCTGTGGGTTCATCAGTGGGAAGGTGAGGTCTGATGAATGTCTGTTTGCCTATCTGCACTTATCTGTGTTGTGACTATGCCATGAAGTCTAGCCTTTGCAGCAACACCTTGAAAATGTTGACATTTGCCATTTGAACATAATTAGCAGTGCTGTTGTCTTTAAAGTATTCCCTATGTTGAAAATGCTTACAATAATAAACACTAATTTCTTACAAATGGTAAACTGGACCCACAGCATCTGGATGGTGTTCCCCTTGTGTTCATGAAGGCATATATATCTCTATGTTTGTATATATATACGTATATAGATATAAATGTATATGTATGCATGTTCATGCACATACCTATGTGTAGATATGAGGTTAACATACAACACACAGCCATGCCTATCAGAAACAGAGACTTTCTGTACACATTATTTCTTCCCAGGAAAGAAAATAAGAGATTAGATGACTTAACGCAGGGCTGAAGAGAGAGGAAAAACTGACAGGCTTTCATGCAGTATTTAAAGGGGAGAAAGCACAGTCTTGTGGTTCAGGCACAGAACTGCATATGGCTGACTCTGCGTGCTGGGACCAGTCCTGCCAGAGCAAGTCCCTGGCTGGAGATACTGTGGCTGTTTAGGTTCCCCAAAACACCAGGGCCCTGACAGGGGGGTTTTCAGCAGCCTTGATTATCATTAGGAAGAGAGGCGAAGGGATGCATAACTCTTCTTTATGTAGGATATGAAGTTGGGCAATGAAAAATTAAAGTAGTGTCCAAAGTTAGTAGATTCTTCTTTAACAGTCTAGCTGATGACCTTTATCCACAGTAGAGGACCTCCTGGGGCTAGCACTGAGCCTTTGTTCATAAATGCTTATCAAATACATCGGCATTCTCAGCTGCTCTGAGCTAAGTTGCAAAATGTTCTCTCTCCATGAGGGACAGGTTGCTAACAAGCCTGAATCTCTTCTCACGCTGGTGTAAATCAGAAGCAACACCAAAACAGTCAACGTAAGCCATGCTGCCATCAAACTGGAATGAGCGAGGGGAAAATCATCCTTCATTCTGCTTGGCAGTTTACAGCCAAGTTGAAAATCACATGCGTGGCCCTCATTAGACAGTTTTAAATGTAATGGAAGTTCAGTTCAGCTTCTTCAAACCCCCCAGTAAAAAATGATGCAGCCCACGCTGACAGCAATAATTAAGTAAAGCCCCTTTGGACTGTAAAGTTGCAGATGAAAAAAAAAAAATCCTCCCAGTAAGGATAGTTTTACCCTTACCAGGAGCAGCAGAAGCTGTGATCAGAGCTTGGCCTCAGGATCACAGCTCTCACAATTGCATAGCCCTTGCACAATTCTTCCGCCACTCTGCAAAAGCCAGGGAGAGATTTACTGTGGTCATCCATGAGACCTATGCTAGGCCAAACAATGAGTGCTTTAGAAAATCATCCTCACATTTGTGAATAATAATTGGAAGGCAGACTGGGGATGGATCTACAACATAATGTGTCTCTATGGGGAGACTTGCAGTTTCCTGCAGAGCAAGAAAAAGTGGGAGGTCTGTTGCCTCCTGGGAGATCCCAGTTCACTTTGTTTTGGCAGTGGAAGAAGAGGCCACAAGCTCTCTGGGTTTGGAGGGCTAGTGCTAGGTGGATTTGTGGAGCTCTGCTGAGCCCTGCAGCTATGCCACACAGGTGGCCTGTGTCACTCAGAAAATCTTATGCGGTGACACAGCTCAGGAGGCAGCCACTGAGGGGCAACGTGCCTGGCAGTGTGCTCTCCAGCGGGATACCTCCAGCCTTTTCCTACAGAGGCAACTGGGGGCACACAGGTCTGCCATCACCCTGAGCTAGGCACGTCTCTGGCATAGGGTCATGTAGAGTCTTTGGACAGCTGCAGAGGACAAGTGGCGCTTCTCCATGCCAACCTGTGAACACTCCTCTACAGCTTTTTTTAAGTTGTAAATTGTGGAGGAAAAGGCTGTTGGAGTGGGATGCTACCAAGTTTTTTGCTAAGGTGGAATCTTCAGAAAGAGTAACATGATCAAAAGCGACTGTACCTTCCTCTAAGGGATGGAGGAAAGAGGCATCTGAGCTTGTCACTGTTCTCATAAAAGCATACTCATCTCTCTCTCCATCACTCTGTACTTGTGCTGGCTGCTGGCACTGCCTTTAGACACTGGTATCAGTAGAGCTTTCTATCTCCCCCATTCAAAGTACTGTAAAACATGATCAAACAGGGAATATCAGAGGCCATTAAACATGCTTTAAAAGTTCTTTAATTTGTTGTATCATGATAACTGCCCTTTAATAAAAGCAATCTCTGGTCTTAATAGCCATACAATAAACTGTTATTTATACGAGTCAATGTGCCTGGCTGAGCCTTCCAGGTGTGCCCCAGATTTTGAATCATTGGAGCAATCCAGAGGGAGGACTCTGTCTGACAGAACTCAAACAAGGCTTATAAACAGGTGCCATTTTGCCTATTCACATCTAGGGGTATGCTAGCTATATTAAGCGCCTGGCACAATATGGCACTTTCAGTGCTTTGATTTATTTCGGTATTACATTTAATTGTTTCCTTCTTGCCGAAGCTTTAACATGCAATGCTTGTAAATATAACCTGCACCCTCCATATGGCACTCTGGTTTTCCATTTTCAAATGCAATCGTCCTGGAATAATGACTGTGGTATAACTCAATTTGAGTTCTGCTGCTGGGGACTTTATTACATAATGCTTTCTAATTGACCCTCATAGTTTAATAAGACAGAACATTTCGCCAGAACATTGACAAAAGTTATTAATTTTCACTTCAGCAGAGACCAGTGTCCCAATTAAATCCCATGATAATGCCTGACTGACTGACTGACCTCATTATGGCTAATGCTTATTAGTCCTGCAGAGAGGATAACATCACACACTGTTAAAATGCCTAAATGAGCACATACAACTATTCAGCATGATTATAATTTACATACATGACTAATTTTACTCCACCAGTCCTTGTCTGGTGAAACTAATGCTGTAAGCTCCTGTCACACAACAGGACATCCGCTGAGAATTTTGAACTTATCGTAAAAAGAGACCTGAAGTGTTTTAAAAGGAAACAACACCCAGTTAAATCCTACCTGCCTTCTTGAAAAACAATTACTAGTACACATATTAGGTGTAGTTGAACTGGCAATGTGCTTATGCATGTTTCTTTTTAAAAAGTAATTACTTCATTTTCTTTGATGAATAAAAATAATGACTGTGATCAAAACTTTCTGCAAGCTTTTTTACATGCCTTACAGTTTAACTGCTCTTCCTCATGCAGGGCTGGGTTTTCACTATTTCACTACTTCATTTTTTTAATGTAGTGTAGGTAGCAATTTCATATTCATCAGAACCCTTCACTCTGCCTCTTAATAGTTCCTTTCCAGGAAAACACTTAAGCCAAATTTCTTTATTAATATATTATATAGTATAGTATATACTATAGTAAGCACATATTTAAACTGTCACCTCTTTTGACAGAGCCTTTCTGAAAGGTGAGACAGATGGCTGTATTTTTCATGTACTTTTGAAAAGGAGTAGAGAAGAACAGTGTATATTTTTATGGAGTGTGAGAAGTTCTCACACCTTTTTTCTATATTTTTAAGTTGCTTTAAATACATGCACCTCAAGATATGAGCACTTACCAATACTCCATCCTGTAGATTTTCTGAGGCATTATTATATCCTTTCCCACAGGACTGTGTATTTTACAAAGGGTAACAGTGAAACAGCCTGCCTCCAAACTTCAGTTTGTCTAGAGGCAAGGCAATGTGAACTTACAGCAGAGGAATCTGCAAGACATGACAAGACCCACGGCTGCTGGTAGATGAAGATAAATAGCAACACCCACTACCTCACACACAAATACAACCTCACCAGGGCCAGGTGATGGCCTAGATTTTCAGGTTAACTTTTTCAGACACACCTCAATGACACAAGAGTCTAAGTCCCACTGTGCTTCAGTGAGATTTATCCTCTGATAGTGTATGCCAGTTTGAAAAGAAGATTTCAGCACCTGGTGGCATAGACTCAGAGTTCATTCTTCTTAAAAATGACCACTGAAGAGCAGCCAAGGTCACCCATAGCAGCTACTACCACAGCATAGAAGTTGGATGCTGGAGAAAGACTATCCGGGAGCAGTCCCTTTCCTCAAACCAGTCCCTTCAGACAAATTACTTTTTTATTCATAAATCCCTTGACTCATGAGACTGGGCTGAGTTTTTCAGCCACATTTTCTGCTTTCATTGCTTCCTGTCACATACCTCACAGTGGTGTCTTCAATATACCACCCCTTCAATCCCCATCTTAATCATGTTTCATCTTCTGTCATTGCACTTTGGAAAGGAATATAGCACACATTGTCTACAAGAATGAAGTGCAAATACAGCATAAAATTAACTCTCAGGCATGTACAATAGATGTTTGGATGGTTACAACTGAACAAAGAATTTGGCCCAGCATGTTTGTAAGTAAAATCTGGGAAGTGCTGAGAGGTGCTAATTAAGTTGATAGCATACTCTTGATTTGAAAATAATTATTTGTCTTTTGCCATTTAACTGTCATGTTTAATTTCCAGCATTGTACCGTCTTCACTAACAACATGATGAGACATAGCATAGTGTGATCCTTCACTCTGTAAAATAAGGCAAGTAATTCTAAATGCATTAAAGAAGCATCTGATCACACTATGCACTGTATAAGCAATGCCTCCATACAAAAATAGAAGTACTGTAAACCACATCTTCAGTTCTGGTACGAATCTTTTGCTTCCTATATTTTGCTGCCATTTGTATTTGTTGTATTCAAGGCTTAAGTGGATGGAAACAAAGAAGCAATAGAACAAGAAAAGGAAGAAACAAGGGAGGAAAGAAACAAGAGGAGAGTTCAAGGATAGGTCTAGGAAGTGGTCTTACACATAAATAAGCAGAAACGAATAAAGTAATTATATAGATGAACAGGTGAAAATAGTGAAACAGATATTTAAAAGCCATAGGGAAATAGAGGAAGAACAGGTGTAAAATGGAAGTTCATAGACAGTGGTCAGGCAAAGGCCTTGCATGGTCACTTGATTACTTTAGATAATGCTTCAGAGTACAAAGATAAGGCAGAAATATTCTGAAATATATTGGTTTCATTCAACAGCTACGCTGCTGAAGAAAGTGAAAAGGCAGTCAAGGAACTAGTAATAGAAGACTTCTTCATATAGGGTGAGTCAAATGTTACCCTCCAGTCATTTCATAGTGGAAGCCATGTGGACAGGATGTGACTCTTAGTAACAATAGCAATTCAGAAAGGAACCGTTTTGGCCATTTATTTTAGAACAATAAAGAAGAGCATAAAGGTCACAAACCAGTCATGGGAGTTGAACCTAAATAAACTGCTGCCTTATTAGTTCACTCTTGACCTTAAGGCATGCTTTCAGCACTCGTAAAAATGTTTTCTCTCTGGTTCTTGTCACTAAAGCAGTCTTTCTCCAACACCTATTCTGAGGAAACAACTTGCTTCTTTCATTTACGCTATATGGACTAACAATACAAGCTTTACACCTCAGTATCCTTTCTTCTCCTACTCTGCAAGCACATCCTATACATGAAGTCATGGGAGCAATTATTTGGGTTGCAAGCCCTCTGTGAAGACTGCAGATCCATTTTAAGACCTGTGTAAGTGGAGACCACTTCAAGAAGTGCTATTTGGAGTTGCTTTCATGGTAGTGGATGTCAAAAATCTGACTTGTGCATTGTCTGACCTGCTAATAAGAGTGTAAAGAGCTGAAAATGTGAAATGTACTGTTGAGTAGTACATTCCACATGGGGATGGAGAAGACAGAGAAGGAAGGAAGAATTGCCTGCACATTGAACACTGGCTGTACAAGGATTCTGGCTATAAATCACTGGAAGGAAACCTGGAACAAAAAAAACAATCATTACCTTCCTTCACAGTGATATTAGGAAAGAACTTTCTGCAACAGAAAAACAAACACTATCCAGTCATCTTTGATGCACAAAGTGGTACATGCTGATAGCAATGTTATGCTGCAGGTCAAGTAGAGATCAATCTATCCCTTCAAAACTGCAAGGGAAGTCTGGGCAAGCAGAAAGTAATCACTCTATTTGGAACTGGTCCAGGATGTAGGGGTTAATGCACTAGTTCTTACAAAATATATTGTAAGTGGAGTGGTCAGTATGACATCTTGGAAAGGTGTCTAAATGCTCTCCTGACATCATTCTGGGCTATGGTTCAGCACGGGCTAGGGATGACAGAAGGGAGAGGAAAGACAAAAATGCCACCTATGGTACTAAGTAGCCAGCACCTAATAAAGAAGAAGGAAATGAAAAACTAATCAAAGGTGAAGAAAGGACCTGAAAAATTTAAAAGCTCAAGTCCATAGTACACTGTGGAAAGGACTGAGCAGAACCAAGAAACCAAAATTAGAGAAGGAAAGCTGAAGAATGGAAAAATGCTTGCTATCTAGATAAATAAGACCTTTTTTTAAAACGATGAGAAACATGGGGGTCACAGGAAGAGACTATTAGCCTCCAGGATGTGGCAGGAGTAATTTATTGTCAGGAGAAGACTTTGATGAGGAGAGGAGAAAAAAAGAAAGGAAAAAAAAAAAAAAAAAAAAAAAAAAAAAGGAGAGAGAGAGAGAGAGCAAGACAGAAAGAAATTAAATTAATTTTTCCCCTCTGTGTTCACAAAGGAAGATGGGAGACAAATGCCAGGAACAGACATAAATTTCCCAGGGGTGGAAGATGAAATATTGAAGAAAATCAGGATCATGTCAGACCAGGTGATTGAGAAATTAGAACATCGTAAGACTGACAAACCTTTACAGTCAGATTAGTTCCAGCAAAGAGCCATGAATGAAGGATGGGGTAAAGAAATGAAGGAAATCTTCAGCATGTGCTTTGGTACAGCAAACCTGGGCTAAAGTGGTTCACAGGAAGTTCAGGAACTAGTGGGCCAAATATCTCAGAAAATGCAGCATATTCAGTGCTTGGGATTGACTATGACTCCAGCCTGGAGGTGCAAAAAGCAGGAGACCATTCAAAGGTTATCTTCACAGCCACAGAGGCCACTGTCTGCTTGTTTTATGAGTTTTAAGTACCTGGCACTTGAAATCTGCTAGCAGCCATTCAGCGTAGCTCCAGTGATGGGATGGGCCAGTAACTTTACATTTGCGGTGTCAGGAAGAGCTATGTTCCCCTTTCCTTTTAAATCAACATTGTAAATGTGTCAACATCGCCCGTAGGAAGTATTAGAAAGTGTTATTTTAAAGTGTTTAGAAGGCAGCCTGGATTTTTTCCATTTAAACTTTGTGATCAAGGGCTTTCTACTACCTGGTGCCTGTGAGAGGCACAGAGCCATCATGATGAGAAAATGCATGTTGGAAAAAAGGTAGCAGATCCAGAACCAGTGAAGACAGCTGTATCTGCCATGGATGCCTCTAGGTCAAATTCAGCAGTGAAATAAACAGTGGTCAAAGCTTGCTAGAAAAGGGCTGTAAAGGTGTACATTTCATGACATATTTTTGCTTTTAGCATCTGCAATGTTTTGTGGTGAAGGGAAAGAAAATCATGGAGCAGCCTACATGAGTGAGAGGGAGTGAGACTGAAAGAGGACATGGAGCAAATTAGAGAATGTCATGAGCCCTTGACTACTCAGAACTTCTCAGAAAATCATACGCCAGATATTTTTTTGGTTGCTGCTTATGGCACCAATGTATTTGCTCTGGGATGCAGCATTACCAGGACTTTCACACAAAGAGTCAAGCTGAAGTTACTGGGACTGACAGGCTGCAAGCAACAGGATAATGAGGACCAAAGGGTGGGGTAGAGCAGGACAGGACTGCTCATTTGTTCTGCCTTGGTCATTTCATATCAGTTGTACAAAAGAACTGCAATTTTTACTTAAATATAAAGGAGAATTCTGGTGATTAATAGCACAGAACCTTATACCACTGACTTTCTCTGTGTCTTGGCCTGCAAGACCTGCCTCATACACCAGCTTAAGAAATAGATGCTGCTAATGGCTTAGTCTGGGGGCAAGCAAATGTACCAATATTAAGATCTGAGTAGCTGTGAATCTTCTAGTTTGCCAAGGCAATCAAAATTCCTGGTATTATAAGATTTCAGTAAATACTTTCATCACACAATTCTTTTTTTTTTTCTTTTTTTAATGTAAAGATTAATGTAAGTATAGTTTGTTAAAAGCAGTGCAAAGTCTTCATGCACTGGGTTCTCATTACAGTTACAACAGTGTTTTTATTTTTTTGCCTTGTTTCAATAGAGTTATAAAATGTCTATAATCCATTAGAATGCCAATGCCTATATGTTTAACAAAGTCTCTTAAGAGCAATTTTTTCTAACCCAAATTAATATACTAAGATTCCATCCTACACAAATAAGTAGTCATCGCCATAACACCCAAATTTTCTTACCTGTAAATAGCCAGCTTCAGTGTTTACATAGTACCTAGGCTTGCATATGGGTCTTTTGAGAATAGCTCCATTTTTAGTTTCTATGTGTATATATATGCAAGAACAGTCAGATTCCTGCTAAATGTATCTATAGAATGTTATAAAATAGCAGATTTTATGAGACTGATATTTTTTTCCTTTAAAAACACAATCAAAGACACTGATTTCTGTATATTACTGTGTATCACTTTCACTGGAAGCAGGAAGCTTCAAAAGGAACTGCTGCTAACAGGACAACAAAGCTCATGATTTTAACCTTTGCTCTGTAGTCTGTAAGTCAAAGATCAAAGTTACTTAGTTCCAAGGTTGTTTGCATACTGCCACTGAACACAACACATGCTTTCAAGGAATTTCTTTGTAAGTATAATTATAACGTGCAAAAACCAGCAAAACAAAGCAGTCACGTATTTTCATGTTGGTTGAAGGTTAAAACCATAGGTCACTCTCAGTTTCACTTCCCTGGGGTTTGGATTTGCTCTGTAAGTTAATAAAAATCGTGCTTTGCAGAGGAAAGTAAGTAATAAATAAATTTCAAAGGAAGCTGAAATGGTAATTCCTGGGATTAACAGTACAATTGTGAATATAGGAGTACTTACATAATGCACCAACTGCGTATGATTGTAACAGTAGCTGCATAAAAGAGGGAGGTTATTGTTACTTTCAGCTATGGTGGGAAAGTCTGTTTCCACAGCAAAGGTTCAAGGGTACTGTGTAGAAAAAGATTACATTAGCTATTTGCTAATCCTCTGTACTCGTAAAGGTTTTTCTGATATTTTTTTCTTTTTTTTTTTTTTTTTTTTGGGGGGGGGTGGTGTAATGATTTCAAGCATGTCATGTACTGATACTTAAGTGAGATAATGCAGAAATTTTGTTTATCTGTCATCTTTAAAAGTGAATTGTATGACATGTACTACAACCACAGAACACAATGCTGGCAAGAACCCTCAGTTGCTGACTGTATTTTTACTGCTTCATTATCAGCAGAGATGTGTGGAGCCTGGTGTCTCTTCTAAAGAACACCAGCTCTGAAAGTGTGCCACATCCTTCATAATGACACAGACAGTGACTGTCTATTGCCAAAGCAATGTCCTAAAGCAGGACACAAACCACTGATTTTTTTTTTTTTTTTTTTTTTTGGTCCCTTTGGTGTCAATGAGCAGATTGTGCTGCTCCAGGATGTTAATCTAATTTGAGAAAACAGATTGTTCAAAACATCTTGTCATTGCTTATAGTGCTGTAAGCATAAATATGCTGTATTCTCAGAATGCAATTTGCAAGAACCTTGGTTTGTGTGTTTAAAATTGTGCAAGATTTGCAATAAAGTGCACGCAGTTGTTTTGCACTTGTTCCAGTGCCAGAGGGACTGGGGAAAAAAAGAATATATTGTCCAAAACCTAAATTTGGACACTGACTTTCATAAAGAAGCTGAATCAAAATTTTAAAAAAGTGGGGTTTTTTTCCATGCTTCTCTTTAAAAAAAAAATTCACCACATATTTTCTTGTGGTCAAAAGTAGATTAAGTTTTATCCTTCAGAGAAATAAAAAACTATCCAGTTTCTAATAAATTTTTGCTTTGCTTCACTGCTAATAGTTTTCATTTCTTATTAAGTATTTTATTGTTCATAGTATCTGTTCATTAGATCTGAATCTTTGCAAAGTCTTAAAATTTTTGTGTATCCCACCCACTTATTAAATGCAATCTACACATTCCTAGTTAGCATTGGAATAAGAAGTGCTCAAATACCAAAAGAAGCTCTGGTATTTCTGGCCACAAGTTCAACTATGAAGTCTATGAAATCTTGCAGGGAAACCTATTCCAGCTAAATTTCCAGCCCAGTTTTGCAGACTCAACAGATGTGGATGGCTCAAAATAGGCATCTGGACTTTTGATGTCTGCAGAAAACCGAATGCTGGTGTTCTGAGGTTGCCCAGATCTAGAGACCTCCCAGCACCTACTGACAAATTCTGAACCAACATTTCTAAGTGTCCATTATCAGCTGGAATAATAACTGTGGAAAGAAACCATCTCTGTCCTAAAACACTTTCAGAGTGTTCATTTCTGGAGGTAAGCCTGGCACTTTGGCTACATCTCTGGGTGAAGTCAGAGAACACTTCATCTGGGGCAGATGACAATTACACCATTTAATCCCAAGGATTTCTGGATTGCTTTGAAGTGAATGTATTGCTTACTGTATAAGAGTGTCCCCACAAACAAATTTTGGGAAGAAAAAAAAGAAAAAAGAGAATTCCTTCAGTTCACCAGGCTCTGGATTCAATTAATTTGTAAGAGTTGAGAAAAGCCCTTTTCTTTTTTAAACCAGACGTTTATTTTTAACAAGGGATGAAATCATTGGAGAACAAAACCAGAGACATCTGTTGTTTTATATCTGTTTATTGTAAGTGCTTAAATGTGAGTTTGGTTTCACACGGTTTTGACATTGTTGCTTCATTAATAATGATTACGTAATTGCAACCACAAAACAAGCTGTAAGGCTGTGACATTTTCATTACTTATTAGCAAAGAACTCAAAACAAAAGGCAGGATCAGCAAGGACGTAGCAAAGATTTTCATGCTGAAGGTAGATCATATGTAGAATTTAATAGCAGCTGTGTTCTGGAACAAGTTGGTGAAAGTAATTCATAGACATTTCTATTAAGGACTGTGGTTAAATAAAACAATCCAAACAGTTTCACAATACAGACTTAATTCAGTGAAATTTTGAGTTTAAAAAAAAATTCAAAAGGAACTATATCATTCACTGCTGCTGTTCGGTAAAGTTGGCACGCATCATGCTGAGCAAGGCAAAATACTTTCCTGAAGTTGTATGTAGTTTTGATTAATCTCATTTCACTTTTTACATTCATGCAAATAGTAAGTCTAACGTACTATTTCAAAGTGAGCTGAAATTAAAGGCAATGGTAGACTTTTACATGTTTGGAGTACAACACATATGAATATTTTTTTATTTTAAAAATGCTACATAAAAGTGAAATCGTACTTCTCCAAATATTGACATTCTCTAATTAAAATATTTTTAAAGTTAATAATAAGTTAAGGTAACATAACCTCAGCCGCACACATTACATGGAATAGTCCATTTTCTTTCGTAGATTTCCTAGGTAGGAAGAGTTAGTTATGTGGTAAAGAAAAAGTGTTGTAGCACCAAGAAACCCAGTTGTAAATGAGGAAAGCTGGTATCTGTCAAGTGATACTTCACATGTATGCAAGCAGCAGACACCACTTCCCAGAGTAGAAACAGACCACAGTGTATGGTACATTAACCATGGTTCTATTTTTACGTATGTGACGAACACATTCTGGTTTTTGCTTACTATTTACACAGATACATAAATTTTCCACTCTGCATGAGCTATGCCAGTATGGGCACTTTGCTGAATCAAAGTAGCCATCACATGTTTCTTTTCCTCATGTGCTCGCAGGTTTCAGGACACTCAGGCTTCTGCTCTGCTGGTATCCCAAACTGACAAGACACTGGGCACAGAAGCTTTCCTAAACAGGAGTAAGCCCACAAGAAATAGAAGTGCTCAGTGTTCTGTACATCTGTACTTTGAGAACACAAAGTTTAAACCAAACAAAAGCCAAGATGCTGTGGTGTTATATCATAAAAACTTTGCAGACACAGATGGATGGACTAGGGAGGATTGGCAGGCGTTTGGATACAGAGTTGTAGGAGAGAAACAGGGAGTCTTAAAACTGAGGATGGAGAGTAATTGACTCTGCTAATGGAAACATATGCAGTATTAAATGAAAGTGTTCTGCACCTTCTTCATAAGGTGGCACTTGGGAGTCCAGTCTCTGCATCCTGTAGGGTACATTTCTAGCATAGTATGAGGGGGAAATCAGCTATGTGATTTCAGCTCTGGTTAATGGGAGCTGTGCTCCTAATCCATGGTGTCCAGCGTAAAATATTTACCTATGCCATTCTATTGAGGCTACTTATGTAATTTCAAGGGAGGAAGTAGCCAAGGGGAAGCTGCTTTAAACCAATTAAATGGAGAAGAATTCAATGGAGGGCCATTCAATGTATTCACCCTTACAGGAAGATCTGTGTTTAAACATCTCAATGGGACATTTTTTAATGAAGAACTAAACTGCACGCCTTGTGTATGTCAGAAAGGGATAGCTGGGGCCCAAAACACTGAATTTCTCTCTGAGGAAGGAGACTAGTGTGCAGCGTAGTCTCCTGCTGTGTGATATATTTACCTTATCAAGATGTTTACAGAGAACTGTGTAAGCATGTATATTCATAAATCACATCACCTCTGTACTACTGATGGAAAAATGGTACAAGGTTAAAAGATCTGGAAAACACCTTCAAGTATGTTGAGGTTTTTGTCAAAGTTTATCAGATTCTGTCCAGCCATGTCAAGTCTTCTTATTCCTCCTCTTCATCTTGCTTTTAAACTTTTCTCCATCCTCATTCCATTCCACTCATTCTGCATTTGGTGTTCTTCAATTTGCTCCAAGGGAAGAAGCTCCTGTCTCTACACACAAAGAACTCCTGTGAAGAACTTCTATCTCACTCCTCAGGGGGTCTCACTTCTGACCAGAGGGTCAGAACAGAAGAATGTGCAAGATAACAATACCTGTGTAATATATTGATACCTTAAGCCACGTTGACTCATTTTGCTAAGGTACAAATGTGTCTAAGCTGGTATAGCTAACACCCTGAGGACCTAAAAGAAATTCTAATGTCAGTATTGGGTACTCCTGTGCATGTTGCATCAACAGAAACTTTCCCTTACGTTGGAAGAGGGAAGGTTGCATAACATCTGACTCACCACTGATGATGTTCCTCTGTATCCTCTATCTGCAGATCAGAACCCTCACAAGTAAACATTGAAAATAGCATTCCACCAACTATAAGATATGGCAAATCTTTATATCTTTACTATGTGTATTAGGACTTTAAAAAGAAAAGGAAAACAAAACCAAACACCAAAAACACCAAAAAAAGCAGAAGATAAGGGATAGTCACCAATTTGCTACCCTTATCCCAGATCTCAAAACAGTTCAGCCTTGTGTCTGTGCTTTGGTGCGCAACCATTCAACTATTTTCGTTCACAATGCACAGTCCACAGTAGGAAACACCATTTGGATGCAGCTCTTTCTCATGCTGGCCATCAGTGGAACTCCAGTTCAGGCCATATTTTGACACTAGTGGATTTATTATTCATTGACAAAGGTGTAAATGATATCAGAATGTGGCCTGTGCTATACCACTTCAATTATATCTTTGAGTTGAGCTAATATTCACAGGGGAGCATGTGCATGTACATGCCAAGACTATCAGCTGGTTGAACACCAGGTTACAGATGTTTGCAGCTTCTCTACACAAACAGTAACAGACACAACCATCTCGTATAGGACAATTACAGAAGCTAATAACATACACTGAGCCCTCATACACAGTTTCTTCCTCCTGGGATGTATGCATCTACAAGCCTTTTGTCTCCAATGTCCCTCAAGTTTTCTGAGGAAGCAACAATCAGCCAAACCAAGAATTAACTGCCAGATGCTTCCACCCAGCTCCCTCACACAAACTCAGTGGGGCAGATGTGGTGAGGAATGACTGCTCAAGCAGCTCCTGCTTGCTGCACTGCCATGCCAGGAGAAGTTGCCAGTGTTACCACAGAGCAACAGAGGCTACGGCTGGGGTGGGTGAGGAGCAGCCATCTCTGAGTTTAATAAAGAGGAAAGAGATGGCTGAAACTCCTGGTCCTGTCTTCACATTTGCCAAAATTATCCCTCCCCTGTGATCAGCTCTTGTGCTGAGATCTGTACCCGGGGCACTCCCATGTTCTGCTCTCTTATGCACACTTTCTTTCTTTCTTCGTTTCCTAATTCTTTTATTTTCTGCATCTCAAGGCAAGTCATTCAAAGG
Source organism: Heliangelus exortis (assembly GCF_036169615.1). Taxonomy (NCBI): domain Eukaryota; kingdom Metazoa; phylum Chordata; class Aves; order Apodiformes; family Trochilidae; genus Heliangelus; species Heliangelus exortis. The sequence continues at coordinate 41,658,229 of NC_092454.1, forward strand.
GATGCTTTACACCAATAATTATCATGCATCTTTTCCCACAAGAAAAGATAAAGTACCAGAGAGCCCTGAAGAGAATGAGAGAATATGGGAGGGTTGCAACACAGGGTGGTCCAGCACTTTTATCAGTTGCTCAGTTTAGCATCTTTGACTATTGATGCAATTGACTATTGATTGGGGAAAAAATACAAACAGCCTTCAGTATTTTGTTTGGAGAATGGCATATCTTTCTTTTTGAAAAATAACCAAAAAATACAAAAAAGGAAGACAAGATTATGAACAAACCCAGGAGATCGTGAGGAATAATACAGGTCTTGCCTTCTGCATCCTGTAACTTCAGGACATGCTGAAAGGTAAGCAGAGCTGTCTTGAAGAGATCCAAGAAGGACAGAGCTTCTTCTCAGTGAAAATTGAAAGTACTTTGCACATAAACTATTTCAGTAACCAATATCCTACATTCTTATTCTATCTTCATGAGCTAATTCTTGCCAGTCCCCAGCTTTAGTCAGCTGCCCTTTTACTATGCATCTCTTTTAAGCTCCTTGGGCAGCTGGGAAAGAATTTGTTCCCCCTTCCCATCCACTCCCAGTCATTTAGGACATATTAAGGCTTAGCTTGTGACCCTCTCTTTCCATTTGTGGCAGACTGCAGCACCATGGAAGATGAGAAATAATTCAGTTCTACAGCAAACATGTAGAACTAACAGTAAACATCCTGAGGCAGCAACAGGAGTTTCAGAGCTAGCTTATCACTATGTTTGGGCAAGAATGGCAAATGAGGAAGACTGCTGTAACTGTGAAAATGTCAAGGAAGAAGGCAGGTGGCTGTGTTCACCTCTAGCTTCATCAAGAGTGCTGGGCTCTGCTGGAAACATAGGCAGGACTCATGTTTCTACCCCAGCTCCACTGCAGGACAGCAGCAATTATTCTGATCACAAGGATCAGACTCTGCAAACCAGCATGCTTGGAGGAACGTACAGACAGACACGCTGGCCTCACCCAGAGTTTCCACACGAGCTTTCTCCTGCTGAGCCATGCTCCTGTGCAAATGATGCTACCCCCTTGCTCCAGGAGTCCCAACAATGCCACACAGAGTAAGCCTCAGAAAGGGGTGGTTACTGGTAGCTTGTGACATCTCTACTTCTTGTTGATGCCTGCAGGCACCTTTGGCCCAGATTTCCCTGATCTGCTTCAGCAGGACCTCCTATTTGAAAATAAAACAAAAAAAAACAAAAAAAACCCCAAACAAGCAAAAAAACAAACAAAAAAAACCCAACCCACTTCATATATTATTTACCATTCAGCTATGGTGGAATGGGAGACTGGATGATTCCCTCTTCTCCTCAGAAGAATGACTGCTCCAGCAAATACTCCTCCAGGCAGAATGACAACCACTCCCTGTACAAACAAATACAAGAAAACATGAGTACACCAAATAGCCAGTCTTTCTAACCTCACTGACATCTTTGTCTTCTGCCTACCTCTGTGTTCTTATATAATAACATAAATTCTTTATGCAACAGTGCTACTAGACTGGTGTTCTTGAACTGGTGTCTCTCCCTCTAGAAGCTAAAAACTTGCTCAGAGGGCACCTGAGTGCTAAGCAGAAAGGTGGGGAGAATAAGGGAGAGAAGTTATAGGAATAAAGACCTTCCCCAAGGGTGTGGAGGCAAGAAAGGAGGCACATGCTATAAAGCACAGAAAAAAACTTTATTATTGTCGTGTAATGAAAACTCTTCACATTGTCAAGTGCAAGCAAGCTGAATTGGCTTCACAGAGAGAGGCTGCTTGCTAGGAGAAAGCCCTGAACTCCAGCCCACACTTAACAGCTCTCCAGAGACTGTCTGCCCTACCGGGAGACAAAAAAAGCAAGAGAAAACATTTAAAAGCAGCCCATCCCTTCTCACTGGGAGCTGGCTCAAGTAAGCCAAAGTGCAGTCACAGAGCCCCCACCCTTTGTTTATTGGGCCATCTTCAATTCAGCACAGACCCATGAGGGAGCAAAGATGGCTTCCCACCCCCTGCCTCTGATTTTTTAGGGCTGGGGGTCAGTCCTGCCCACGGCTGTGGTGGGACAGACCACCCGGTCCTGCGTGGGCCAGCTGGAAACCCTCTGAGTCCACCCAGACGCTGCATGCCCAGGGGCCCTGCTGGGGCTACAGCCTGGGGTGGATTACTGGAAGAAAGACAGGGAACATAAACACTGGCTTCGTTCTGTTCTGGTCCTCAGAGGCACCCAAAAAACAAAGTGAATTCCCCCTTAGCAAATCCTCCAATGTCTGCAGAACCAGAGTAAACAAAACTGAGGGCAGTGAACCCTCCCTGCCACACAGGTTTGGGCCTTTGGTCTGGCTGCTGGTTCTCTGCCCATCGGCATGTTACACAGCATGAGCTGGAAGAGGAGATGCACAGCACATCCTGCCTTATGTAAAAAAAAAAAATTAAAAAATAAAAAAATTGAAAAGCCTTCTTGCTTTTTAACAGACTGCAGGCCCACTGTTTATTTTGCTCTTTTCTCCCTTTACTGGTAGGTCAATCACCAGAGCATGTTGGGGCTAACCTGCCAGCAGTGTTGGGGTAGTCTGTGTGGGATGCATCATTGTGCATACACAGGCTGGGAAGGGAGCTGCCCAGAGGGGAGCTCCCAGGAAGGCAGCTGTCTGGCAGCTGCCCGGATGCTCTTGTGTCCTAGTGCCCTCCAGGTGTTTTTTGTCAAGTTACCTTCATGATGTGCCTGAGTGGCTGGCAGTGGTAAGATGGTCACAGAAGGGAGAAGGTGGTACCCACATGCTGTCTTGTCCACACTGCTAGGGTCTCAGACTGGAGACACCTCTGTACCCTTTTTTGTTATTATCCTGTTGAAGAGCCTAAAAGAGGGATTTGCTGCTGCTCCCTTGCAAATGCTTCTGATGGCACTTTTTGCTCTCCAGGGTATCTTTCTCTGCCCTGGGTGTAATGCCCCAAGGCCCTCTCCCTGTCAGCCAGAAAGCCCTGCAGAATCCCAGTAAGAGGGCAATACCCTTATGCCCACCTGTACCCAGCATGAGTCAGGCAGGCCTTCCAAGAGGGACAGCAAAATCTCCCTGGGCTTGGTGAAGGGGCTTCTGGCTTTCTTCTTGGACTGGATACTGTCTTCACTCTGTGAGTCAAGAGTGCTGGGCTTTTCTAGATATAGCTGCAGGGCAGATGTGTTTGCTTGTCTAGTCTGAGCACCACAGGTGGACAGTATACACTATTCCCAGCTAGGTTTTAATCCCTTCCTTGTCTTACCTGTACAATCATGGTGACACAGAGGTAGCAAATTGTAATCCATTTCTCTCTCTTTTTCACCATAAGAACTAGGTACTGCCAAATAGAGTTAGTGGAAAGCAGGTTCAAAATAAATAAAAGTTGTTCATGCAAAGAGTACAAAGACTTCTTATGAAGCAGGACCAAATCTGGGGAATCCTGTGAATCCTATGAACTTGTGAGGTGAAGGATAAATGTTCTCCAAAAACTTAATGAATTTCTTCTAAAGAAAAGCAGCAATCCGGACTAATTCTGCTTATCCTGTGTTGCCATATCAGTCTAACTGGAGTGTCTTAGGCATTTTATTCTTTATCCACAGTATTGTAAAATAATTGACAAAATCAGAGCTCTGCTTCCTGCAGGAAAGAATGAAGAGAAAGGTGTCTGACAGGCATGGAAGGGAGGGAGGGAGGGAGGGAGGGAGGGAGGGAGGGAGGGAGGGAGGGAGGGAGGGAGGGAAGAAGGAAGGAAGGAAGGAAGGAAGGAAGGAAGGAAGGAAGGAAGGAAGGAAGGAAGGAAGGAAGGAAGGAAGGAAGGAAGGAAGGAAGGAAGGAAGGAAGGAAGGAAGGAAGGAAGGAAGGAAGGAAGGAAGGAAGGAAGGAAGGAAGGAAGGAAGGAAGGAAGGAAGGAAGGAAGGAAGGAAGGAAGGAAGGAAGGAAGGAAGGAAGGAAGGAAGGAAGGAAGGAAGGAAGGAAGGAAGGAAGGAAGGAAGGAAGGAAGGAAGGAAGGAAGGAGAAGAAATTCAGAGGTCTTTTAATTCCCTGTGAGGTCTAGAAAGTTTCATTACCAGTGATAATTTATCTAGCAAATGTCTGACCCGAATCAGCTTATGCATCTATTTGGTCCTTTCTTCACTTTAAAAATAAATCTTCCAGCCCCAGTTGAATAAGCTTGCATGGCAAGGGAGATTTAATCCATACCAAGATTTTGGTCAGATATTTTTCAAACACTGGTATAAATTTTTAATTTAGACTTTGATATCCAAACATGCCCAGCTGTAGTCCTCGTGGGGATCCTTCCAGAGGCCTGGACTTTGAACAGGCTCTGCAGCAAGCAGCAGAGACTACTGAAAATTCTGACAGCTGGTGCTGAACTACCAACCACTACAATAAACTGGAAATCAACACATCCTTCCACTTGGAGGGATTGTTTAGAAAGAACTTCTCAAAGGAGACGAATGGAAATATAGTACATAGAGGCAGGAAATGTTGGTGCATTTGTGTCTCCATCTGGGAAATACTCTGGCAATATTCTCGGTAAAGGTATTAACACCTTGAAACTAGAAAGCAAATAAACACAGCTAGAAATTGTTTTCATTATTTGCCCCATTTTGTTTTTATTTCCTCTTCTCATTGTGAACTTTTGTACACTTTTCTTCTAGATGTGGCTCTCAATAACCATATGTTAACTCTATGGATGCTGACCAACAGCACGGTCTCAAAATGGATTTTTGTTTTCTTATAGCAAGCCTTCCTATAGCAAGTTTTCTTAGATCATCTAAGATGTCACTTCCCTGCAGGTTGTGGCCAGTTTCTCCTTTGTGAGAGCAGCAAGTCAGGAACTTGCTACATCTTAAAGACTTTTTCCTACTGCTTGAGGTCCAATACCCGTTAGAAGTGTCAGGCTTTGATATGCTAATATCTGATCTTACCAGCACAAATTAATGCTACAGACGCGACTCCTTGTACAGTCATTATGGTAAGTTCAGCACAACCTAGCTGACCTTAAAGTTTCACTGAAAAACTTCACTTTGGCTAAACAGGGAGATCAACGTCATTATACTTTGGTTAATTAAGAACTTTTGATCACTTGGGCTTGAAGCAGGAAAATTTGACTGAGCCATGACAGGTCAAAATTGAGCTGATGTGGCTAACTATTTTCTCATTGTTCTCTGACACCAATCTCTGCCACCTTTAGAAGATGGCAGGGTCATCTTCCTATCTCAAGGACCAAATAGACTGGAGTCCTTTAGATTGGTTAACACATTTCATAAAGGATTTCTTAACCTTTTCCCTCCACAATAAAAAACATTTTCCTCATGGTGCACCACATAATGCATAATGAGCCACAGAAACATCATGTGTCACTCAGAACACAAAGATATTGTAGGGCAGAAGAAAAATATATTAGAAAAATTTCTTCAGAAGGATCCATCATCTTTTTCTATTGTGCATGACCATTACATATCATGTGTCATGAGCACCATACTAGCAAAAATAAAATGTAATAAAAGATGGTAAAAAAAAAAAAATCTTTTTACAAACAAGCAGCCAGATGAGTAAGAGCACTTTGTTTTTGAAAATGCTCGCAATAAGGAAAGGTGCCAGACTGGAATCACAGGAGAATTAAATTCTTGTTGGCACTGATTAATAAACAATACTGTATCAGCTTCCCCAGAAAAATGACATCTAGTCTTCTCAGAAGAAACGTAATTTACTGCTTAGCTTTCTTCCTAAAACTGTTGTGGTCTGTTTTTGTGACATGAACTCAACATCTGCAGGAGCAGGACTGTTCAACAGCTCACTTCAGGAGTCCTGAAATGACAAGATATTTCAATAATTATTAGCTTGAGCTGATCTGAAATGATAAAAGCTATTTCTGCCTATGATCAAGCCCACAGTTTGTAGAGTACAGTGATTGTGTGGGGTTTTTTTGGTGGGTTTTGTTTTGGGTTTTTTTGGTATGTGCACTGGAAAACTGGAAAACCTAACACAAATCAATCTAAATCACTTGAGTTTAATCTCTGCTTATTAGGCTCACTAACCGTATTTTACTGAAGATCCATGATTTTCTCATGAATCTATAGAGATGTAAAAATTTCAGGTCTGCACAATACAGGAAAATCCCTTAAAGCAAGCCAAAGTTATTAAAAATCTTGTATTGTGGAGAAGGCCAAGAAAATACTGGAACTGGAAATCAAGCTCTCCAAAGTAGCTGACTTTATGCAAAGCAGGCAAGTGCAGTCAAAACACTTACAGCAATCAATTGAAGTTGTTAGGTAAAGTTTTTTTCCATGTCCCATAAATTATTGAGCACTTAATTTTGTCTTTGTGCCTGCAAGACATTCTAGCTTTAGGATGACAGCTTTATCCATTAAAGGAAGTGTGGTGACAGCAGTACAGAGAGTGCTTAGGACGCAGGGAGAGAAGACCCATTCTCAGCTGCATTACCACTGAGAAATACTGGGACATATCAACATCATAATCAATATGCAAGAGTCAATTACAGAGGAAGCACAAGGCTTAAGCAGGATCTCATTATTAGGTTCATGTTTAGTCCACCAAATGGGTGAAATCAATATGAAGCTGAATATCATCTAGAAAATATATAACCATCCACTCTTATCTAACCTTTCTCCTCTTCTTATTCCCTCCTGGACCAGATTCACACATAACTCTTTTGTCTCTTGTTCATACTGCAAGGGCAGTACTCAAGGCAAGCAAAAAAAAAAGGACAGGAACAGAACAAACTGCAAAGGCACAAATTGTTTTCAGAGCCAGAGAGACAACCCTTAAGTGGTTCCAAAGGTACATTTCTGGAAACAAATATCCATTTGAGAGAAAATCCTTCAGAAACCTGTGTTTCTTTTTCTTCCCCTTTGGAGGATTCAGCAGATCAGGGCACTGGGAATATAAGCAGTAGAGAAATCTGGTTTTTTACAGAAGGAGCTAAGATGCTATCTGTGTCACTCACTGTCTAGTTTTATATTGTGGGTAGCTCCATGAGTTTCAAAAGAGATGAGGATGCACGAATGGAAACAAGAACAGAACTAGGTGACTTAATACCTTTAATGTAGAAGTGACTTCAGATATTTTATCTGCTTCCTGTGCTTGTTGATTTGATTTTTAGTAGCAAAGTCAATGGAAATGAATCATTGCTTTTGCAGGCAGAGTGTGGATACATGAAATACCCAGTTTCACCAGTGGGCAGGCATTTATATCCATTTTTTGGCCAGTTGTGATGGCTCCATTTTAAGAGGAATAGTCCCCATTTAAGAGAGGACAGCAGTGCCCTAATATTGTGAACTGAATCCCTCTCTAGCTTTGAAGGATGAATTTACCCTGAAAGTAATTATGTCTTTAAGTCCTTGAAGGCACGGGAAATATATGGGAATAAAATAGCAATTAAGAAAGATAGCTTCCATAGAGAAGTGTGAAAAGAATGAACAGTGTAATCTGACTAGGCAGTACAAAAGGATGCCTATGGCACGTGCTTGTTACGCTAAGGTGAAGACGTAAGTTTGGAAAAAAAGAACAAAGAGTCTTTAAAGATAGCACTATGGACCTGCCCTGAAGTCAGCTCTAGTACTAGGGTTCACTTCCATGGTGCAGGGGCAGACTATCTACTTAGTCTTCAAAGTCATTGTCAAGTGTGACTGTACTGTCAGTGATGACCCTGTGAATAGGGAATAGAAAGTCTCAGTATCTCCTGCATAGGGATGCCTGAGCACTGGGAGTTCCCCTGAACTTAGACTGAAAATCTCCAGTCTTGGGTGACAGACAATGCTGTGAGGGAATCACAAAACAGGGAAGGTGTGCCCAAACAAACTCTGCTTTGTATCTGGCTTTAGAAGGAGCACAGCCAACTAACTCAGCTGCAGCACAGCCTTAGTCTGGACCATGACAGAAGCCAGTGTGGACTGAAGATTCAGAGGGAGTCTGAAAAACCTCCAGTTTCCACCTATATGGACTGGAAAGCTTGTTGTGGTGTGCTGAGGGTGTTCATACACCTGGCAGGTATTGTGATCTTCCTCCATTTTTTGCTACCAAGCAGGTAATTAGAAAGCAGTGCAAAGCAACAGCTTCAGGGTGGAAGTTGTGTCTCCTAGAAAACTGAAAAGCAAACAAATAAGCTGATGTCAGCCACTCCATGGAACTTTCTCACCTTTGTTTTTTATCAGAGAAAAAATGTGAGAAAAAAATTGGCAGTATAAAGGAATATTGAAAGCATGACATATTTGTCTGTTAAGTATAAATATGAACAGCTATGGAGATCTGGTGCTGTGGTGCTAGGTTTTAACTCCAGTAACATTCATCTAGTGCCAGGAAACACTAGATTTAGTACCTGAGGGATTGCAGTCTCAAATACCTTCTACATTTTTTTTAATATGCTGCCAAGAATTTAAATTGGTAAAAGCTGGGGACTGACAAAAACTTGATCCCCAAAAGCTTTTCTGGCACAGGTTTATCAGGGAATATGGTACCATTATTTTTATTATAATTATTTTTTTTGGTGGTGGTCAGGGAGATCATTTATAACTCTGTGACTTCTACTCCCAGATGTATTTTTAAAAATCTTAAATAAACAAAGGATTTTATTTTCTTGGTGGCGCTAGGAGCTGTCATCATTTTATATACAATATACCTTCTTGGATTGTAGCCTTTTTAACATACTTCTTAAAGGTCAAGAACAGGCAACAGAAGAAAACCTGACTGCTGGGTACACACTCTCTCCAAACCACTACCACCCATCTGGTGCCTCTCTGTTCCAGTGCAGGACGATCTTACAACGTGTAGTAAGGTAAGCGAGGCAGCTCTCTTCAGGCCAGTCCTGCCTTCACTGGAGTCAACAACCAGCATGTGTTTTGCAGTACACATGTAATGGGAGCAGGCATTTCACAGGAAAATATGGTCTTACAAAGGAAAAGCTGGACTTCTGCTGGAGACAATAATTTAACAAAATGACACTTAACCTTTATTGGATTAATAGTAACCTTTTAATCTTCTTGTTAGATAGAAGATGCCTATGATGCTTGAATGGAAAGAGAAGCCAAGAATCCCTTTCTTATATTGCAGTTGGACTCAAGATAGTTGATTTAAAGTTAGTTTCATCTTACAACATTGGGTAGGAAAGCAAAGGGGGATCTAATTTGCATGCTGATTGTTTTGTCTGTATCATACGCCGGGGGGAAATTGCTTTGGTCCCTGCATTGGAGACTGTAGGGGTAGCCTCAGTGCCAGAGTTATGAAGATGAGAAATGCCCTCAGACTCCACCCTCAAGCTTTTGCAGCTGACCTGCAAATTCTTCACACATCTCAAACAGGCAGCTACAAATCAAGTGGTTTTAGTGACTTGCTCAAGGTGATATAGCAAATGAATAGAATAGGGAGTAAAACTCACAGAAGTTTCTGATTCCCAGATATATGCTTGTTTCATCAGGTCAGGTTGCAGCCAACAACAACATATATGAAACACAAAGGCAATATATACAATACTATCTTTATGGTCCCACATTGCTCTCAAATGCCATAACCAGATCTCCCTAAATGTGCTTTCAAGTTCATTCAGTAACGATTAATAGGGTTTGGTGGTTTTTTTGTGAAAAGAATTTGTCATCTTGTCCCCCGAGCAGACACACCAGGGCTTGTGTTGCCTGGAATATCTTCAGTTTTACTACATAATTAGGTTACATCTCTTAGGACTTCTTCTGATACCTGTGGTATGGATAAGCTATCCATTGGATTATTTTTCCATGTAGCTCAAAGTACAAGGTAAAATGTCTTCCAACTGTTGGAAAAAAATATTTTCTGTTGTATAGAAGCAATGTAGCTTTTGGTCTTCTCTTGCATTTTGCTGTTAAAAGAACAAGCACAATAGTTTTCTTATTAAAAGAATTATTGCTTAGGTTTATAGTATGCCTTTTACCTTGAAGGAACACAAAACACTTTTCAAATTGCAGCTTGGACCTGGCAAGCTTCTGTACCCTCACAGCGTCCCATTGACTTGAATGATGTTCCCAACACATAAAGATTTCTCCATATGGATCCACTTGCAGATCTGGCCCTCAAGGCACAATTTGTCCCTATGCCAAGAGAATAAAAGCACTTTGAAGAAAGGAAACTTTATACGTTTCAGCTCAGAGTTTCCACCTGGGCTTTGTTCCTTGTGGAAGGAGAGGGGTTATAAGCTTCCAAGAGCAATGGGTGTTCTAGGATCTGCTGAAGAGCCCAGCACCAGAGCCCTGTTTCATTCTGGCCCTGACACAGTACTGCTTTCTGAGTATCTATGTTGCCTTTTCTGCATATCAGGGCACAGGAAAACTACTTCTCTTGCACCCTCCTTCCATTCACATTAAGAGAGTATGCACACTCACACATACACACAGCATGCACTCACCATCCATGGTGGTGGGGAGGAAGGGATTATTCCCACTGAGCAAGGGGATGCTGTCAGTACTAGAGATGACAGTACTCTAGCTAAGAGTCTATGCCCATAGCCTCAACACTATGCACAATACTCTTCAACAGATGACTGAGCATAATCCCAGCAAAGGTCCCTAAGCAGCGTTCCACAAAACTGACTGACAGGGACCCTGCAACTGCAGAGTCAATACCTTCCCCAGCCTCTTTCCCTGAGGTGTAACATATGGATGAGTGTCCCCTGCTCTGCAAAAGCAGAAATAATTCCCAAGAGCTTCAGAAACAGTGCTCAATCTGTATCACACCCTGTAGAAATTAAATTGACAGGGTGATTTGCATCCCCCCTTGCAATTTAACTGGCTGAATATTCAGGGAAGTTTAGTTAGCATGTCCAGATTAATATCTCTTCTCACTCAAAAATTTCTTAAAAGATCTGGAAACTAGGACACATGCTTTCACTAACTTCCAAGCACAGTCCAAGAAAAAGCTCCAGACATTTGCACATTGCTTTCTCTGTGTACAGGTTATACATACCCATTAGAACATGCAATAGGTCATTCACTAGCATGAACTGCTAAACATTATTTCCTCCAGAAACAGGGCAGTTACTGTTGCAAGTTGTAAGTAAATAGACACCTCATGAGCTGGGTGTCTTAAGAGATCACAGGTGTCTTTAGTATAGAATAGTTAAAATTTTACCAAATGAGTTGTAAATTAGCAGCATTGGAAACAAATTCTCAGATTTGGGCTTCTGAAAATTTCTTGTAAGCATGACATAGTGCAGCTTTTATCCCTCCTAAATGTTTAGTGAATTTGTGGTAACTTGTGGAGTACATCCTTTTAGTAAAATTATTTAACAAATGTCTTCACAGTGTTCTACAAATAGCCAATATATACTTTTGCCTGTTAATAGGGGCCCTTTGTTACTTTGTGTAAGTAAAATACTCTATCAAAACAAACACATAAGAGTGTGTTATTTTAGAATACATTTACATGAAGAAACATGCACATCCAGTTAAATCCCTTGTTCAGCCTTTCTACTTGAAGCATGTGTTTTAATTGCTCGAATGTTTCACATTGTCATAACTAGCTAGAAGCATCCTAGCTGAATATACTCCACACAATCACCTCAGATCAATGCCGTGGTAGGTCTCCTTTCATCCCTAGTCCAATAACCCCCCTCCAACAACAGAGGTCCTTTGCAGGCACAGGGCCCTGATTTATGTTTAATGCAGCAGTGTTTTTACTGCTTTTGGCACAAGATGTTTGAAAGAGGTGAAAAAGACACACAGGCAAAAAGTCTGTTTAGAAAACAATTCCAACATAAGCACCATATGCTTTCAACTCATAGGTTCATTTCCAGGCAAGCCACCACAGCAAGCACAACAATTAGCTCCCTTTTTAGTTTTTCCCCCTTCAAAGTGGGGGGAGCATGGAGGAAGCATGGGATGGGGGGTGGGTGTAATTTCCTTCCTATAGGACTTTTTTATTAGGTTTTCTTAAAACTGTTTTTCTTTCCCTCTGCTGGTTTACTGCCTTGTATCTATCTACCCCTCAGGAGTTTAAAAGCCTCAAGTAAGTATTATTAGATTTTTTAAGTGTATTTTCTGATTTTGTGTGTGTGTGCCTGTGTTAGAGGAAATCAAGCCCTCACACACTAAGGAGCAGACTGGCTTATATTGTCATTGGTCCCCTATCTTCTGTGCAGGGATGGCAATTCACCCCAGCTGGGAATGTGGCTCCATAGTTTCTCATTCACTCCTGAAAGAGCAGACACCAAGCCAATGTTGCACGTAACTTTCATATGTGGTCAAATCTCTTGATGTGTACATGACCAGATTTCTCTGAACTAGATAAAGAATGCCCAGATTTCTAAAATAAAGGGAGAAGCTATAAGAGGAAATAACAGAACTAACTAATCAAATTTATCAATTTTGTTACCCCTTTCTTCTGTGTTATTGGTGATCAGGATAGAACTGTTAATAACTACACCAAAACAAGGCTTTTTTGCTGAGAAGGTTTTGTCAGGGCACAAGGGATATCTGGCTTTACACAGGAGTATTACCACTGTTTTTAAATTAAAGGTGGTTTTGTTTTTCCAGAAATTCAAAGTCCTGCTGTCTGTGGAGGTGGACAGCATTGGGGACCAAAAAAAAAAAAAAAAAAAATCAAAAATCTTCCATATGTTTCACAACAAAAGCAAGGCAGTGCTTAGCCATGAGCAGTAACTATGATCACCAGACACCCAGAAAAAACCAAAATGTATACAGCAGGTAACAAAGTACCTATAGCTACAGATTTCCTTTCCTCTAGCACAAGGTATGTATCATTTGGTTGAACACTAGTGGCTGAAGAGCTGATTTTTACTTAAATTATTCAATGAATAATTTACCATTTTCATAATCCAGTCAAAGTTTATGTTTGGAATCATTTATTCATTGAGTATTTTTGCATTGACTCTCAGTAAATTATTTGTGAATAATATTTGTGAATAATTTCTAAATTCTCTCAGACTCAGGCTTTCCCAGAGTTTCCAATCTCTTACAACAGTGCCTTTCTAGGGCAGAGGAATATGGGCTAGGAGCATGTGGAGCCATGTTAACCTTGCAGCAAAGGAAACAAAGTTTACATTAGGAATGAACGGGGCTGTGGTGTGAACAGCCCCCTGCATTCCCTCTGCCATGATCTGTACCTGGAAAATATCAGGTTCTTCTCCCACGTCTCAGTAAGGGACTTACTAGATACCCTTTCTAATTTAAAAAAATAATTTGTGGAAAAGCCCACAAAAAAATCAAATTGAACTGGGGAGGAGGGGAGAGGTGGGGGATCCTGGGGGTTGAGATAGAAGGAAGGAAGAAGTTGAAGGGAAACCTGTGCTTTCCCTTTTTTTTTTTTTTTTCATTAAAAGCCAATTGGAAACCCCAAAAGCTAGTGCCAGCAACACCATCTGCCCAGAGATTCCAAGGCACTTTGCAAACATCAACAGACCTGCCCCTCACAGGCAGGAGCATCACTGGCCAGGAGCTAACTCAGGACTAACAGCATGCTGGGAGGTTAGCTGGCACATCTACAACTGAGGTTGCCACACTATGTGTGATGACTGAGGTTGCCATACTGATAGAGTGGTCTGGTAGGGCACCTAGGAACTTCTTGCATAAACAGTATCAGCCCTCTTGGGAAGTCCTCCTCCAAAGTCCTGCCTGACAGCACAAACCCTTTAGAAAGGATGAAATCAGGTCTGCTTAAAAGATGTCTTTTCTTTTGTGTAAAAGGCAGTGGTGGGCTTTTTGTTTAGTCTTTGTTTTCAGGATGATAGAGATGTCAGCCAAGGGAGAAAAAAGACAAGATAATCCCAAGAGGTGTCACTTCCACCAGTATGTGATGACTCTGCCAGAGTGCTGTGCTACACCAGAAACTGTAAAGGGAAAATATTTGTGGTAATAACAATATAACACAAGAAGACAGAGAGGGAGAGAATTTCTGGAATGAAGGGAATTAGCTGGGGGTCAGGGGTTAGGAGCATGAATAGTGAGGTGGAGGCATAGAAAGAAACCCAGCTGAGCAAAGCATCTTTTCTGGGCTGCTTTTTATTTTATTTTGGGTTTAAATTTTAATTTTTGGGGGGCTTTGTCTTCCTTCACTTGCCTGAAAACTTAGACAGGCAACTCAGGTTTGGAACTTCCCACTTACAATGTCTCATTTAAGATGCAGATCCAAAAACAAACCAGTGCTGCTAGTGCAAGAACAAATTTTCCCATTTCTGGGCTCTTTGGCTTTTGCATCTTCTGCCCCTTTTTTGCCCAGTCTGCCCTTCAGTCTGTGTGTGGACAATACTTCATGTTGATTCATGAAATCCTACCAATCCAATTTTTTTTTCTTTTTCCCCCAAAGTGTCAGACTAGCAATCACATATCTGCCCCATTGACCACAAACTCATATATCCTCCTGCCTCCTCCTCCTATTTCTTCTTTTTCTTTTTTTTTTTTCCCTAGCAATTAAAAAAAGTAAAATCTAAGACCAAACAAATCAATGTTTACGGATTTGTAATAAGTTTCCTTCTATTTATTTATTTATTTCCTCTTTAGTCACTAAAGAAGCAGCAGCAACTTGCAAGGAGCAGTTGTTGCCAGAGGGTGAATCATAGCTATATTGATTTGATTATGTAAAAGCTCAGAGGAACCTAAAGCCAGATACAGAAATATCTCATAGTTCAAACCCTGTGGGACACACACTAGTAAAAAAGCAATCTTTATATTGTTCCTGATAAAAGCATCATTAGTTTCCTCACAGTAAAACCATTTCTCTGTTGCTGCAGTATATGGTTTTCCTTTTCTCTAGAATCCACTCAGATATAATTAACGCTCAGTTACCAGGCTTCAGCTTCCCTCCAGAGTGCGTGTTGCAGGGCTTGTGGGAACCTGGGCACACAAGCCTGAGAACCTCCTAATCACTTGCTTGTCCCTCTGCAGATCAGGGGTCTGCCCCTTCAGGGTATGGAACGTGCTGGACCTCACATCCAGGACCCTCCCTTGGGCCCTCGGTCACTTGTCCATTGAGGCTGTATTTGCCTGGCACTCCTGCAGTCACTCAGCCAGAAACTCTGTCTCTCACTCCCTTCCAGGCTTCATACCACAACAAAGGCTTGAAATCACACAAACACAAGCACACAGATCTGCACAGGCAGACCTGCTCCAAGCTTGTCACAACAATACCCTCACATCCATCCTTCTCCACAGAGCTGCTCCTCTCAGGTGCCCCAACATGGGGGGAGCACTCAGGCACCATGGTTGGCTTAAAGGTGGGTTAAAAAAGATGTAGGGGCAAGGAGTTTAAACTAAAATGCTACAGAGAGCTAAGACTATGCAGTTTTACTCTGCTTTCCACTATCTATATGAATAATATGTAACCAGGATGAAAGCATAATAGACAAATTTATTTTTAGGTTTTTCTGTATGTAGTGAAGGGAAAACATTATCCCGCCTTTCAGAAACCTATCCTGCTTGTACATGCTTTAATGACAGAAAAAAGGACATATTGTGAGTCAATCTACTTCACACTTCTAGTTCTTCCTTTCTTAACAATTCCAGGTTTCTTTGGCTCAGTTAAAGGAAAATGCCAAAGAATTTAAATATTCTGGGTTTGAATCTGCAAAGACTTTAATAGACAGACATGGCACAGCAATGCTACTGTCTAAAACGCTACTTCTTTCAGAGATGAAATCTTTTGTAGGTGAGAGAAGAGAAAGGAAAGCAAGAGTCATTTCAAAAAAATGCTTGCACCTGTCTTCTCTTCAAATCAACGTGAAGATTCCTCAAGGAAACTTTAAGACATCTGGGAGTTTTGCTGACAATTCTGAAGGATTCATACATGCACAATATAAAAAAATGCCAGAAAACTCCAAATTCCCAACTGAGATGATTTTAGGGAGTGATTCTAAGTACCTGCAAAAGTCTTTAGCCTAATCACAGCATCAACAAAATAAGAATGGTTTCCATCTCACCCTCTTGAACTGCCCAGCAACAGGGATTCCTATTAACCACCAATTATGCCTATTTTTCTCTCTCTCTCTGAGTCCAGTTTATGTGTTTTCTTTTTAGAGATGTCCAATTGCCTGCAATGCTGGCATACCCCTTGAACTCTTCCGAAAATGCCACATAGCTGCATAGAGGCTAAAGCACAAAATTTAGGAGGCTTGTAAATCTAAGTCTGCTGAGCACTTTGCATAGCTAGTCTTTAAGAGGAAAGGCTGTTCACATAAATTATTTATTCACCCTACCATTTGCAGTGATTTTTTTTCCTTATCAAAACAGGAATAACTCCAGTGGTTTCAGGTCCTTACACCTGCCTCTCCAGCACCCACAAAGGTAGGCATGGGACTGCATATAACACAGCAAGTGCAGGATAGCAATCTGCCTGACTGATTACATTGCTGGAATTAGAAGACATTGTTGCTCACAGCCACACCTGCCTCCCACTGTAATATAGAGGTGAATCCCAAAGGGTGCTGAGTACCTTCAGTCACATGGAAGCCACAAAATACTGTCCTCAGCAGTGAGCGCATAGTCTCTGAATATATTTTAGCACAAAACTGAGAAACATCTCATTAAAAGAGGGCTTCAGGTGTTGGAGAAGTCAGTGATTCATCCCTCATTTCTTTATTAGCATAGAATCTTTTAAGCTAATATTAAGTGCACAATGATATGGTGGCTTTAATCTGGGTTCTGATTATCAAAACTTGGCACCTTACTTCTGTCCAAGAAGACCTGCTCACATTTTAGGGACATTTTAGTGTGTGATCTGAACACATTTTATGCTCAAAAAACCTAGAGAATCCCGGGGTTCGTCCTCTCTAACTCCTCAAAAATTTTGACCCAAAAGCAGCAGCTGAGATATTCAAAAGAGTGGCATGTAAGAAAACCTTGTGCGAGATGGAGTAAAAACAAATGCTTTTTAAGCAAATGCTGCAATTTTGGAGTAGCTGACACACAGTTTTGTTTTTAATAGATTTACTGACAGAAATACTCTTTAATTAGAATGGTTTTAATTAGGATTCACTTCCATACATTATAAGCCACAAAGCCAGATTCCACCTTAATTTATCTGAAAATATCAGCATTTCTGTTTTAGAGAACATTTGTGTTATCCACTCACTGGAATTAAGTTATTCTGATTGTCTTTCTTCTCTGTAGCAGTCTGGAGCTATTTTTCTGTACAAAACCCAAACATCATCAAGACCATCAAGGAAAACCTGGGGCCAAAACCACCAGCACTGTCAGAATTACATGACTGCTAAATGTGAACCTTCATTTTTATAAGATTTTGCAATTCAGAATGTGGCTAAACACAAATGGTTAAGTTCACACAACAAACACCAGTATGTTTTGGTTTGGTTTTTGCTGTCTACATCCATTCATCAATAAACTCTCCATTTACAAAAGGTGTTCTCACATTGCAAAATGCTCAGTTCATTGGCTTATTCTCTGCAAGAATTAATAAACCCCTGAAAAATTGCTGTGCGCAACAGCTTTAATAGATCTGTCCGGTTGCTTCCCAGTCTCTAGCCCTCGAAAATAAAACAAACTCGAAGTATAAATCAAGGCCACTGAAATGAAGGCGAGTCGCACATCACAGAGAATGATTTTATAGGTGGAACGTGGGCTTGGTAATTTCTAGAATAAATTATTGTGTTTTACAGGATGCAGCTCCATTTACACACTTCTAGTTACAAAGACTTGAAAACAAAATCTTAAGCCCTGTAACAGGCTGATTTTAACATGCTTAATTTTTTTTTCCAGGCAGCTCTCAGTGTGAAACATTTCACTGACAACGTGCCAAGAAATCCCTTTCATTAAAATAAACATTGATACACATGTTGTGAAGTTATCTCACTTATAATATCAATGATCTTTAATAGAGTTGTTTTATTACCAGAATAACATTTCTGTCTGACAAGTCTGGAGTCAATATTTAACTGATTTAGGTCAGATTTAGCAATAGGATTTTGCAAAAACCTGGCAAGGCTAAATTCGTACTGCAAACTCATAAGTAGGTTTACAGATTACAAAATGAGCATTTTCATAAATATGCATGTCTCATAAATATTTGAGAAAAAAAATGAAATGAGATCCAATATCTAAATGATTTTCTAATTAATAATTCTTTTGATAGGGCACTGTTGAATACATATCGAACACATGAGAAGAAAGAGAAAAAGAGAGAGAGAAAGCAGGAAACCAGGAAGGAAGGAAACAAAGGAAGAAAGGGACAAGGAGACAGGAAATGAAGAAAACAAGGAAACAAGGAAATAATGATGAAAAGGAAGGGAGGAAGAAAAAAGCAGATGGATAGGCTTCTCTTTTGAAAGAGTAGCAACAGTGGCAACATTTTTAAATCCTACTTTTCCATTTTAAAGTTTGAAAATCAGTCAAGAAGACCCTTTAATCTCATCAATATTATATGAAAGTCCTCACATGTACAGCCTGTTGCACTTGAAAGATTGCTGTTTGATTCCCGGCACAGTTGGGGTTCAGAGCTTCAGGCAGCAGGACTGCATGAATTTAAGAACACTTTCTACTTGAGGAAGTGAAAATCCTGAGGAAGAGGAGGTCAGGAAAGCATGCTGATGATGACCCATTGGGCACAGCTGAGTTTCAGCTTTGAATGGGAATCCTACATTGGTTGCTTCAGCTATAAATGTCAGCCTGAATTACTGTAGTCAAAGAGTATAAAAGTGATTTACAAGTGATTCAGTAAAAAGCAAATGACACGGTCACTCCACACATAATTTTGAGCTCTGAGTCTTGAAATTTGCAAGTATTTTGATGGTTTTTGTTTTATTTTTTGGTTTTGGGTTTTGTTTTTTTTTTTTTTTGACAGAGCTATGAAACCCCTACCTTTTGGATGAATGATCACTCCCTCTGGAATTTGAGAGATGTATTAATTATTTTCTTTATATTGTTTCCCATTAAAGAGGTTTTTATTGTCTACATAGAGAGCAGGACAATGGCCAATCATCACATGTAGCGAATGTTTAGCAAGTCAATTATTTGGCTGAGTAGACACCCAAGAACCTTTACGAATTAAAGGGAAGAGACAAGCAACGGTAGTGTCCTTTGCACAGCTTTAAGAAGTTACACTAAAGGTGTCGTCGGGAGAGGTTCTCCCTCTCTTAGCTGACATGGTGGAGCCAGAGATATACCCGTAGAACTTGTGACTCAAACTACTTCTCTTTGGAGCAAACAAGAGAGATATGATGCCTAAATTCGTAGCCTGGATCCTGCCCCATTCCTTGAATTGCAACAGGAACTTCACAGTCCCTAGCCTCACACTCATCATCCCCATATCTAGGAAATCTCACCAGAAGTATAAAATCCATAAAATTGATTGAGAAGCATGTCTGTGTAAGTCTGAGTCATCTTTCTAAGCTTGTGATTTTCAACTAAGCTGAACAACTTTTGTTGACATACACCAGTACTGCTACTTACGAAGTTACTGTACTTGCTCACTCATGCAATTATTGACTACAAGAAATTTCTGCCTTTTCTGCATACCACATAATCTTCCTCATCTGTTCCCTGGTGGAAAAAGAATCTGTAGTGTTACTTAGAGCCACTCAAAGATTACAGCTTCTTCTGCATTTTTCAGAATAGTTAAGAGAATGGGTTTCTTTCCAGAGGAGTGCTGTTAAAGATTCAAGAAATCATATTAAGTCTCTGTTCCACATACAGATCAACATGCCCAGCAAAATGCCACCAAGGTGCATTAAAAATAAACAAGAGATAAGAGAGGAATCCATTATTACTCCGCTGTTACTCTTTTAGGGAATTTTAGTTAAGGAGTTCAGAAAAAACCTCTTACCTTCATGGTTTGCGAAGAAATAAAAGCTTTGCAGGTTACTGAGGGTAACAAACTTAGCATTTATCTCTCAGACACTGCACACAGGGACAGGGAAGCAGCTGAACTCACAAAAGTGGACAAGTATTTGCCAGGCTCAGGCCAACATCCCTTCTTCCATATGAAATATTAATCCAGCTTTTCAAGTAAAAGCCAGGAAAATTATTTCTATGAATTGTGTCAGTGCAAAGATCACAACTGCTCTACAAGGAGATTGCACACGAAGTGTTAGCAGCTGGATCAAAAATTATTTGCACTACAATTTAAGATGGCCAGGTTTTGTGAACACGAATGTGCATTTGCATAATTTTAGGGGTGCAAATTTAGTGTACAAGTTTTGATGATTTAACCTGTGGCTGTAAACATTGATTTTTAATGTCCTAACAACAACAAAAAAGGATACATTTTTCCAGACAGAACTGTGAAGCAGTCTGGGCTCCATGAAAGTTGCAATGTGGCTACTTCTGATTTCCCTAATCAAAAGATGATAGTGTGTCTTGCTTTTTTTGTCTCACCTCCACAGAAGTTGAAAAATTGACTTCTTCTCACAGTTCCCATTAAGTGGCAGAAACTTGGCACTTAGATGCTATGGCCATTTTACAATCTCTTAGGTATATTACTTACATATTAAGAAGATCAGTGAAGTACTAGAAGCAGATTCAGTTGTATCATAGATATTTTGTATTACAAGAAACCGATCAGAAAAAAAATTGGCTGTACACAGAGCACTGCTAAAGAAACTACAACAGAAGCTTAAGTGAGGATAACAGCTAAGGCACTGGAACCTGAATGAATCAAAAGCTAGACTTAAAAGTTACATGAAGAAAGTTTCTGGAAGGATGGAATTGAGGGAGCTTCATTCCAGTCACTATCTTCCCCACCCACTAAACATAAAATTTGGATATTAAAATGAGCAAAGTACTAAATTTCTCAGTGGAACTTCTTCCACCGACTTCTATGGAGATTTTGCCTGCATTAAGGTATATATAAATTTTGTGCTTTTTGTGAAATAAAATTATGAAGTGCATAATTCATGGCAATGAACAAAGCAATGTCCTCAAAACGTCTGCTACTCCTGCAGTTGAAATAAATAGGATCTAAGGTTACTGTATTCACTAGTATTAAATAGGGGAGAGATGTCAGTGGAATGCCTGATTTTCTTTAATCCACTAACATTTCTCAAAAGGGAGAAAAGAAATAATCATCAAACTTTCAATTATAGTGTGTTAGAAGATTCAAATCAGTTATAGGGTAGGCAGAAAATTTGGAACAAAACGTATGAGATTTTTGACATACAAAACTGGTGTTAATCATCAGAGCAAAACGAGCCAAAAAAATCACCATGCTAAACATTTATCAAAGGTAGAAACCTTAATGACAGAACTACGCCAAATAACTGTAATTGTCATTTTTCTTTAACAATATAATCACCAAAGGGGTTCAGGAAGCCTCAATAAAGGTATAGAGTTTGAAGTACCTGCATAAATAGCAGCATTTCAGCTCAGGAAGAAAAATTTCTCTGTCATTACACTTGTAGGAATAAACTGAAGATCTTTAATACAAAATCCATATAAAAGATTAGTTTAGAATTACAGAAAAAAAAAACCCGAAGGAAAAAAAAACCCGAAGGAAAAAAAAACCAAAAACACTAGAAGAACAATATACCAAACATTTGCAAGTTCCTTATCATTACAAACTCATATCAGCTCTTTACCTTCCCTTCTTCAGGAAATGTGAAGTTGATAAAAGGCAAATATCAGAAAAAAACCCAAACATTATGTGCCTGAAGAAAGAATAAATATTTGTCAGAATCTCTTACTTACATACCTACATGTAAAACCAGAAGGCTAAGATACTTTGTACAGATGAGGTGTGTCCCCCCCAGCATTGTTTTCTGATCAAATGAGGAGTTTTTGTAAGGGTTTTTTTATTATATGTCCTTGAAAATTCTGAGTCTAGGTTGCTGCAGCAGGCATGCAATATTACTTAATAACACCTGGATCATATATTAGTGTATTGATCTACCACATGTGTCATTCGTACAGCCTGGTGATCAGTTTAAAGCAATAGCAGCCAGGATTTCTGTTCCAAATTGTGATGTTCACTTGCTATGGGACATGAGGACAACTCCTTACTTATCTGTGATAGGGGTGAAATGAAAAGACTTACTTGACTCAACAGATTTCAAGCAGTCTGAAGGAGTGAAGAGGCAGTTATCGGGTGAAATATTCAATAGTTTCTAATCTTGGTAGATATTTGAATAGCTCCCAAAGTTACACTATTTGACTGTCTACAGTGCATAGATGTTATTTCATCTGTTCTGATAAGGAATTTATATGCGAGCCAACACAAGGAGCACACCCTAAAACAAAGAAAAGAAAAAAAAAAAAAAAAAAAAAAAAAAGAAAGAAAAAGAAAAGAAAATCTACATAAAGAAATAATAGGAAAACACATGAGAAATCCAAGCCAAATGAAAATTAACTTTAAATGTTTGCACTCTGCAGTATATCGTGTTCACACAACCAATTAAAAGAAATGCCATCTCGTTTGGAAAATATCTATTGATTTCCCAGTTCATCAGATCAGCTTGATGTGTCCGGCAATGGCTTCTATGACATCATCAATATTTTTCTATTTAGAATAATGACTTATTTTATATGCCAAGAGCTATAAAAAAGACTATATACATATATTTCTAAGGACATCAGCTTAAAAACCACCTCAATTTCCCCCCTTAACACACAATATTTTTTATCCACCTTTTAAAAAAAATTTGGATCTTCCCATGAGATTCATTTATAGAACTCAGTAAATTTGTTTAGTTTATAAACCAACCTCTAAATCATGTTCCCCCTATTAGATGCTGTCGCTTTGGCCTGCATTTGAGGTCCAAATTACATACATTTTTCTTTCAGAGTATGCAGAGCACATTTCAGAGAAATCCTCTCAGCCCTGCCACCCTCCCCCTTTCTTCTTTTGCAGCCTCCTGTATCTTTTAACCGTCTGGATTCCAACTGCTATATATTATCTCTAGATCTTTCTACTGAGTCAAAAAGGCATCCATTTAGCTATATGTTTATTCTGTTCAGTTTTTCATGTATGTTTTTTAAACTACACTTACAGCTGACTCTCAGCCCAGTTTCTAGCAATGGAAAGGAATATTTTTATGCCCTGGACAACAATGCGCCCTTAATCAGAGCTCCCTATAGGGCCAATTGGCTTAGACAAAAAATCAAGCAAGATCTGAGCCAGGAAGCAGCAACGAGACAGTTTTGACATCTAACCCCATGTAATTCTTTCTTGTAAGATTCTCAGTCTGGAAATGGGGGAAGCAAAAGAAATTCTTTGTCTTCTCCACTCCTTTCCAGCCTACTCAACGCAAAGGCACCCAGGTTCCACTGAGACACCATTTCACCGTGGCCCCAGATGTGAGGCAGTTTAGAGAGTTTGGAAACCTTGCAGCTGGAAGTGCAGCAAAATGGAGTGGTATTGCTACTTTCAAATAATCCTGGTTTGGTCTACATTTAACAATTCAGCCTGTTTCAAAGGATGTGTCCCATGGGGCTCAGTGCTAAGCAGACTAAAGCAGCATTTCTACCCTTGCAGTAGAGTTGAGTGACATGGAGCTTGCTCTTTGCCACCCACAATGCCATCACCTGCTCAAACTCCAAACTGGGGCCCATCACAGCACTTTGAATAAACAAAAAAACCCACAAAGCCCCAAACCCACTAATTTATCACCACTTCAGTAGTTCCTGGAATGTGGTTTGCTGACCTCTGGTGGTTATCAAAGCTGCTATAGAGTGTCTGCCAGTCAGACCCGGAAAGTTAAAAAGGAAAATTTATGAACTCCTAAAGCATGTGCAGCCATGGTGTTAGACGGTGAGAAAAGCTGAAGATTTAAATCCCAAAGTTCAGGAGCTCCTGCCCTCTGCTGCAGGCAGATTAAAGTGTAACACTCACTCCTGTATTGCTATAGATTTGTATCATTTTACCCAGTGAAAAGACCTGAAGGCAGTCATACAGCAGCCGCTTGTGTGTCATGTGTAATGTAACCTGGAATGCTTCCTTTACTCATGCTGCCTGCGTGGCCCAACACTCCTACACTTGACATGGCTCTTTGTCCCCAGAGAAAATCTCTGATATCCTTTGATGCTGGGCTCAGGGGAAATGCCTGAAGAGGCAAGTGCTCAGAGCCATTGAGGCATCAGAGCAGAGACAACATCCCTGTCCTTTGCAGGCTTGCCCCAGGGAAACACTGGGCAAGGCTTAATGTTATCTCCTCATCTTTGGGCCTAAACTCCTGTTTTGAACATATCCTTGAAAGTAAGTCTGAAGTGAAACTGAGTGAACAGGGGGTTGTGCAGGGTCTGGGGAGAGCCCAGTCCCAGACCTGCCTTCAGCCAGCGGAGACAACGCTGTTTACCCCACTGTTCCTGACCACCCTCCTCATCACACACTGCTCAGCAACTCAGAGAGCAGCCCAGGATTGCATTAAAGTTATCCTCTGAGGATAAGATAAAAAATAAAAAATAAAAAAAAAGGCAAGCCCTCCATCTCAGACATTATTAAAGGCTGCTATGAGTCATGTTTGTCCTTGGTTATATTCCTTCCAAGGAAGTGTTTTCCTCTGCCCATGGAAATGTACGCTAAATATAAACACAGCTTTCTCAGTGACATTTCAGCAGTTTAATGACTATACCATCTTCAAGGACACTTTCTGTTGTTATGTGCTGGATCCAGATTGTTCTATTTGCCTTTTTCTGACAGAATAGTGGCTAGAACAGACTATAGTCTATTTGAGTCTGAAATAATTTCTGGTTACACGACTGCCTGAAATTTTCCATTTAATAAGTGACAAACATTCTCTCCTTTTGCTTGTTACCAGTCAACATGCATTACCCTGTTCATACTGTCTTACCTATTTTTCTAGCTTTGTCACTGATCCCCTGAGCTCCGTAACTGCTAGCACTGGTCCTTATGATTTGTTGAAATTACATTGAATTAACTGATAGACACAATACCACAAAGCAGTCTAATGAATATCCCTTTAAGATCAATCTGCTGTGCTTCCAAATGGCTTTTCTTAGCCCAATCTTGAATTTGTTGGGTGGTGTTACAAAATAAGGTGACAGATGCTCAAGAGCCAGTATGGTTAGCATGCTTCTGGAAGATGAAAAACCACATCTACACTAACTGTGCTACAAATGACATTAAATTCATCTTTATGTTAAAGCAATATAAAAACATTTTGTGAATATGGCTTTAGGGTGAGTGCCCCGACTTCTTTTAAACTATACTTTTAGACCAAGTTTGTTAAGAATCAGTGGAATGCCACCATTAGAGATGACTCTTGGGACAAACGTTCATTGCAGTTAGTTCTTAATTCTCTTGTGTAAGCAGGTGTAGGCTGGCATTTTCAGTGTCTGCCTGGTGAGACAACAAAACATTTCTTTATTAAGGGCTAAAATTTGTCTCTGATATGTGTGAATGGCTCCCATTGAAGTAAGTGAAAATGTCAATTAATTATTTAGCTTAGTTACAGGGGTATAACTGGAGTATTAATGAGAAGAAACTAAAATAAGAAAAATTTAGATTGATTATCGGAAGAAAATCCCGGGCAGTGAGATTATTTATAGCACTGGAGCACATATGTGTCTTTAAACATGTGATTGATACTGCTTTCTTTCTTAAGGTTGCACACATGTATATTTCAGTCCTTGAACTAGATCTAGAAAACACTGCCCACCATCACATTAGAAAGTAGAATGATTTCTCAAGGGAAGAGAACACTTGGGAACATTTAAATTAGATTGGAGAAACATCAGGAAATATAGCACAGAAATCAATTCCACATTAACAGAAAGATATAGTGGTTGATCTTTATCATCTCTCCATTCCACATAGTGTTTATAATTTGGATCTTATAGCTTATTTCCAGATGCAGGATATGGAGGTCTGAGGAGGTGAAAGGAGGTATAAGTAGTTTTATTACCTTTGTAGGTAAGCCAGATATATGCCACCATGTAGCTAAATGCTCCTGCTGCTTCCCACAGCCAGTAATCTCCTGTATGGAAAGTGCCTAGAGCCTACAGAACATGGTTTGCCACATCCTTCTCAGAATAAGAGCAGGTAGATTAAACAAGTCAAGGCAGTCTTATTGTACAGCTTGGGCTATCCCTCAAGTGCAGGATAAACAGTGTATACACCCACTGCTGGAAAAGTCTGATATCAAATGAAGGTTGCTCTGTGTGTTTCCATGCTATGTCTGAGGAATAAGGTGAGCATTGCCTTTCCTGTGAGAGTCAGCCAGAGTGAGTCTGCTGATAATCTGGATAGCCCTATGTTTAAATCACTGTGTGCCAAGGCACATGGACAAATAGGGCAGCAATCCCACAGCTGGGTAATCTCACTCCACAAACTTTGCAGTGTGCTTCCATGAGACGTGGTGCACACAACTTATGCAGCCTGGGAAGCTAGAATTCCATTTTTTAAAAAAGTGATTCTGCTCACCTCATTTTCAGCAGAGAATCTGTATATCTTTGTCATAGAACATAACATTAAATTTTATGTACGAAAGGTGAAAATCACGGATGCAGAGGATAGTATGTGAACCATACAGTGCTTAAAACTGTTCCACAAATGTATACACCACAGCAGCAGAAGTGATGGCAAAGCCCTTATGTTTTCTGATAATACAGTGCTTTGAAACACTGCTGGCAGACTCTCTTGCTCTGCATCATGTCACTCAGAACAAGAATGGGACAAAGCCTCTCTGCTTCTCAGTTCATAGACATGACATACAATACAACAAACCAGCTTTATAAAGGTGTGCTGAATGAGGCTCGATGCCTGCAAGGGAAATTTAATTGGATTTCTTTATATGTTGCAACAATCTGATGAAAAGTTATGTAAGAATAACATGATTCAATTTCAGCATGCACTTGAATAATAATATTTTTTAAAAGAGAGAATTCTTCATGCACACACAGAAAAAAAAGGGTAGAAATGAAAACAACCTAAACCAGCAGTTTTCAAACCAAATAGACTTCATGGCCCAACTTTATTCACAACATCACAGACATTGTGAGTGTCATTGTCCCAAGTTAGGATACAAAATAGCACAAATTATAAGCCATTTCATATGAATATATAGGCTTTCACGGCTTCTGGGTTTGACTTTCTGGAAGAATAATAGTGTATTTTCTTCTGTCCCCATATACTGAATGAAAGTGACGGAGAAAATAAAATATTGCTTCATCCAGCTATCAAGTGCACATCAGTGAATAATGATGAGTTCAAGCGTTGCAGGTTTGAGTTGCTTGGGTGCAACAAATATTTCCATGATTCTCTTCATATTTTACATACATTTTCACATTATGTAACAGCCAAATAAACCTAGTCTTTGGATTTTTTCAGGTCTCATGCAAGGCACTTATAAGTGCTTATGTGTGTGTGTTTATGCAGATAGCATACCTGCTCAGTCATTATGGCTAGATACTTGATAAAAAGTTACATTTAGATTGAGCAAATTATTAATCCTATGATAGCTTCAGATAATGTTGTAAGTATAGCTTTTGATGTATTTAATGTGAAAAGTAATTTTGCATAAAGTTTTAACTGGTTTATCTTTCTGTAGTGTGTCACAGTGCTGCCCTAGGATTTTAAAGAGGCCTGGAAACTAAAACTTTTCTCTTAGGCTGGATCTATTAACCAATGTTTCCTTAATGTAAAAAGATGGTCTTTGTCACAGTGTGAGGTGACACCTGGAGATGTCTTGTCCCTTGCTCATGAAAAGAGCTACAAAGGAGTCATGTACTGAATGCAGAGGGACTAACATGAGGCCAACATCAGAGAGTAGCTCTACCCCTTCCATGTCAGAGTCTCTCAGCCTTGCTAGAGAGAAGGCAGTGAGGGGCAGGATGATACAATCCAGCGTGGAAAAAGGAGTTCTCACTTCTCCAAGGTGTGCCCTCATGGCATTCCTGTTCACCCAAGAAATTCAGACGAGGATAGACAATTATTTTCACATCAATTTATATACTCTTTTCTACATAAAATGCATTTCTTCCAGCTACCTTAAAATCTACTGACATTCTTGAATTTTTTTATGTTTTACATGGTGGATATTTTGGTGTTCTGTTGTGGAATCAAGATTAGCCAGCAATTTCTCATATGCCCATACCTTAAGACTGTCTTTACTTGATAGGAAAAGATGGGATATACTCAGGGAATAAAATCCAAGCTGTATCAGAAAACAGAGGCTCAGTTATTCAGATTGTCATGTAGTATATGGCAACCACTGCCCAAGTAAGAGATAGTGAGCTGTAACATTTAATGAGTATGGAGGGGTGAGGTGGTCTGGGCACTTCTTGTTCATTGGATTGGTACTGCTGTTTGGAAAATTCTGTGACCAGAGGTTGTTTTTCTATTTGCTTCTGTCGGCAAAAGGTTTGAGGGATAGCTTTATGTGCAATTTATGCATGATGGGGAAAAGCAAAGCTGAATTGCCATGCCCTTCTCTGAGCTACACTGTAATGACCAGATAGATGTATGTCAGTGATTCACCATGGAAGAGAGGCTACCTGATGAGTGCTGGATCTTAGAGAGGGGTCTGTCCATAGCATGCTGGGGAGTTGAGGTGGGAGAATGCCACAAAGGATAGAACAGGGCCTGTTTCTGTGTGAGTTTTGGGTATGCTCTTCAGGCATGTGTGATCCTCTATCTAGTTTCTCTAAATGCCACACCAGTGTGCAACAGCCATTTGGTCAACATTACTGTAACTACTGCTGTCTGGTTTGCATGTCTATGAATTCTTACTTCAGCCTGTTTGGAAGATTCGTTCTACAGATGTTTAGCTCTCTGTTAGGTTAGGGAAGAAGGTTAAGTTTTAACAGCAGTTCCCAAACACACCAAGATAATTTTACATTTGCCAATATTTTCAGACATGCTCCTAGGGAAAGCTTGGCAAATATGGGTATTTTGTGTTGTTCTTTTTCTGTTTCTAGAATTTACATCCTATTTTAAATTATGTTTAGCTGCTTAAACTTTTATGCATTTTCCCCTATAGATTTTGAATACTATAGTTTCCTGTTAAACACACAAACACATTTTTGGAAAAAACTGTTCTGGTCTGGAAAACTCAGCTAAGTGTTGTGGGGTTTTATGTCCTTGCTGCCAAAAAAAGACTTACTGAAACATAAGGTGAAGGACAGTTGGCCTTTAAAGCTTGGTATTGTCCTACAGATATGGATAAAAATTTTGCCATCAAAATTCATGAGTCACCACTTGGCCTCATAAAGCTCAGATCTTTCTAGATTTCTGGGTTCCATTTCTTAATGTTTTTATTTAGAAAATTATGAGCAAAGTCAAGTTCTTTCCTGATCTAATTCTGTCTTTAGGAACATTTATCTCCAAGCAGGGATCTCTGATAATACTAACATACATCTCCCCCAAACTTTTATCCACATCATGACTCTCAAAGTTACTGTTTGTTACAAAGTACATTTTATACTATTAATGTCAAAGAATAACCCATTTAAGCCCTTTCCCTCTGTTAGGAAGGTAGAATATGGGTGTCCATTTGTCTTTGTTTGGCATGGCAGCCACAATCTGATTGGAGGGTAGATCTGTAAGTTGACAATATAATTGTTTTCTGTATAAATACTGTCATGAAAGCAAATTGTACAAGAGAAAGAGTCTGTGTGTGATGACTAGACAGATCTAGATTGTACAAATCAAGCATTTACAGGTTAATTATATTTGTGAAAGATTTCATCAACATCCCAACTTAAAATCTAACTCATGCTCTTGAAATGGAATTCCTCTTTGTGTTGTTTTAATAGCATAGACTTTGTTATGCTAGTTAGCATTGTGTCAATATTCCTGTGTAACTAGTGCTCGTTTTTAGATGTTTAAGACTAGAATATGTTAATTCAGAGGGAACTCAGACTGAATGGACAAATAAAAGACAAATGAAACAAAACTCCCAATTAAATTCTTTGGCATTGCTTGCAATGAATGTAGCAACAGGGGAAAAAATAAACCTTCACATGGTAAACACTTCTTTTTTATTTTGCCAAAATGTAGCTGTAGCTGATTTTAAGTTAGGCAAATGTACTTCACCTGACATGTGCTTTAGCCAGAACAGGTGATTAAAGACTAATAAGCCTTTTTCTTTGTTGTCAGCACAGCTGTGTTCCTTCGTCAATTGTTTCTCCTCATTTACACCTTTCATTTTTGTTTCTATAGCAGAGGAAAAGAAGTGGACTGTGAGTAGCTTGGAGGAGAAGTGCTGAAAATTTCAACTTTTTCAATCCCTTCCATTTTGGCAACTCCACTGGATGAAAAACAGCAGGGGTGGTAGTGGGAATGCTAGGTGGACCATCAGCTCCTTCAGGAGATGAAGGTGCACACCCAAGTAGAGGTCAGATTGTGCTCCCAGGACAGGATGTTTTAGTCAAACAGCAAGGACTTTGAGTAGTTTCCCCTTAGCCTCTGCTCATTGTTTAAATCAGGGAGACCTGAACCAAAGCAAACAGACAAACCCATGATTTCAAGGAGAAAGCTAGTGAAGACATGTTTGGAGTATCCCCATAAGGATGTCCAGTACTAGTAGCATCACAGACAATAGCAACATACCCTGAGACAGATGGAGTATCTTGTGGAATTCGTCAGATTAACCATGTAGGCTATAATATATGAATAACTTTAAGAGTGTTAAATTGTCCTCTGACACTGATTGACATCCATAATACTAACCTTCCCTAACATCCAAGACATAGTGGGTCAGCTCGTGCTATCTTCTGAGACCTCCCTGGTAACCACTTGAGAAAACAATGATTGCCATGGACCAGGGACCATACTGAAAGCGTGAAACACTACTTCATTGCCTTGAAGTGTTTCTTACCAATACTAATTAAATAATGAAAAATCGCTAATAAAAGCTATACCTCAGGGCTAGATAAGTCCATGTCCCTCAGAGTTCTCAGTTCAAATGACAGTAATTCTGATATTGTCTTCTTGGTAGTAGGCTGTTTCTCCTTTAAAGGTAGAGGAACTAGACAGAGCGAGAGACCCCCACCCACCGGTTTGACTACAAGATTCTGAGCCTACCCAAAACCAAAAGAGAGGAATACCAGAGCTGGAAAAGTAGTTTAATATCCATCGAGAAGTACCAGGGCACTTCCAGGGTGTGCAGAGATACAATTAGAAAAGCAAAACCTCAGTTTGAACTGGAATTGGCCAGAGATGTCAAAACTACCAAAGAGGGTTCTTCAGGTATATAAACAACAAAGAAAATACCAGTCTGCTGTTAAACAGGAGAGATGAATTAGTCAACAACAACAATGAAAAAGCAGAGGTTTTCAACTCTTGCACCGCTGAGCCCCAGGACTGGAGAATAAAAATCCATCTGCAAACATAGACATGCAGTCAGTGAAGAGTCAGCATAAGAACTGTTTTATGAGCTTGGCTCCTACAAATCAATGGGCCTTGATTACACCCTTAACCAAGGGTGCTAAGTATGTGACTGATTTTTTGAGGCCACTCTCCATAAACTTTGAGAAGTCATGGAAATTACAGAACATCCTAGATTACTTCAAGAAAGCTAATGTCACCTCCATCTACTAAAGGAGCTTAAAGAAACGCTCAGGTAATTATAAGCCCATCAGCCTTACTTCATTCACTGGGACAGTTACGGAATGAATCCCCCTGGGGACTATCACAAGTCAAATTAAACATTATTAGGAAAAACCTGCACAGATTCATCAAGGGCAAGTCACACTTGACAAACCTGATTGACTTCTATGGCAAAGATGCTCAGTTGATGTGGAGCAAGGCGTAGACATTGTCTACCTGCATTCTCCAAGGCATTCATATGGTTCCCCACAGTCTCCTCCTAGAGAAACTGATGCGTTACAGTCTGGAATCAATTATTATTTCTTTACCAAGAGATAAATAAGTCATTATCCCATTCTACTCACTGCTTCTCAGACCACACATGGACAACTGTGTTCAGTTCTGGTCCCTGATATACAAAAAAGATATGAATGGGCTGGGGTGAAGAGAAGGGCCACAAATAGGGTGAAAGAAGTGGGAAGCCTGCCATAGGAGGAAAGGCTGAGAGAGCTGGGTTTGTTCAGCTTTGATGAAAGAAGGCTTAGGCCTCATCACCATGTTTCAGTGCTTAAAGAGTGGCTCAGAGAAACCAGAGACACCCTTTTTACAAGAGTCACATAGAAAACAGGAAGGGTAACACAAGCAAGTTACTCCTGGGGAGATTCTGATTGGACACAGGGTGAAAATTTTCATATTGAGAATAATCAACTATTGAAACAATTTCCCCAGGGAAGTGGAGGATTCCCTAGCATTACACACTTTTAAGATTCATCTCCACAGGGTTCTGGGCCATCCTGTCTAGACTGTGCTTTTACCAAGAAAGCTTGGACCAGATGATCCTGGTATTCCATGATCTTATGGTTCTATGTTTCATACTCAGTACCAATCCATATATTCTAGGAGAACTTTTCCCACCTGGCTCACAATATTACTCCAAGTCAAATAATGGGGCAGAAATAACTGAACTCAGAGAGGACAGTTTCAGATAAGATGAGTCAATCTACTATTCCTGGTTAAGGAAGGGATAGGATAATATTCTCCTTCCCTTCTACCTTTTCTCCCTGACAGTGTCACTCTCCACCTCTGCACCTTTTGTCATCTCAGTCACTCTCCGCTCCCCAGTGGGAGGTGGTACCAGCTGTGAGCTTGGCAATGGAGCAGGAGAGGGAGTGAAGACCTAACTAGCTCAACAGTGGTAAACAGTCGTGTTGCACTGGTGTTTTGGGAAACTGAAGTCTGAAAGACCTTAAGGATTTCTTTAGCCATTACAGTAATAAATACACCTTTTGGGAAAAAAATGTGAAATAAATTCTGACCCACGAAAATATTTTATCCATTAAATATTAGCCAGATAAGACAGCAGTGATTATTTCAGCCTGTCAGTTATCCCTGTATTAACGACACAGTGTTTCAAGGCTAGTAGCATTGCTGCTTGCCCACCACAGGAGATGAAACTCAACAGTACATGTTACTTTGGAGAAACAAAAGAGGAAGACCAGTTATCTAAATTATTCAAAACTTTCATAAACTTTCTTTTTTGGTGTATTTAACTGAGAAAGAAATATAAATAACAATAGATTTCACACCACTGGCAACACAAAATGTATCAGTTGAAGTCAGCTAACTGTAAGGGTACAAAGACAAAAAGCAGACAAAACCAGACCTTTTGGTAACAAAGAGGATTACATTCTTATCTAGTTTTGGTCAGCATGAATCCAAGCGAATCAGTGGGCACATCCAATTTACACTAAAGAAAAAACATTTAAAGCTAGGACACTCTTCTTGATGTCAAGACCAACTTTTCTGCTTCTTAGTTTAATCCCTGTGCCATTTTGCCATCTCTCACAAGATGAAATTCATTACAAATTTCCTGACTTGCATTGCTTTGATTTTTCAAGCTCTTGCAGCATGGGTCTGGAAACTATTAATAGAAAAATGCTGATCAGCTCAAAACTGATTTATGTGGACTAGATCCTGAAAACAGTAAAGATAATATGATTTAGGGAGGAAGGGACTCAGAATAGTTTACAGGAGCCAAATGACTAGAAGGTGAGCTTTTCTGAAGCAAATTTTGTGACCTAGGCACTGAATTTCCATTAAATTCCTGTAAGATTTGGTCTCTCAAGGACAGTTTCCTCAAGCTGACTCCATTCCCTTTGGCCTCTTAAGTTCACTGCATGAGCTAGTAGTTGCTAACTGCTTTTAGAAACCTCTCTGTCTGCCTGCTCAGATACTTCTTAGAGAAAACTAAGTCACAGTTTTGAAAACTTAGAATGCTATGACAAATAAGGTAACTTTCATAACTGTTACATAGGAAACATGTCATAGGCTTTTGCTTGACTAATTTAGTATGTTTTGTTTCTGGGAAGTAAAGTTTTTTGAGTATGTTTCTCTCCCCAACTCTTAAAAAGGCCATTCTAACAATCCCCCAAAAAAGCATGTTGATGCTTTTTTGGTTCCCATTCTCCAGCCCTGCAAAGGCTATGTGTGTTACATTGATCATAAGATCACTACCAAGCCAATCTGTGTGCTTGGTAGTAATCTGTTAGAGTCCAGGAGCTAATGTCAGCAATAAGGTGTCTTTCCAGGCTGAAATGAAAATGGAGATCTTGTGCTTGGTCACATGAACTGTTATTTCCTTCAATTAATACATCATACCCAGATTTCTATTCAGGATTTTAATGGAAGAATGTTTAATATTTAATACTAAACCCTCTTGTAAG
Organism: Heliangelus exortis; assembly: GCF_036169615.1. NCBI lineage: Eukaryota > Metazoa > Chordata > Aves > Apodiformes > Trochilidae > Heliangelus > Heliangelus exortis. Next base: position 41,692,387 of record NC_092454.1, read on the forward strand.
TCTTGCTGCTATAAAGCTAATTCATCTTCTGGTTTATCTCAAAGCTACACTGAGCCTCTCTGTAAATGATTCCTTTACAAGCAAATCCATCACCCTCTGAAAGCAGCCTTCTAAAGGTGTAGATCTTTCCAGCTGCTGACACTTTTTAAAACATATATGTTTTCCTTAATGAGAAACACACCAAGTATCATATGGCCTCCAGTGGAGAGCAAAATCCTATGCTGTTTTCTTAGCTTTCTTGATGGCAAGACAGTTTCAAGAGAGAACACACTTTGCAGCAGCTGTGATCACTGGAAACACTGTAGGAAGTAAATAAGAATGTATGAGGGTTTATTTAGTGTTCTGGAATAACATAACAAAATGTTTGACCCAATGAGTCAGGTCCTTAGACGTTGTCCAACACACTAATGCATAAGGGCTAGATAGACCTCGGTGGCTCACTGTGATGGGAGTATGGCAGGGAACACTCCAAGAGTGATCACATCTTCAGCTGACAACCCTCCCGTGACTCTGTATGGCAGGAGGATTTTTGTGCTTGTGTGGGTTCTAGAGAAGAACAGTGGACTCCTTTCTCTATGCTTGCCTCTGTCAGCTGCCTGATGAAAAGCCGATGGACAGCATGGCTTCTCCTTCTCAGCTTCTCTCTTACATGTTCCCTCCTGGGGTGGCTGAGAAAGGACATTTACTTCAATGTAAGCACTCTAAGAAATTCCACATTCATACCTTATGTGCTGCTTATGCTCTGGTACTTAGGACTGTATCACTGCACATTATATGTAACTTCCTGCCAGCAGAAAGAGAGAAACTTCAAGTCATTCTCCCTTGAAGCTTCTGAAGAAAGCAGAGCAAAAAAGATGGACCGATCTATAAAGAATACCCAAGTTCTAGGAGACAAAACACACATCCCACAAAGTCAAATCTTTGTTATTCACAACTTCTGAGTGTAACTTTTGGCCCTATACTGCAGCTCAGGATCATGTTAAGCTTTGAGTCTTGGGTTTGATTAGTTACTTGTTTCTTTTTTCGGCACCTAAATTAATATAATTCCAATGCTTTACAAATCTCTGTTCAGGCACTGAGGTACTTTCAGAGTAGTAATAAATGTATCATGTTCTCCCAGAAAATGATGTAGATTTGGAAAGGTCTTTTGTGCCTGTTGGCCGAAGATGGTGAAGTAAGAACTGACAAGGCTCATTACTCGGAAACGGAGGCCTCTTGCTGTCCCCAAACTGTCTTCTGATTTTCAAGCTAGAGAAATCAGCTTCACTTTCCAGGCGACTGAGCACCTTTGTCAGCATGTGAAGTCAGGCCCTGATCATGTTTTTTATATGCCAAAATTCACTGAATTCTGTAAGGAAAGTTGCAAAAGAGCAAGTAAACCTCATAGTTCCTCAGAGGAGTCCACACAACCCATTTGTTTTCTCACAAAACCAAATAGAATTAACATGCATTGTGGAGCCACAGTCCCTGGAAAACATCAACACTCTGACAGTTTCTTCCAGACAGCCATTCTGAACATAACAGTTTCTTCCAGTCATCTAATCAGAAATTAAGTGTCTACAAGCCAGAGCACAGAATCTCTTAATCTCATTTTGCAGAGCAACTGTGCGTCAGGACATCGCTATTTAGACTAATACTGTCCTGTGATTTTTTCTTATCTTTCCAGTTCAAAATTATGATTTAGGATAGGATAATAATACTATTTTTGGCAGACACCATCAGCTGAAGATCATTCCTAGTTTATATTTCATTCTTTTATATTGCCAAAGGAAAAAGATCATGGCTGTATCTATCTATATGAAAGTTACCAGCAAGTATTTGCTAAGTTAGGTGTTCCTCGTTATCATGTAAAATTGTATTTTAGCAAAACAGCAAATATTCCTAACCATATGTACATGTACCTACACAGTTAATATGCTGGGAATTGTATTATGCAGACAAATGTAAACTTAAAAATAATGCAGGGTTCTGTCAAAACTCCTGGAGGGGCTTTGACTCTTCAAGTTCATTTTTCTATCAGGAAATGCAAAATGGATGCATATGAAGTCACTTATGAAAAGTGAGGGGAAATGTAATGACACAGGTTGAGGTGTGAATTCTTTTCTAGGAATGTATATTTCATAGGAAAAAGCAAGAATCATTTAATGGTTTACAAAGATTTTTTTTAAGGAATTGAGCACTGATAACTGCCTTTAGATGCACTAAAAACAAACAAGCAAAAAAAACCCCAACAATCCAAAAAAACCCCACCAAAAGATTCCTGCTCCAGGGATCCTGCTCCCACGACTTGAGAGCCACTGCTGTGAGATCTATATACTATCCCTTTTTTAAGAGTATATATGTGTATATATACCCTTAAAAACACACAACAAAAAAAACCAAATCCCACATGTATCAAAGGGTATACATACCCTTAAAAATGAAGGTATTCACAAAACTTGAAGGGTATTTTAAATGTTTAAGATTTAGATGTTCCTCCAGAATACTATAGATCTATAATTAATTCACAGTAATTTCCTATGGCTGCATTTTTCTACAGGTGGCAGTTACTTAGCCTAGAAGCAGTCATAATTTGTAACAGCTGAGACAGAAATGAATGTTTCTTTAATTAAAAAAAAAAAAGGGGGGGGGGAGGGGGGGGGGAAGAAAAGTTAAAAAAAAAATGGGCTGTTTGGTTTTTTGTTTGTTTTAAAGAACATGAATAGTTGGTGGATAAGGCAGACACTGTTGCAGCAATTTAATGGTGTTATGTTGTTATAGTTAATTTTTCTGCATTGCACTAATGGGTGGGGACTGTGTTTTCTTAAGGAGTGGTTTTCATCGATGAACTTTCTCTTCAATAGTTATAGTTTGTTCTTTCCTTTGGTGGCTGTTTACACTACTTTCCTAAAATAAATTAACTCTCCTAGCACAATACAATTAGAGGAAGGTGTTTACTTTCAGACTTAAATTCTGAAGTGATCCACATGGTTGGTCCAAGAGAGCTTGGAGTGCTCTCCAAACCTGGGGAAATGAGCTTGGTCTATCTGTGGCCCAATCTTTTTTTCAAAGATTCTTGAGAAAGAAAAACATTCACAGCTAGGTTGCAGAATGGACTTGACAGGAAAAATAGCTAAAAAGAGGACATGGGCATTTTAAGCAGGGACATGAGGATTAGATGAAAGTTAGGAATGTGAGTTTGCTTTTCTACAGAAAATGCAAAACATCTTTGTTGTGAGAAACAACACTACCATCGTACTGTCGTTTACTGATGAATCATGCTGGAGGGGGAGTCTGCCTTATTAAAATACTCCCTATGGATTTGTTGAACAGGAACATTTCCTTAAGGAAATATCTTGGAAAAACAGCCAGAACGTCTCTGTATCATTCCTCATTGAGAAAATTTAACAGCTCTTTGGAGACTGTTGGAAGCATGAAAATTAGGAGCCTTTCAGTGTTCTTTACATACTGTTCTAACAGTTACTAAATACTATTAAAAGTTTCTGTGAAATGCTTACAGAAGCCTGGCTTATTATTTCTCAGATGTTCTCCACTGTTTCTATCATGTTGAAATGTTACTGATTACAGAACAATCCCAAGTTAAGATCTAGTAGCAGTACCAAAAAGCCTATCAAAAATATCCCAGATATGTGAGGTGAAACAAAAAAAACCCACCATGTATCAAAAAGGAAAATATAGTTATTGTTATCACATCTGTCAAAGGAATTACCCTGTTTCAGTGAAACTCCTTTGCACTAGTTCCTGTAATAAAGCATCTAAAGGATGACTCCAGGAAGAGATCAACTTGTTAACAGAACACTGCATATTGACTGTGTTCAAAAAGTCTGTATGTTCAGCAAATCTCCATTGTAATGCACCCTCTGCTATTGTAAGAACAGTAGTTCCTGTGGTGAGTATTTGACTCTAGTCTGAACTGTATCTTTTGCACTAAGAAACTTCAAAGTCAGCCACTTCAGAGAAAAGAGATGGAAATGGTTTCCCTTTAACTCTGCGCTTAACTGTTTAATGAAGAGTTCTGTCTTTAAAAGGTCAGTGAAGCTACAGCAGCAGAAAGTGAGTGTAACAGGATAGAGTCAGTTCTTTAAATTTTTCAGGCTATTTTATAAGTACGTTTGTTCTGGTGATATTGCAAATATAATCCTATCTGTCCATAATTACAACATGCTCTAGCTTTTAATCACTTGTGTCACTATGAAATTAGAGCAACCCCACTGAAGCCCACGATTATGTGGAACTGACACTCAACTTAAGTCTGGGCTTCCAGCACCAGCAGAATTTTCTTAAAGCTACAGAAGAAATATAGGTGCTTGGTTGCTCCTTCATACCCTTGCCCTTCTGTAAAGTAGACAGGATTGAGGATTAGCTAATCTTTGTTTGCTCTGTTTCAATAGTCAGCAATGGTGGGCATTTGCTGGGTACTTGACCTTTGCCTTGTCACTTTCTAATGAAACAATGAAGCAAATGTGAAAAGGACATTTATGTAGGAGCTGTAAACTGTTGGCTTGCACTTTTTGTGCATGCTAATGTTCTTGTTTTACAATCTTAACTCTTCCAGAAGTATTTATAACAGTCACAGAATTTATAACAGAATTTATAAGCAGTTGATATGTGCTGCTTGTGATGGTAACATGAAATCAGCTGCAGTAAAATGTACTGGTAGATAAAGGATGAAACACTAAGCTCTTTGTCAACAAACATGTCTGAGGCAAACTAGACAATTCTTCCTTATTATTCTTGGTTCTGATTGAATAAGACTTTCCAGTGATGTAGAGCATCACATCTTTGTCAAGACTGCATGTAAGACAAAGACCACCGCTGGGTTTTTTTTGGTAATTCTTCAGGTTTGCTCCCTTTCCAGTAAACAGGATCTAGTTAGCATAATTGCATGCACCATTGTACCCTAAAAGCAATTATTACACCCCTTACAAAGAGCACAGAATGTAGAACATAGGACCTCAAGATCCTAAGCTTCTGAGGTCAGCGCAGTCTTAGAAAAATCTTTGCCAGATAAGTGTTTTTCCATAATAAGTATATGTTTAAATGATGAATATTGAAACAGTATTTGTTGAGGTGAGGGCAGGGAGGCAAGGGAGGTACAAATGCTCAGCTGCCATAAATCAAGGAAGTTTCATTTCAGTTAGCAGGGTTATGTTAATTGTCCCCCCCTGGTAACTAAGAACCAAGTTCTTTAGGTCATGCAGATCAAGCTCAATACTCACTTATCGCTGAGAGCAGAAGGACTCGGCCAAACATAAGGGTGTTGTAAATGAAAATAACTGGGTTGATTTCAGTGGAGCTCTGCCAGTGTATGTCACCTAAGGGTTTGGTACAACAATTTCAGGCAAAGAAGATACATTCCTTTCAAGAGAATAATTATGTTTTATATGCATTTACTGGGAACTTTCGGGGTATGCTGGCTACATAATAAAAAACAGGTAATAAAAAGAAAAAAGCAACTTGAATTTGCAGGTGGTCTATTTTGTTGGAGTAAAATAAAAGGCGAGCATTTGAGAATCACAGTGTCTTCCTTAGGAGCTAGAGAGGAGGGCAAGTTGGGGCAGCAGAGATGAGAGCCTGGTTCTGATTCAGGCTTCATAATTATATTCAGAGACAGAGATCAAAGCAGGAGCTGAGCAGGAAATGGCAGAGAGAAAGTCAGGTGCAGATATCACACCCTACTCAGTTGCCACCATCAGCCCGAATTTGGGAGGCAGTCCACTGTGGTGACTGAATGTGTTTGTTTAAAATCATTGCCTTGACTGAAGCTTATTATTCTGACTACTTTAAATGAGAGCTGCTGCCAGCCTGTTCCTAGCTGTACAGATAGCTGGACTAATACTGCTTCCATCATTAACAAATGAAAAATCCTGGAGTTTCTGTTCAGCTTCTACTGAGTCTTTCCCAGTAAAATTGCTGCCGAAATATGGAAAAGTGAACCTGAAGTCAATGAAGACTTGCTTCCATCTTCCAGAACACTCTAGGGGAAAGGGAAAGAACCATCCAGATACTTCAGCAAATTGACTCTCAGTAAAGCTACACCATGTAGTAGTAATGACAGTGTGAAGGGGCTTTGGTTGGTTGGTTGGCTGGTTTGGTTTTTTCCTTAAAACAAGCACTGGAGTTCTTTTAACCTATCTACTCCAGCTTCTCATAAAATAGCAGATGAAGAGGCAGTTTTGGTAAGACAATAGTGAAATGGATCTGTATGTATAACTGCAATTTTCTAATTGGTATGAAAGCTATGAAAATAAGTGTTGCAGGCACACACTTCAAACTTGAGAAGCATCTATGCAAAGTTAGCTAGTTACCTCAGTTTTTATGTGATCCAATATTTTTGTTACACAGAGTCTCTGCCCCACCAATTGCACCAGGCAGACTTGTCTAATTAAATGCATTGAATCTGTCAGTGAAGGTGAAATTGTAATTTTTGCCTTTGCAGTTGTGGAAAATGTGGCAAAATCTGTTGAAACTGGAGATTCTTTATATTTGTCTAAAAATTTTTAATCTCATCCTTGTGTATAGAGGCATGGCATACTAAATACATATGTATTCCAGGCATCCAAACCTGAACTGGATTTTATTTTCTTTGGTGTCACATTAAATAACTAATGGGAGGTTTGAGCTTGGATTCCAATGACGAAGTCATTTGCTGGGAAGGAGCTGATCCTTGAGGTACTATCTGATCTACTCTGTTATGATACTTGCTTGCTCTGGGGGTACAGACCTAACAAAGCCTCTGCTCAGTTCCTCCCTTTAAGGTGTCCTTCTTGAAGACAGCTATCTTGAACCTCATCCTAGAAGTTCACAAGGGTTCTAAAGCAATCCCTAAGCACTCTGTCCACACAGCACTAAGTACTCATTAAAGACTAAGTAGAGGGAGGGGCTTCTGCTACATGGAAGATGGTTTGATGTGTGATATAAAGGGAAGACCTAGGCAAAATGAGAGGAAGTCTGATAGTGGCTGCAAGAGAAGAATATAAGAAGACAGGCAGTGCTTATCTTACAGAAGAGGGAAATTTTACAGATGCTTCTAACAGTGCTCGCCACATTTTCTTGCTCAAAATTTTCAGTCTTCAGCTTTTAAGAACATAAAGCTTCCACAAAACTTTTTATGATGGGTCTCAGAGCAGGTTTCATTCCCATCCAGCATATTCCATAGAAATCTGTAGAGGTCAAACTTAGCCCTTAGGGGAATCTGATTTTGCTCACACAGTAAACAACAGAAATACAGAGAACTTGTTCAAATACTCCTCCTTGGTTTACTTAAATCCTGAATTGTTCTGAAATGTTGCCCTCTGCTCAGTCTGTTCCTCAGATTTTCTACTTTCTGCCACTCCGGACAGCCAGTTAACAACTTTTACAAACAAGACAAAGGAGTCATTTGGCTAATGAGGTCCAAAGTTACATTTCTAATCCACTCCTGGGAGCAACATCTACTATCCGTAGAATACTGACAGACATGTAACTACACAAAAGTGTCAGAGGAAAAGCAGCAGCCAGGAGGCTGGCTATTCCTTGCTCAAAGTAATCTGATACTGACCTGTGTGAGGAATCAAACTTTTGGTATGATATGGTAAATTTTCCTGACAGAAGAGCTTTCTGAGACTTGCATCAGTTTGCCTTGGCTTTTACCCCATCCTATGCTAGCTGAAGTTATTTCCTGCTGGGCACTTTCAAGAGATGAACACACAGGTTTAATGGCAAACACTTCGCTCACACTTGTTTTTGTCTTTGATGTGAAGATGTCCTAAAAATAGCAAAGGAAATAAATAGTTGCTTCAAGTTATGTCAAAATGTGTGTTCCATTTTATTTAAAATGCCCGGTCTTTGAATACTGAGCCAGTTATCTATGTATTCGGATACCAGTGACCCAGAACTTCAGCATCCAGGGGATGATACAACATATAAAATTCTTTGTGCTCATTAACAAAACCACATTTTCAGACTTTGTGTGGACAAAATGATAAAAATGAGTGTGTAAAGCTCTTATGGCCTGATCTCTCAAGATATTTCAGAGTCTATAGCTTTTCCAACAGACAAACTCAAAACTTGTAGTTATCATTGTCACAAACTTATAACTTACTCTTTTCTGTTGCTTTAAGAAAAAACTTACCTAATTTTAGAGCACCTAGATTGTTGTGTTGGGTCCTTCTCCTACATAAGAAAAATTCCTATAATTTTCAGTTATCAGTCCTTGAAAATCACTCCCGAATCTAAATATCACCTTCCTAAAAGAAATTTTGTCACACGTAGCATCACTGCTTTTGTCTTTTCTATGTGCACAGTGAATACAGAAAAGTAAAGAAGGACAGAAAAATGTAATTCTGTAAAATTAATAATCACAGTAATTAAAAGGCTTGCTATGTATATAAAAGGATAGTTTTCAAAAGTTACTAATTTTCATGATGTCTCCTCACTAAAAATAATTTTTAAAATAGGCCAAGCAACTTGTGTTATCCAACATGCTATGTGGGAAGATACTAAAATTTGTTACTAATTTCTTAATTAAATATTGCTTGCAGTTAAATATAAACTTTTCTTTACCAAGAGTTTATATTTCTTCCCTCTCAGCTATGCAGATTGTAGCAAATTCAGTGTAAACCAAGTGTAAGACACATTCCTGGGACCTGGAGATTTCGTGCAAGCCTGAGATCCAGATGGCGAAGGTATCAACCTACTGTAACTGTCTCAAATAATTGTCTCAAATAATAATTTATTCTCACAGAAAATACTTCTGGAGTTTTATTGTAAACTTTCAGACTAGTCAGTTGGTGAGTACAGATGGATCCTAGAAGGTGTTCAGAAACTGAAGATCTAGAGGGTTTTCTTTAATGCTTTTGTTCCTAGTAGAAACTATTTCAATTTGTGTTTCTAGGCTTTCAAGATCAACCAACTTTGAATTCAAGGTACTTCAGGACTACATAAATGACTTAGGTTCTTGCCAACCAAGTCTTGGAAATTTCACATAGCTCTAGCTTTTTTCCCTGGCTTCACTTGGCTTTCACCTCACTCATCATGCCTCTGATCTTCATATCATATTCTCAGGGGCTTGGGTTTTGTTTTCTTGTTCTTTTCTGAGGAGATCCCAGAATTATGCCTTTTCTCTGACAAATGTTCCATCTGAATCTCCTAGCCAGAATTGTTTCTTTTCAAGCTCATTGGCAGTGGCAGAAGGAGACAATATGTCTTCTACTTTTGCAGATGTTTTCTCTTGGTCTCTGTGGTTTTAGTACTTGTTTATTTCACTAACCAAAATTCCCAATGAGCCTTTTATTTTTGTCCCCAAAATACTCTTTCTCCTCACAGTTTTTTCAGTCCTTCATCAGTACTAAATAATGCCAGCCACTGAATTAATTCAACAGTTGTAGAGACAGCATAAGGCAGAAAAAAACTTTCTTTTGCCTCTTGGCTGTTACTACAATAAGAAACAAACAAAAAAATACAGTCATTCAATTTTAAACGAAAAGAAAACCAAGAAGTTTTAGTTTACAGGAAACTGATTAGGACTCAGAGTAGAACACAGTTTTGCTTCTCAGAGCAAATCTGCTTCCATGTATCAATGCTACTTGAAATCCATGATTCCTAACATCTCATTCCATGTTTACTATGAATAGCATGAAGAAATGGTGGGTGCTGTGGCCTCTTTCTCCTTCAGTGGAAATCTGGCAGCTTCCAGGTAACTTGTTTCAGCTTCTCAGCCCCCAGAAAACCTTCTTATTTGTCCAGCGTTGACGTAGGCATCAGAGCACATGTTGCTGACACTGTTCCTCTTTCTTCTCTCTACTTCTTCTGTGAGAACCACCAGAGAAATTAGAGGAAAGATATGTGGGAGAGGCCACCAAAGATAAAGGCCTCCACACTGATGTACAATCCAGAAAGAAGCAGATTCTGGGCCACTTTTGGATCTCCATATGTACCTGTGACTTATCTACACTATTTCACTCAAGTTAAGGGAGTTTTCTCTGTCTCCAGAGTGGCAGTGGCCATATTTGTCTGCATCATCATTACCAACATTATTCATGTGATGCCTGACCATGCAGTAGGGTAGGTACATCACAAGTGAAAAGGATAAATCTCTGTCCCAAAGATATTGCACCGCAGGCATTTAGGACTTAATATATGTACTTGGGAAAAGGTTGAAGGGAACATGGGCTTGAAGGAAGCTCCTGATTCATCAAGCTTGGCCCAGTGCATCCAAACAAGACAGAGTTCACCCCAAAGTCCCTCAAAATATCAGCTACCCACACAAGCAGTAAAATACTACAACACATCACAGCAAACTTCCAAGCTGTATCAACCAAAAGCTGTATTAGGCCACAAGAAAATGGAAGGAATCAGAAGCACCTCAAAATCTTTACAGCTAACTGAACAAAACACTCCAATGTTTTTAGGCTGTGGGCCACACTCACATTCTTTTCTCTACAGTGACAGAACAGGGAAGTAGTATCTCTCAGTTTAAGATAGGAAATTAAAATCTCCTTTGATTCTAAGCCTGTTAGGTGACGAAACTTATCTATTCCAGCAACATATTTTCCTGGAACTCTGTGGTGCCACTAGAAGCCTAGGAACAACAACTAAGAATAAAAAGAAGAAATAATTCTTTTTTTTCTCATATTTATGGTGCTGCTACATTTGATTGTATTTCACAGATTTGCTTCATTCAAACTACATTGAGGGGTGTTATTTCAGTTATTAAGTAATTATCAGGGTGTATTAAGAAATTAATAAAGACACCAAATGCAAAGATAAATAAATGCCACTGCTTAGAATATCACTCTGATTTCATGGTAATGAAATAAAATATACATTAAATTTTACATATTTTAAGTATTTTTTTATAAAGTATTCCTTCATAAATTTATGAAGGGACATCCTCCTACTGACCATGTTCACCTCCTAAAAATGGCAGCCACTGTGATGAATGCAAACTTTCTACAGATTGTAGAAGTTTTAGTCTAGCTCCTTATTTCCACTGAGCTTTTTCTAAACCCACCCATACAGAAAACTTACGTATTTGCATAACTTCTCTGCACACGTGCTTAAAATAGTACAAAACTGGCCACTGATTCAGATGAGTCAAAATAAATGACAGGTCCAGCAATAAAAATTATATTAATATGCCTAAATAGTGACTTTCCTCAAGCTCTGCAATCTCTGAGATCAGGCCAGCAGACCACCACCCTTTTCCCTGATGCACAATATGCTTAGATCAAATTCTTCACTGCAATGCTTGAAAGGCTCCTGATCCCCAAGGAAAATAAAAGATGGTCAGTAAACTCTGTGCTAAGTTCAGAAACTGTTTCAGATGTAGTGTACCGTGCCTGAAAAGAAAGCAAACTTATTACTCACAGCTGCATTGCAACAAATTCGGAGACAAAGCCATTGAGGGCCCCTTTGTATTTTCTTTGGCCTCTGCACAAATTGTTGACATCATTTCAGTCTTCACCATTCATCTACTGCTGTTCTGAGTTTACAGCTGTATTTCAAAAGTGGAAGAAGTTCTGGTCATTCAGTGGGGGGATTCCTCTGGGAACTCCTGCACCTTTCCCTATTGCTTGCAGCAACTGATCCTGTGCAAAAATGACACACAGTAGCTACGCAAACCTTTGAAATTTTCACTTGGAAAATTCACGATTCTAATAAAGTAATTACATTCATAAGCATATGAAGAAATAGACTAGTAAGTAGAAACAGAATTACACAATAGCTGCAAAGATACTTATGCTTTGTGTATTGCCTCATAGAACTGGAACTCACAGAGTGGCTGAAGTTGGAAGGGGCCTCTGGAAGTCATCCAGTCCAACCAACCTGCTCTAGAATGGCCAACTAAGCCAAATTGCCCAGGACCATGACCACAGAGATCTTCAGGGATGGAGATATGCCCCTGGGCAACTTGTGCCAGTGCTCAGTTACCCTCACAGTTACCAAGTGTTTTGTGGTGTTTACACAGACTTACCTATGTTTCTGTTTATGTTCGTAGAATCTGTGGTTTTTTGAAACTTGGACTATTAAGACTTTATGGATGGAATCTGGGTGAGCTAAAACACAAGTTCTCACATTTACTTTCAAAGCGCAGCATGCAGAGATAGTGAGAAGTCAGGGAGGGCAGCAGACACAAAGAAACAAAGCTTCTAAATCAATGGCTCTAGCACTGATTTGCACAAAATATTTACAGCAAACTGTTGTGTAACAAATTTCCAGAAAAGCTGGGACTCAGATATAAGTGAGTTAAGCCATAGTACCAGCTCGCCTATAGTTATGAATCAAGTGCTGCTCATCACTGAGAGTCTTGGTTAATCTGGTTAAACTGCTGGTTTAAACTACATCATAATGGTAAGCCATACACTACAATAAGTGGATCCTTTCTGGGGGATGTGCAGTTTCACCCTTCTGGAGGTAAAGTTGCCTTTAGTGTGGAGCACCAGTACAAAGCTCACACAGCAGAGCTGGGAAGTGGCTCTGCAGTACCCTACCCTGGCATCAGCTTCACTGTAAGCATGACAGTTCTTTGTGTGGGATTACACAAATCCAGACTCAAAGGAGGGTGGCAGTGAGTCACTAGTTATCACAAATGTAGGTCTCACTCACAGTGAAACAGCAGTAGAAATATAGCTCACGTCTTGTGTGTTGTCGTTTCCAGCAATAAACTTAAAAATCTTTCCCCATTTCCTTTTTAGCCAGACAAATTTTCTGAGATGCTGCTTTTTGCAGGGTCTTTTTTCATTGACATGTGCCCTTTTTATAAGAGATGCACAGTATATGTTTGCAGTAATTACAGGATATATTGTCCTTTCTATTTATGCCTGTGCAATCTAGTTTGACATCATATCATAAAAGTTTATGTGTTGTGTTCTCTGAGCTTCTTATTAGCCAGGCTAGGAGATTCCTCGAGTATAGAGATGATAACTTCCTGACACAGCTGGTAAGGGAGCCTACCAAATGAGGAAGTGCCTCACTTGAGCTCCTGTTCACAAACAGGCAAGGACTGGTGAGGGTGGAATGGCTGGGGGCTGCCTTGGGCTTAGTGACCATGAAATGGTCAAGTTCTCAATCCTAGGTAAAGGAAGGAGGGATGGAGCAAAACGTCCCCCATGGACCTCCAGAGGGCAGACTTCAGAGACTGCCTTGGGAAAAAGTCCCAGAGGACAAAGCTGTCCTGGAAGGCTGGACATTTTTCAAGAAAAAATCTTAAAAGTGCAGGAGTGGGATGTCCCCATGTGCCATAAGACAAAATGTCAGAGAAGATGGCTGGCCTGGCTGAACTGGGACTTAAGGAAAAAAAGGAACTTTTACCTCCTTTGGAAGTGGGGGCAGGCAACTCAGGATGAGTACAGGGATCTAGTTAACTCATGTAGAGAAAAAAAAGAGGAAGGCAAAAGTCCAGGTAGATCTCAATCTGGTTGCTGCCATAAAGGACAACAAAAGTTTTTACAGATACATCAACAACGAAAAGAGAACCAGGAAGAATCTCCATCCCTTATTGGATGCAGGGGAAAATATTACAACCAATGATGAGGCTGAAATACTGCCTTCTTTTCCTCTGCCTTCATTAGTCAGACCAGCCACTCCCAGGGCATTCAGCCCCCTGAGCTGGAAGATGAGGACGGAAAGCAGCACAACACCCCAGGACGAAGCAGTTCATGACCTGCTACAATTCCTGGACACCCACAAGGCCATGTGGATGGGATTCACCCATGGCTATTGAGGGAGCCTCAAAGGAGCTTACCAGGCCCCCGTCCATCATCTACCAACTGTCTTGCTTGACAGGGTAGGGCCCAGATGACGGGAGGCTTGCCAGCATGATGCTCATCTACTAGAAGGGCTGGACAGAGGATCTGGGGATCTACGGGCCTGTCAGCCTGACCTCAGTGCCCAGAAAAAATATGGAGCTGTTCATATTGAGTGGAGCCACATGGCAATTGCAGGACAGCCAGGGGACCAGGCCTAGCCAGCATGGGGTCGGGAGAGGCAGGTCTTGCTTTACCAACCTGGTCTTGTTCTATGATAAGGTGACCCACCTAGTAGATGAGAGGAAGGCTGTGGGCATTGTCTGCCTGGAATTTAGAAAAGCTTTTGACATCATCTCCGCCCACAGCATTCTCCTCGAGCAGCTGGCAGCTCATGGCATAGACATGTATACTTTCATTGGATTAGAAACTGGCTGCATGGCAGGGCCCAGAGGTGCAGTCTACGGAGTTAAATCCAATTGGTGATCAGTCACCAGTGGTGTTCCCCAGTGCTCAGTTTTGCAGCAAGTCTTGTTCAATATCTTCATTAATGGTCTAGATATGGGGATTGAGGTCTTCCTTAATAGATTTGAAGATGACACCAAGTTGGGTGAGAGTGTTGATCTGCTTGAGGGTAGGAAAGCTCTGTCAAGGAACCTGGATAGGCTGGACCATTGGGACAAAATCAATAAAATGAGTTTTAACAAGGCCAAATGCTGGATCCTACACTTTGGTCACAACAACCCCATGCAACCCTACAGACCTGGGGAGGAGTGAATGGAAAAGTGACAAGCAGAAAAGGACCTGGGGTAGAAAGTTCATTGAATATGAGCCAGCATTGTGGCCAGGTGTCCATCAAGACCAACAGCGTCCTGGCTTGTATCAGGAATAGTGTGGTCAGCAGGAGAAGGAAAGGGATAGTGCCCCTGCACTCAGCAGTGATGAGGCAGTACTTGCAGTGCTGTGTTCATTTTTGGGTCCCTTGCTACAGGAAAGCCATTGAGATGCTGGAGGAAGTTCAGAGAAAGGCACTCAAGCTGGGGAAAGGTCTGGAGAACAAGCTCTGTGAGGAGAGGCTGAGGGAATTGGGAATGTTTAGTTTGGAGAAATCTTTGGGTATCAGTCAGAGTGAACAACACCATTCCACAGCATCAGGGGCTTCCTGGAGGCAACCAGACCTGAGCCAGGAGTGGGAACCCAGCCCCGATGGTCTCAGCAGGGCTGCTTAGAGAGAGACCTCCTAAGAGAAGCACTATTGCTCCCCCTTGAGTTGTGGAGAGGTGGGTGCTGGCCTCTTCTCTCGTGGTCTTCTTCTTATGGCCTTTCCACTTCTCACCAGGAGAGATGGCCTGAAGTTGCACAAGGGGAGGTTTAGACTAGATCTGAGGATAAAATTCTTTAGTGAGAGAGTAGCTAGGTGTTGGAATGGGCTGCCAAGGGAGGTGGTAGAGTAACCATCCCTGGAGGTATTTTTTTAAACTGTGTAGATGAGGCACTTCAGGACATGCTATAGTGGGTGATACAGATATTGATAGATATCTTTTATTTGGAGTGGGGGGATATTAACAATTGGATGCAGTGATCACAGAGGTCTTTCCCAGTTGCAGCAATTCTGTGATTCTGCAATAGCCCTGGCATTCTCCATGGGTATCTAAAACCAATACCATTGCTCCTCTCTCAATAAAAAATGGAGCATTGAACAGGGTCCAAGCATGCACACTGCCAATTTGCAGCAATTAATTACTGTGCTAACAAATCACCATTCCACAGGATGCTAAAGCAGGACCAGAAGTATCACCAATATCTTTCTCTGGGGAACTAAGAGAAAACTTGGATTTTTAAGAAGATTCACCCTCTGACCCTCTCTTTTTCATCAGACAGTCACAGAAATAGTGAAATCAGAAGAGAGAGACATTCAAATTAGTAACCTAGGTGATCAATTTTCACTTGCATCTCATAGATCGTAATCAATGTTAATTAACCAGACTTCTTTTCAGACCAGGATACATCAAGAGATCAACAGTGTATATTTTGGATGAAGACAACTGATTTTCCTTGTCTCTAAAAAGGGACAGAGTGACAGCTTTGTGAGCTGCAACAGAGTACAAGATCAGGAAAAACAAAACTGAGAGATTTCAAGTCCTTTAGGAAAAAATTCCTTCAAGGATAGAAGGACCAAGAGCAAATATCTCATTTATGGAAGTAGCAGTGGGATGGTGCAGTGCTGACCATGTGGCTCCTAGTTCAAATACAGCCCTCTTTGTGGAGACAAAAGTATTTCATTTTTTTCAATGAACAATGCAAAATAGACATTTTTTCTCAGTCAAGTTCTAGAGAAGATGTGCTGAATCAGAAACAGCATCCACAATGTTATGGTCTTCCCAGATTTCCCTTTCCCTTTATGGATGATATCCATAAAGCCCTGTCTCTTTTAAGGTTGAAATCATGAGATCATTTTACATTGTATTTTAAATTTCTGTATTTAAAAAAATAGAAAAATTTTTAAAGTTCATTTTCATTGCTGCAGAAATGTTGAAACTGTGGCTAAAATATACTCTATATGGAAACCAGGAGGTTATTGTAAGCATATTCCCTTTTATTTTTAAGAGTAGAACAGTAGGAGAAGGGCTGCAGCCTCGTTTTTTGGCCCAGGTTTGGCAACATGTCTCTCCTGAAAAGACAGCCAAAGGTTGACCAAACACACATGCTGAGCTGTCTTCTCTTTTCCCAAAATGCTTGCTGCCAGATTGCTGGACACAGAGAGAGCTGATACTGGTCCTGCATGGGCTATATCTCTTCTTCAGGTAAACAAAGGACCTCCTTTTCTATTGCTGTCAGACTATTGCCTTTTCCTGAGATAAGACTCCATAAAATTTCACAGTGTAAGAGAAGGAAAATATACTGCAACACAGGATTTATATACTTGCCTAGATGCAAATCTTGCTGCATTGATCTGTGAATTCAGTGAATAAAGCTGTCCTTCCAGAGATCTTTGACTGGAATAAAAATTGAGGCTTTCAATGAACTCTGAGTGGCACAGGAATGAACTTCAGATAGCAGCAGAAAATATTATTACTCCTCAGTCTTAGTGGGGGGGTTGATTGCAAACTCACTGTAATGGGGACCTTTTCTCTTCTGCATTTGTACCCTGGAAGCCAGCGGGACACAGTTTTCAATTAGTTCTTCTAAGCACAGCAGTGATATATACATATAGGCATTAGAAAAACCGGTATGAGTAACTTAGTATAACAAAAAGTCATAAATACTAATACAATGTGTTTTCATATGGATGGTAGCAAGTAAAACTTATTTTCTTGGGCACAGTTATCACAAGCAAGTCACTTAATGTGTAGCTGGAATAACAGTAATTCCTCCTTGCTGTCCTTTCTCTCATCATTTAAGATGGAATCTTGCAGAATAGGATACTCGCTTTTATGGATTTGCATTGCATCTACCACAACCAGGACTATGAGAGTCTAGGGAAGGGGGTGTCTTGGCTCCACAGAGGATTGTTTGGATCATTTAGATAACACATGAAATTATTAACTGGGAAGAAAAACAAAACAAACAAACAATTAAAAAAAATTGACTCATCTATGAAGTTTTATAAAAACAGAATTTCTTTCATGCTTCAGAAATTCTGGGGTAGTTTTTTTTCAAGGAAATATTATGAAATATGGAGAGTATATGCCAGGGGTGTAATTCAGCCTTTCTTATTTAGAGACATGGCGTGCCACTACCAGGAAGAAAAAGATAGTCTCCACTTAATAAAAATTACTGCTACAGAAGGTAGCAGAGACATCCCCTGTGGTTTCTGTAGTGTGGCTACCTTAACTCACAGTGGAGTGAGTCAGTGCAGAATCCAGAGCTATGGGACCAATAGTAAATGCAGATTGTGTTCTGATGTGGAGTGGGAACTCAATGATGCTTCAAAAGAAGAAAAACAAAACTAAACCACGGGGCTTAATTTTTCCAGAAAATATTTACTGAAAATAAGTATCAAATGTACCACTCCAGATATTCCTAGAATAGTCTGGATATAGAAAACAAGGCCTCCCTACTCTCTTTAAAATGGGCTTGTTTCTAGCTTTCCATTAAGCAGAAACTTCCGTCATAACTGAACATGAAGATGCCAGTTCCAGGTAAAATACATGTTACTAAGAGGAATATACAGAGGTTTTACTAAGGAAGAAACAAATATAGCTGGTCTGCAGGAGGGAGTATGTAAACTGTGATTCACAACTCACATCAAAAAAAGTTGCCATGTAATATAACAGAGCAAAAATGCTGCATGTCAGCAACTCACTTTCAGTAATGAAATGTGAACAGGTGGCCTCCAATAGGCATTAAGAATTTTACAGCAGAGGCAACAGTGAGACTTTCAGTGTAGAAGTTTCAGCAGTTTTGTAGCTACCTTGCTTCTTTTTAGGGGTTTTAGTAAACACTAAGCAACTGAACTGCATTCTTGGAATCAGCAGCGATTAGCACTGGCATAAAGACCTCTCTAAGTCACAAGTTATTGCCTAATGTCACATCAACTTAAAGGCAACTCAAAGCAGCCATTTAGGTTGGTGACAAAATCACAGAATGGTGGGGTCTGGAGGGAACTCTGGGGATCTAATGCAGCTACCCTGACAAAGCAGGCTCAGCTAGAGCAGGCTGCACAGTCTCATATCCAGGTAGATTCAGACAATGTCCAGAGGAGACTCCAATAAGTCTCTGGGCAGCCCCTTTCAGTGCTCTGTCATCTGTCAAAGTAAGGAAGATTTTCCTCCTGTTCAGATGGCCTTCTGGTTCCCGTTTGTGCCCATTGCCACTCATCCTGTCACTGGGCACCACTAAAAAGGATTCTGGTGCTATCCTCCTGACACTTACCCTTTTGGTGTTTGTCAGAACTTACAAGATTCCCTCTCAGTCTTCTCCAGGCTAAACAGACAGTCTCTCAGCCTTTCCTCCTCTAGGAGACATGCTCCAGCTCCCTAATCATCTTTGCAGCCCCCTGTTACACTTTCTCCAGTAGTCCCTTGTCTTTCTTGAGCAGGGGAGTCCAGAACTGGACACAGGACTCCAGCTGTGGCCTCACTAGGGCAGAGCAGAGGGAGAGGGTGACCTCCCTCCACCTGCTTTCCACATTCTTTCTCATGCACCCCAGGATGTCACTGGCTTTCTTGGCCACAAGGGCACACTGCTGGCTCGTGCTTAACCTGTCCTCCAGCTCCTTCTCCACAGAGCTGCTTTCTAGCAGATCCTCCCTACCTTGTCCTGGTGCGTGAGGTTATTCCACTCTAGGTGCAGTTCTGTGTCATCAGTGAACTTGCTGAGGATGGACTCTGTCCCTTCGTGTCCCATTCATTGATGAATATGTTATCCAACACTGGACCCAGTGCTGACCTCTGGGAAACATCACTAGCTACAGCCTCCAACTGGACTCTGCTGATGATCACAGCACTCTGAGCTCTGCCATTCAGTCAGTTCTCAATCCACCTCACTGTCCACTCAACTGATCTACATGTCCTAAGCTTACTGATGAGAGTGTTATAGGACACAGTGTCAAAACCTTGATGGAGTTAAGGTGCTTCTGTCCAGACAGTTGTGCCATTGTAGAAGGCTGTCAGATTGGCCAAGCATGACTTTCCCTTGGTGAATCCGTGTTGACTATTCCTGATAACCTTCCTTTCCTCCATATGCTTAGAGCTGACGTGAGAAAAAAATCAGCAGAAAAGTGGATGAACTTTCTTCAAAGTAACTGGGATCTCTCCATACAGGTCCACCAAGGTAAATCAAATACTTTTCCACTTTTTTCCTTGTCATAAAAGGAAAGAAGATACTTTCATTGCACATCTTTTATCTTTGTGTAGCAAAAAGTTATTTCATGCCTAACCAAAGCCTGGATGGAGCTGACACTGGTAACTCAGGTTATTATAACTTGTGAATTGGTTACATTATATGAATAATCTTGTGCTGAATTCATTTCACATGTCTTCATCATGCAGAAGTTTAATTTCTGCAAACTGAGAGGTGTTAACATTGAAAGTTTCGAGCCAATGAAAATTATAGGCACTCTCAGGTATTTCAGACGTGAGCATTGCCAGCTTTCTGAATTCCCCTGGATCCTCACAGAAGCTCAGCAGTGCAGGGGTTGAAAACATTTCTCTTTTCTGCAGTCACCTCGCCCAAGAGATTTTTTGCTGATGGAACATTTTGCTGAACTGAACTCAGGAAACCACACACACACACACTAACACCCCATTACTGCTAGCACAGCTGAAACCTATACCCAAATATTAGCAAAGGATTAACAAACTCTACAGTGAAACTCACATTCAGAGCAGTCCTGGAACATGTCAAGTATTTAAGAGACACTTGCAAAAAATCCTCGCTTATTCACCAAAGACAGAGCATTCAGCACCTTGCAAGACTGAGGCCTTTCAGTGGGTATCTTTCTACTACTTCTGAAAAAGAGAAAGATCCTGACAGGATTAACTCCTGTAAGGAGAGGCGAGAAGGCCAAGCTCTTTGTGTGAATTTACTTTATGTAGAATTAAAACTTGTAATATATGTTAATGAATTTGTATTCATAACCAGTAAAATTTAGGGTTAAACTGAGAAAGAAGTGAACAAAGCAGCTGAGGCATGTTATTTTCCACTAGAACAATGTAACCAAACACAAGGCCAGAACGAGATCAGCTTCTGTCTCGAAGATAATTAAAAGTGTAGGTCTTGTTCTTAATACAAGACACAAATACAAGACCATTTAGGCCCCAGCTGGGCACCAAAGAATGTGACATCTTCACAAGAAGGACATAAAAGATGTCACCACCAACAAATAAGAAGAAAGTTATGGATAGAGTCTGATATTGCCTTGTAACAATATAATGAAGTCAGCAAGAATTGAGAACGTAACGATGTTGTAACCTCCCCTTTTACTGTATAAATACCCTAGCCCTTTCCCTTAACCCTCGGAACTCTTTGTCCAGCGAGAGCTGGGAGTTCCTCGGATCTGCAAATAAATACCTTTGCTGTTTAAAGGCTTAAAACTCTGTCTCTAAACAGTTTTATTGGGCCTTTTTGGGCTTCATGTGCAGGCCTCACCATCCTTTGAGATGCTATTTGCATTACAGAAAAATGTGGCTAATTAGAAATAAACAGAAAAAATGCTTGCTTTACAAAAAGAAAAAAAAAAAAAAAAAAAAATGAAGCCCAAATTCTTGCTGACTTCATTATATTGTTACAAGGCAATATCAGACTCTATCCATAACTTTCTTCTTATTTGTTGGTGGTGACATCCTTTATGTTCCATAACTTTCTTCTTACCTGTTGGTGGTGACATCTTTTATGTCCTTCTTGTGAAGATGTCACATTCTTTGGTGCCCAGCTGGGGCCTAAATGGTCTTGTATTTGTGTCTTGTATTAAGAACAAGACCTACACTTTTAATTATCTTCAAGACAGAAGCTGATCTCGTTCTGGCCTTGTGTTTGGTTACATTGTTCTGGTGGAAAATAACATGCCTCAGCTGCTTTGTTCACTTCTTTCTCAGTTTAACCCTAAATTTTACTGGTTATGAATACAAATTCATTAACATATATTACAAGTTTTAATTCTACATAAAGTAAATTCACACAAAGAGCTTGGCCTTCTCGCCTCTCCTTACAGGAGTTAATCCTGTCAGGATCTTTCTCTTTTTCACTTCATAGGTATCACTTTATAGCATCCCAATGATTCAACCCATACTGAAGACTACCTTGTCCAAGCAGCTGATGTATTTCCTGGTTCCTTGAGTGGTTCCTTAAGATATTTGTGTAATGGGATTGTTTTACCCCACACTGAAATACAACCTCCCCTGTGGTATAACTTGGCAACTATATAATGGCACAAAGCAATGCTGTATGAGAGATTTCAAATGGAAAGTGAAGGCCATGAGAAACAGCACTCCCTTAGCAGTAAGTGGCTCAGATACTTTCCTGTTTGTACTAGAAAGCATTCCTTTAAAATGCATGTAAGTGAACAGCATGGTGGGTCAGACACCATGTCTTTGCTGGTTTAACTAACAATAAAACATGGAGAATGGCTGAGGACTGCCTATATATTCAATCTCTAGAAGTCCTATTTCTTATTTTCACAGCATAAAACCTTTCTGGAGCTTATCACATAGAAGACAGGCCATGCTGAAGGGCAGAGTAAACATGACTGGATAAAAACAGTGTTACTTAGCAAAAGACAGAGAATTGGTTTTTGAGAGGATGCTAACAGGTGGATAGAGAATCTCTTTTTCATAGAAGTGCTCTGTCATTTTTTTTTTTTCATCACAGTGCTAATTTTCTAATGTCTTCATCAGCAAAACTCCTGTTGGCACAAGTGCCTGTTTTTTGCTGGCTGCTAGTTGTGTTTATTGCCATGTATTTGTGCAACCAGAACTCCAGCAGTGTTCCAAAGACACAAAAAAATGCAAGTGAGTTTTACCTTGCTGATACATTGTCTGGTGTCAACTCCATGTTCTATGGAATGACAAGCTTATTTAAATGTGAAAAATACAGTAATTTTGGACTGCATGACGATTCTTTGTAAGATCTCACACGACAGACAGACTTACCCGTAATACAATTTCAGCAAACTCATCTAGTGTTGGCTGGGGGCGAATGGCAGACCTTTTCACCTGGGGGAGGTGATAGACCTTTTCCTCCACTTTCCTGATTTTCTTAGTTCCTTCTTCATGTGTCTTGGTCATTGAAGGTATGATAGCCACAGCAAGGATTATGATCCCTGTTGTCAACAAGTAAACTTTCATAGTATTCAGAAAAATGTGGAACTATATCTTAAATTGATGAAGAGAACTGGGCATTTTCAAAGGGCAATTAAGGCCTGACAGAAGCTCACCTATCCTTCCACTGCCTATGTTAGAACCAACCTTTGGTGAAGACCCTAAATGAGATGCTCCTATACAAGTGTCTGAAATTGGACAGTATGAACAAGGACCAAGATGTAAATTACCATTTCAGAACATGGCTTATCTGCCAGAAACTCAGAAGGTAGCTTTTTATCATTCATGTGAAAAAATAGAGATGGTATTACTAATTACTAAGAATTAGTAATAATATTACTAATTACTGCAAAGCAGTTTCCCAACACAACCAAGAGCTTATTGAAGTATATATTTAGGTTCCTATTGCCATTGTATTATGCTATTGGTAAAAAGCAGCCAAAGCAGACAGAGAAAGATATTCAGACATAGTTTCATCCACAACAAAAAAATTATGGCAGTATTGTCTACAGTGATGAATGGAAGCAGTGAGGGAAAAGTCAGAGAAAAAAGTCCGCTCCAAACATGCTGTTCCGCCAGTTGTCTGGAATAAAACATACAATAAGACAGAGTCTGTAAAAATGTTGGACACAGATTTGAGCAAGGAGAGTAATGGAAATGAAGATTTTCTGGAACATGCAGAAGAAAAAAAAAAAAAAAGTGCCCGGAGTGGAGCCTGGCAGTGACACAGGCTTTGTAAGGAGGTGACAAAAACAAGAGCAAAGAGACAAACTGAAAGTGACAGTGACAGAAAAAGTATCTGTAGAGAGGACCTAAAGGCAAAATATAGCCAAGAAAAATAACTCCATAAAATCCTCTACCATGAGCATTCTGAAGCTAAAATTTTATTTTATTTTTGCAGGGTGAAAACTGGTCTTTCAGTTAGAAAACACATGGGTTAAATAATTTTCCTCTAAAAAGACTAGTTTCCTCTTTGAAAGTGCTATGGGTTTCATAGTCTCTGCAAGCAGTTCCTGGTTTTTTGTGCTCTTGCTCTCAAATAAGGGCTGAATTCTGTGAGCTGCTAATCTCACAGCAGATCCTGGCGTATACATACAGACCAATGCAAGGTAATCAGAGATTATGGTGCTCACTATATCTAAAAATTAAAATGCAGCTGTTGAGAACTTGATATAAATTAACTACAGTAGCCTGGAGTTAAATATTTATACTAGTAAAACTGGCCTAGGTCTTGAGTTCCTAGAAGATCAGAGTTAATTTTCAGTTTGTGACTCAATTGTGAAACAATGCTATTTTCTCTTCTCAAGCCAGCAGACAGCCCAAAACAACACCCCTGGGAAGACACAATTCTTTAAATGAGAGATTTTCTTCACTGAGTCTGAAGT
This sequence comes from Heliangelus exortis, assembly GCF_036169615.1. NCBI lineage: Eukaryota > Metazoa > Chordata > Aves > Apodiformes > Trochilidae > Heliangelus > Heliangelus exortis. Next base: position 41,716,258 of record NC_092454.1, read on the forward strand.
CCAAAGTTTTCAGATGATTCTGTGTAAATCTTTAACCATTTCACCAATAAAAAGAACAAGGATAACCTCCATGAAATATCACTGCATACTGGACAAAGCATATATAAGATCTGTTGCAAATTACATTCCACTTTAGTACATGGCTTTGGTTTAGATTTTTACTGGTTAGTGTGAATAGGCTACTGCTGTCACTGAAAACTGAATTGGCCAAGCAGATATGGATTTCTGCCCCTGCTCCCCACTTCAAAAATTAAAGTTAGCTGATGATATTGATAGATTATTTTTTTTTTTAATCAAAGGCTGCCATATACTTGTGAAATTAAAGTATTATTTTAATGAGAAAAGTTGAACTTTGTCTAACAAAGCTGATGTTGGACAAAAGTCAAAATCAGGAGTAATTTCTGAAGGGGACATTGCAAAGTTTCATACAAAACCTTTCATGGATTATCTAAAATTAAATATCTGGACCATCCTATTAGTAGAAAAATGACATCATTAAACTGGCAGAAAACAACAAAAATTCTAATTTCAACTTTGAACCTTATCTAACAGATCTGAGGGATTCAATGTTCCTTATGGTTAGGAGGTCTGGGCTAAACTTTCAAGCTGTTAGAAGCAGACTGAGCACAAGGAGGCTCAGATTATAAGCATCTTTAGCCATCAAAAGAAAAATTACTCAATATCAATAGAAGGAAAGATTGGCACAAGGCTCCTTTCACCTGTACAGCTCACTTATGTTAGCTAATGGCCAGTTTGGAAATCACAGCTTCTGGGTCTGGAACAGAGCTGCTAATGCTGCTGTTAGTGTTTGATGTTCATCAGTTCATTTCAGACTGATGGATCCTCCAAATATAACTTAGTTTTAAGTCCTGGAGAAAAGTGAATTATTAGTATTTTCACATCAGAGTTTGTTTTTTTCTGATAAGATCTACTTCTGGAAAAAAAATTTTTTTTTTTTTAAAGGAAATCAATAGAGGTTCAGGATGTATCTGCTTTATTATTTTAAGGGTGAAACAGAAAGCAGGGGAAGGATAAAGTTTTAGGTTTTGTAAACAATAAGCAACACCAGCTTCTCCTATTTATTTCTTGTTCACAAAAACTGATTGCATCCAAAAGATCTCTTCAGGCACACTTTTCACAAAATGTTTATGATGGGTTTGCCATTGAATGACTTCACTCCCAGAAATCTGTTTGTAATGAGTAATAATAACAATGAAGATGTCATCAAGCACTAAAATACTCTAGAGAACTGGAGCCTGTTCTCAGCTCACAGTGTATGTAAACACTGGAAATATATGTAGCGTTGCAATATCCCATAGTCCTGCATGCAAAAATACACAAGGACAACTTTTTTTTCTCTATACAGAAACCCACGGGAGAAGACAGCCATACTTAAGACTCAATCATCTTTATTATCTTTTTGCACTGGAAATATTGGGCAAATGTCTAATCCTTCAGGTTATATCCAGTGTCCCTCATCCATTTCAACAGCAGGACATTCTCTCTTCAAAAGCATACACGAGAGCTACAAGTCAAAGCTACTTGATAAAAGCCAAGTCTGCTGTCTGTTAAGCATTAGTCTTGCTCTCTTTTTGCCTGTCTTTCTGTAGAGTTTACAATTGCTGCAAGGGAACAGTTTGTGAATTTTTTTTTTTTGTTCTCAGCTTTAACTTTATAGCATAGATGTTACCTGTATACAGAACTGGCTACATGGGCTATAGAAGGAGATTTCCTGAACATTCCCAGACTCTAACTTCAGAAGCAATATTTTGCCTGGAATCACATTGTCATCACAATTTGCTCAAGCTATCTATTGTCTAAGGGAGGTCTGTGAAGGGGCAACAGGACCAGGGAAAAACTCTTGCACCCTCTTTTCCATGAAGGTAGTAGCAGCAGGTTCAAAAATATTTGAAAGGTTGTCCAAGTTAGTCTTTTTAACTCTAAGTTCATAGGGAATACTGAGTTGGAGATCAGTGATGTGCTACAATAAGTTTGTTCATGCATTTATCCCTGTCAAAGATGGGAATCACTGTTCTGGGCAAGTATGTTATCCCATTTTAGGAGTTAATATTCCTTGCAGCATCACCCATGAGCATCGTGTCAAGGTTGGCAGACTACAGGAAGGAGTAAAAAAAAAAAAAACAAAAAACAAAAAACACTGAAACCTCCAACACTGAAGATATATTTGGGATAAGAGACTTAGCTGCACTGACCTCCCACCAGGGGAAATCAGGCAGGAAGAATGCACTCATCTCTTCATCAGATGACTCTGCGCATCCCAGCTTATGGAGCCCTATGCCCCAAGCACCTGGATGGCTCAGCTCACCCATCCAACAGCTATAGAGATGAGCAGGAAAAGCTGGTGGGCATCAAAATCCCTCAGAAATCCTTACACCTGTGGGAATGTCGACTCTTTCCTTCCTTTCCCTCTTCCTTTTGCCACCCAGAGGTGAGATGCTTACTTTACATACTTACAGAGGTGATAAAAGCATTAAAAAAAAAAAATTAAAAAAAATAAAAATAAAAATCAGAAAATTTATGAAGGCACATGGATCTGTGGCCTGGGATTGCCCTTTCTTTTTATTTGCTCAATTTCTGCAAGCACAGTCTGATGTTACAGAGGTATACTTTGTTTCTCAGGTGCCTGCAGGGGTCAAGACTTGGCTTAAGTTTACATTCCCCAAGGAATGCCCCAGGCCATGGTTTATCTGCACTTAATCTGCATGAACTCTGAGGCACTCCAGCTGGATCCATCAAAAGTGAGGCCTGAGAGGGTCGTGTCTTGTGCGAGAATCACACCTAATCTCAGCTGACCTTATTAAGAAGGGATGACCTGTAGGCACATGTTCTCTCTTGTTTTGGACAGCTGTTGTTTATTTCCCAAAGTCTCCCAAAGTGACCAGGCAGCCTTGAGGTTCTCTTAACTGTTAGTTGACTTTTGGGGCTCAGACTTGCCAGGAGACTCTTTCTGTGACACCAGTGCCATCTGTATGCACTTGAACGCAGAAAGGATGTGTCCCCATTAAGGAAGTGATTTGCACCTTAGTTTTACATGTGTCAGTTCTCTCTACCTAATGCTCCCTGGAGAGGCCATGAAGTCCAATGCTCACTCTTGCCTTTTTATTTTTCTTTACCCACAGGTGCAAACAGCAAGATGTGAAGAGACAGAGAACCTGACAGCGAAGACAGCCAGCCAGGATTACCAGGAATGCAGCCTCTTTATTGCTTGCTTAACAGAGTGCCACACAGTACCCCTTCCAGGCTCAAAAGGATGCTCTGTCCTGACAGAATGTAGCAGAACATCTGTATCTTTTTCTAGGATCTCCTGCTCATTCTTTTATTTCCTCCTTGCCATGCATATCACAGTTCTGATACAACAAAAGCAGTGTCAGTTTCCTGGGTCAGCAACACACTCTAGGGAGGACAAAGAGGAGGACCTTTTAAGGATACTGTAAGGGTTTTCTCTTAGTATACATACAGTGCAGTTGGGAATAAGAGTTGGACCCTTGCACAGCTGCAGACCTGACCTGTGGGCACCACTGTTATTGATGGGCAGAGTCAGGTAGTCAACTAACATCTGGTATCATATCAGAAAGACAAGTCAGACATTCCATTCCTACAAAATGTTGGATGCATCTATCAATCAATGGTCTAAAAATTCTTCAGAGACAAAGTACACCTGCTCAACTCTTTGGCTAGCCAACCTAAGGTGATAGGAGGGCTGAACTGTGAGACAGAGTGAGGTGTATGCCAGCATTTTCAAAACACTCCTCCATCACCCCTGAAACTGACACTGACACTCATTGTATTCACCCCAACCATGATGAACCACGTGTAGTTCAAGCCTCAAAAACTGAGAGAGGGTGATGAATTTCCAGGTTCTTTTTGTAAGTTTCCTCACATGAGAGGCTTCCAACATTCTCAAGGAATGCAGTTATGAGTACACAGCACGTTAGGCTTAAAAGGAAATGCAGAAATACTGTCCCAAATTTCTCACAAAACAACTACTATTTCATTCAATCCAATCAATTATTATAACAAAATACTTGCTCCCCAAAAATATTTGAATGATTTCCAGGGATAAGACATCTGACGAAGAAGACGAGAGAGTAGGGAGGAATAAACAAATTAGCTTTTAGCTTTAGAGAGAGGAAAGTTTGTTTTTTGTTTTTTCTTTGTTTTGCTTTTTTTTGTTTTTCTCAGTGCAAGACCAGTATTCAATAAGGCAGCTTGGTAGGTGCATGAAGTGGGAACTCTGTCATCTCATCCCACATAATCCTCTTCGAGTACTTGTGCTTCAAAGCAAGGTACAGTAACCATGTAATGGACTAACCTAGAATAACCTGACCTCCAGTGAAGCTTGTTCCTAGCCCCCTGCTCAATTAGTGAGTGATTTTTGCTCTAGAGCTTTAGGGTTTATAAGACACATTTGTTTTTCTTGCCTAATAACAGTGGATCTCCTAATTATCCCTGTGCTGTCTGATGCTTTAATAGAGCTCGTTATGCTCTTAATCTCAGTGATACACTGCATTGCCCCAGATACCGGGTAGCCTTCCGTGTAAGGACTCTTACTCTCATGTTTTACAAAGTGAAAATAAGAATTCCACTTGCCCACACTCACAAAAAAATCTTATATTAGGGGAACAAAATCTGCACTAGCCCATTTTTACCAGCCCTGTGCAGAGCCCTGAAACCTCCCTAAGCCCTGCTGCTCTCCCCAGATGCTTCCCACAGCCCAGGTGCTTCCCAAAACCCAGTGCAGGCAGACCAAACCCTTGTCCTTCCTGTGGAGCATCCCAGGATTGGGAGCATCCCTGGATACTCATGGAGCTGCCACAGTGGCTGCAGTGCTGCCAGCCAGGTCCACTCACTGGGGCATCTTTCTGGGACCTCCAGGAACACAGCATAGCCTGTGAATTTGGGGATAATTTTTTCAAGTCTTCATATCTGAGAAAAAGAAAAAAAAAACCACACAGGACAAATACCAGCAATCATAAATAAGTAATACACCAACACAGTACAGCCAGCAGATCTTCCATCAAATTAAAAGTTCATTTTATCACTGTCTTGCTTTTCAGCTTCATTTTTTTTGTTTGTTTGTTTGTTTTTTAATGTAAAGGGTAAGTAGAGAGGGTTTACTTTCTCTGTTGATTGCTTTAAGGATTCTGCCTTTTCTCAGATTGTGGGCTACTTTGTAGCCTTTGCCATGGATTCTGCTGCTCTTCACAATTACTTTTTTGTGTGCAAGTTGGCAGGTCCTACCCACATGCTCCACAGATAACGCTCTGATCACAGAGAACTGCTTTAGTTCCTTGCTTCCAGCTGCTTGGTCATGTTAAACAGCAAAAGATATGTTTCTGAATACTCATTGCCCACATAACGAAATTCTGCATCTGTGTCAAGGATCTCATAAGCTCAAGAATAGAAAAGAAACTAATCCCTGATTTGCCTTTTTTTTTTTTTAACAAAACAAACAAAAACCAAAAAAACCCAAGAACATCGTTCACCTTCTTATAAGAAATAAAAGAGTAAATAAAAAATAAAACTTAAGAGAATGTTTCTTTTTTTTTTTCCACTAAATGTTTACCAGTCTGTATAGGGCTTTTTAAGGGCATTCACTTGCTATAAGTTCTTTGGGATATTTTTAAAAGAAATTTAGAACCACCACATCTAATTAGGAGAAACTTACAAAATAATTTGAGATTATGTATGCCTTGATTGCCATCTTAAAAAAAATTTCTTAAATCCATCAGATTCATTATAGTAGTCATACATGATGCTGACCGGGTGAAACCCCCTGTTGAAATCTGGGTCACAGTATCATGACCTTAACATGACATGAAGGCTGGAGACATATTGAGGACCCAGCTTGTTGAAGCAGACAGATGTCCTCGGTCTGGGAGGGGAAGTCCATTTCTACTCTTTTTTTCAGGATCTCAAAGAGTTAATATAGAATTTCCAAAACAATGCAATCATCTTAGGAGCAATGAATTTTTGTTGGAGCTGGTACTCAATAAATGTTATAGGTCCATAATCTCAGTGAACCTTTTTCTCATCAAGTCATGAAAACCCAGAAATTGTCTTGCAGGCTACCAATGTGTTCTTATCTTGCCAAGACCAAGTACAACTTCATAAAAACTATTTGCTTTTCCAATTCTGAATCTGGTCAAGCTATCATCCTTCTCAAATAATACTTCTCAAATAATACTGCTATCAACAAAATCATACAGGCAGCCATTGGTAATAATGGTACAGCATGAACAAACTCACCAATGTTAGGATTTAGAGGAACTGACCTCTCAGTAGCATAGTAGCATGCATTTTCTTTTCTAGGGGATAGACTCCTATGTACAATATTTTCCACTGCTTTGGTTACAGCCTGTTCTGGTGCTATGTCTTCACTGATTTCTTCTGAGTGTTGTCAGTCTAAAGATAGCAAAGAAGATAAGAATAAACGACAAGTAGTTAATAAGTTTATGTATTGTTACAGAAGTGGTGTTACAGTTTAACACTGGGCCAGCAATTAACCAAATGAGAGATATTCTCTATTAACTCCGTCCCTCCTCCCTGATTAAGAAGGGAGAGAGATCATGATCATGATTATCATATTAAAATAAAAAGAAGCTTCTTCCATGTAAGCAGTAGGGCAATTTTGCCCCTAGATTCTTTTGCTTTTTTAACAGAGCCAATCTCAACATTTTTAAAGATATTCTGCTTTATATTAGCCCAATCAGGTATTTGTCAGTCATTCCTAAAGGTTATTGACTACCTCATTTACCCTAAAGTTATATGCAGAAACATGTTACAGAAGTCCACGGTAACTGGGCAGGCATTTTCCTAACAGGTCCTCAGATCACTCTGCAGCTATCTCCACAGTGCCTTGCCTACTTCCCAGCTTCCTGTTAATTAACCCAAGCCCCCTGGTTCACTGCACATGGAGTCATTTAGATCACCTGTGAGTTTGCTGAGGTAAAAAGCTGTGGCTGGTGCCATCCACAGCAAACTTTGAGCTGGAGAACCCAGAGTTTTTGCCTTTTTGATTTGTCTCCATCCGTAGAGGATTGAGACAATTTATTTTGAAAGGCTTAGAAGTTACTGCTTTGTATTAATTTTTCACCTATATTATTGTCTTAAAACGCCTAGCATATTAGACAGACATTGGATATATTGCACTTATCAAAAGAAAGAAACACAGACACAGTACCCTTGCCTTTGCAGATCTGGTTTCCTTTTATGATTACTATAATGTTAAATTAAAAGAACCTGTTTTTTTTAAGGGGACTTTTATCCTCCATTGTTTATTAGCCATGCATAGCAGCTTAAATGGTAAGGTCACCTTTTACAGGTCATGCATCTTGCATAGTCCCTCTTTGTGTATAAATATGACTTAAGCCTTCAAACTCCAGTACATACTAACCCTTGCTGCAGTATTTGTTTCCTTACTCTAGGCATCCCATGTTCACCAGTGATGCCAAAGTTTACATCTAGAAACAGTGAGCTGCCTCCTCTACTTGGTGTAGGAAGGTCCCCATGATGGCCACAAGGCAAAGTGAAATAAGAAAATAATCAGATCTTTTTCATAAGTAGCCTCCATTTTTTCTGCAGTTCCTTCCTACTGGTTATGCCATGTTACAACAGTGCAATGTGTCCCTGCCATATTTAGCTTGGATGGCCACACACTCCTGCCTTTCCCAGAAGGGCTCAAAGTTCCCAGACACCTTACAGGATCACCTGGACACATACAGGTTGTTAATCCAGGCAGCAACCATACCTCTGTTGTGGCATGCAGCCTGCATTTGAAGATGCCCTATGCCAACAAAATCTCATCTGCATAGAGCCTCTAGAACCTGCTTTCTAAGGTTTACCAGCTTTTGAGGTCTGCTCCTTCTTTTTCCTTCTGTGGCCAGTACAACACAGTTGTCTGTGATCTGGTGAGTGCCTGCACTTCTTCCCAGACACAAAAAAACCCCTAAATTTAACCAAGAAGCTCTGTAAGTGATCTTCTGCCATTGATTCCTTCTTGCCTGGCAGCAGGACTTAGCTTCAGGCTCTTACCTCTGAATCATCCTTTCTCAGGGTGATACACAGACACACGCAGTGCAAAGGAAAATTAAGAATTATGTGTCTGGGTATATATTTAGAGTAGTCCTGGAGAAAGAACATCATCTATAACTACTTGTCTTTGAAATTATTTTTTGTTCAAGATATGGTTTTGTTGTTTTGTTTTTTTTTTCAAATAAACACTGGCTTGCAATAAGAGTTGGAGCTTTGCAATTAAGTAATTTATTGTCTCTGTGATATTCCTCTTTGGAGCCACTGCTATTGAACATGTATTTTGCAACACTGAATGTGGTGACAGGGCTCATCACCTAATAAATGATAATAAAAGGTTGTTTGGGGCACTTTCAGACCAGAAGAATGAGCTCAAGCTGATCTGTGGGTGTATTACTTCGTCTCCCTTTCTATTTGTTTTTTTCACTTATGGGAGTCATCCATTGTCTCTAAAATCGAGCTGCCCTTTGCAGTTGACTTCCCACTGACATGAGATGCAGGCAGTGATTTTGCTTCCAGATGAAACCTGAGGAGAACAAACATCTGTGCAGAGTGGAGAATGGTGGCAGCCTAGTGAAGTGCCTGAGAGCAGAGTGTTCAACGTGCTCACTAATAAGTGTCAGCTTGATTTGAATCACTTGCTAAAGTGCAGCCCAGCTGAAGCCAAAAGAACATACCTTTCCTCAATGAAATGGAATCCCAAGGCATAAATAAAAGATTTCACCTGGGAAGAGTGATTTATTATCTCCATCCCAAGAAAGATGCCTGTGATTTACCACATCTTTCCTTTAAAGCAGAACAAAAAAAAACAGTCCCTTCCCCAAAAATAACCCCTATCCAGAAACCACCAGCACTATCTCCATTAACTGGAAGAGAAGCCTGAGATGCATTTATACAAATGATTTAGTTGAAGTCAAGAGAGTCATAGAGATGGTCAAACAGATCAAGTGAGAGACAAACTGGGTCCATGGTTCCAAAAATCATGAGAAATTAACTGACATTCATTTTTTTAAAAAAGACTATATCACTGTGGGCTGGTGTCCAATCTAAAACTCTGATCCTGTATCCCACTGAAAGGAGACAGCTAATTCATTCCCAACCATATGGATGTTGTAAAGTCACAGAGATCAAAACCCTGACTGACAGAACCTTGGACCAACAAAAGAAAATATTTTTGCTCCCTCTTGAGTAGCCATTTCAGGTTTTACAGGGAGCCTGATCCATGTGGGGACAACAGTTTGAACACCTTAGTCAATGCTAAAGAACATTCACACAGCAGACAATCAATAAAGCTTATAATTTATTTACTTCATTCCTAAGCTGAGGAGGTTGATTTAAGGAGATGACATGGGATGTCAAAGCTTTCTAGGGTGAATGGCAGGTTTTAAATACGGTCTAGGTCTTAAGTAGACTCTCCATAGCCTCTTGCTCAAGATTACATTAGAAACAAGAAACTATTCATATACACTCTCAGCAAATCACACACCATGTCTGCTGCTAGCTGTAGCCATAAATCACATTCACAAAATTCAAAAGCACTGGACAGTGATGACTGGGACCCTCTTTGATTCCACTCAACTCACGAAGCCTGAGCTTCTGTGGATTGTGAGAGAAGCAGGCAGGATAAATTATAACTACATACAGTCTCTAATTCTATCTTTCTTCCTTTGTTTAAAGTTGAGAAATGAGAGTATGGTAGGAAATCTGAGATGTGTGCAGGTCCAGAATAACTGGAAGTACTTGTCTTTTTTTTTTAGTGGAGTACACTCACTTTTCCTAACCTGAACATTTCAGGGAAAACCCTAAGTACATGACTATCAGAGTCAGCCAGCAAACTACATAGTTCTCTTGATCAGGCAAGTTTACTCAGTTGCCCTACAACTTTACCTTTTTTTTTTCCACTGTGAAGTAAACTATCTGTGGTGTTTACAATATTGTTTGGAGTGCAGAGTACTTGCTGAAGCAGTATAGTATTTTCAGGTGAAACAGTCCTTTACTGGAAAGCCTGTTTACTCAAGCTTTAAACCCAAAACTAGGAAGCCACAGGAACTGCTTAGTTTCTTTTTCTCTTCAGTCCTCAGCGAAGCATCAGCCAGATTTAGCAAAAACTGATCACTTGTGTGGACAGCTCTGAATGCATGACCAGCCTTGAAAATTCTCATGCAGCACTAAACACGTTGAACACACTGCATGAAGAGATCATGGAGTGACTTGCCACTTGTTCTCTCTTTCCAGGGTTTTATGATCTCTAATAAAGGTGAAAATGTGATGTGTGGCACGCTTGTATATTTTTATTTACAAGAGGAAATCTGTTGCATTAACCTTTAATCCCGTTTACATCACAAAACAAAAATGAACAACACAAATCCAGAAAATGAAGAAATATAAGCTTTTGCAGATGCAGCATTTATATTAGAGTTATTCAAGTTTAATTTCCTGGGATTCCCACCTAATGGGAGAAGATACACAGTAGCATATCAAAGCAGGACTAGAAATATCCACTGGATGTGCCCTATGGCTACATCCTTTCAGATCAGAACACAGTGCTGGTACTTGGCCAGAGAGAGCCCATAGAAAGGAAATCAGAGGGGGCAGACAAGTGAAAAGTGAATCAGCCTTTGTCTCCCCTGCTTTCCACACCAGAGCTAGAGCTACTTCAGAGAACAGGGAGGGGAGGGTGGGTGGGGTGTAGTGAGGCTTCTCGGAGATTCATTCTAAGTATCTTTTGAAACAATCATACAAGCTTTTGCAATGTCTAGGTGGAGTCCAGTCCACTGTGCAGCATTTCTGTTTCCCCGTGTGCTGGGGAGCAAGGGCCATTACTGGTGTCATGAAGGCACTAGAGAAATTGAGGATTATTGTGAGAGTTCATTGGCCTTACAAATGTGATCTCTGAAGTTACTTCAGCAGCCCTCCTGCATTTCTCACTTCCTGCAAGAACTCATTATTATCCCTCCTCAGTGTGAACCAGATTTTCTTCTTTAATCATCTCAAAAAGCACAGTGTCCAGCCCAAGTACTTGGCAAGTGCTGTACTGTACATGTACCTTGAAACCATAAGCAGCTTTCACACTGAGAAAGAAATGTTAGCATTGGATGCTGCACCCATTAAGGACCTATAAAAAAAAAAAAAAAAAAAAAACAACTAAGACCATTTGGGACATTCTGAAATGGAAAGAAATACAAGTGGGAAGAAATACAAGTGGCAGGAATCTTATCTACCTTCATGCATTAGCCAAAAATTACTTTTTCAGTTCACAAGATTACGCTTAAAAGGTATACTTTTGTGTTTTACAGTTCAAGCCTACATTAATAAAACTGCCATCTCTTTGCCTAAAAGATACTCATTGGTTCTTCCTGACTGAGAGGAAGAATGATTTATTTGTCAATCAGAGAATACTCTGGAAAATAAATTTTGCTCTTGTGTTTTTTTTTTCCTACAGAATGAGGAAAAAAGTCACTCTTCAGCCTAATGTACCAGTATACTTCTAGCATTAAATGTCAGAGAGGCTGGAATTCCTGAGGGAACTGGAAAGATGTAGTGAATTTCCATTTTCTAGTACCAATATAGGAGGCAAAAAGCCTGCTGCCATTCTGAATGATCCAGTGCTGAGTCTATCTGCAAGTACTGCCATTGGCTTTAATAACAAACTTTCCTTTTTCTGACTAGTTGTAATTTGCAAGAATGTGTCTGCCTGTTTATGTGGCTGTGAGTGTTGCTCTGTGATTAAGTGAGATTTATTTCAGCTTTGGCAACAAGTTTCCAGTTTATCTGGGGGGTGGGGGATTAAATTTCCATTTACAGAAAAGTGAGAGAGAGAAAAATATATACTCTTCTCTGTGTCCAGGGTTGGATTTTTTTAAAACTACTTGACACTGGAGAGAAGTTCTTGAAAATATACTTCTGTGTAATCTGATGTACCAATATAATGCAAATCTTCTTGCTTTTACTCATTGTGTTGTCTGCCTGTTGCATTATTACTGATCAAAAATCATCATCATAATAATAAAAGAACTTGTTCGAAAGCTGTTTATCCAAATATCTAAACAGTTTTTCAAGGAAAAGATCCATATTGAGCAGAGATATAATTTGCAGCAATAATGTCTGGAAGAAAAGAAAAATGAAAAGTGTCAGTCAAAGTAAACGGACTCTATATTGCAGCCCCCAGGAGGCCAGGCTACGGTGTATAATATATTCAGTTGCTCACATCTAGCCCTATTTTCAAAGTCATAAACTGGGGTGGATTTGTCAGAGTTTCAACAATACAATTGTTTAGCTATAAATTTTCCTTCTGGCAAGTGCCAGAGTTTTCAGATAATCCCAGGCAGGGATGTTCTTACAGTCACATATACAATACATGGTTCACAGGTAGTATGTAGAGCCTGCAAACCATGCTCCCACAGAAGTTTTCAGGGGATCACGAGCTCCCCCAAGCACACAATGTAATTTGAATATATGATACACAAATACTTCCATCATGGTGCACAAAGAGAGTCACATCGTTGTGGATTGCGTGTGATTAACAGTGGAAGTGCAGAGTCAATTTAGAAGTGAATAAATCAACTGACATTTTTTAGCATCGTGAGCAATGATACATTCCCATGTGAAGCCACACAGAGAGGGCTTGGCTCAGGCCTTGTTTCAAAATAGTCAAGGGAAATACCTGTGTCTCTGTTAGCATGAGGCATGGCCCATAGCTTCTTACTTGAGCTATTTTTCTCCTGACTACACATCTTACGTCCTGGCAGCAAGATCTCTTGAGGTTCTTTTTGTTTCATTTGAATGCTTGTTTAGCTTCCATCTAAGTAATACAATGGGGCTTGAAGTTTTATAGAAAAAGCTACAAAGATAGCAATCATACTAAAGTCGCTTCTTCTCAGTAAACACGATGAGAGCTGATGTACACAAACTAATGAAGAGCATTTCCATTTCCCACCGGAATAGGAGGTCAGAGACTATTTCCCTTATTGAGCTGGAGTTTCCTCTCACAAAGCATCTTATACAGAGGCATTTATTTATTCTTAGATGGAAACTAAATAATTCTGGAAGATTCTGGAGCATGGTACCGTGTACCATCTCTCACATAACCTTCCCTCTCTGTTGTTTTGAGGGTCACACAAGTCATGCCAACATAGAATTTCCTTCCTGAATATTATTCCCAATAAGTTTCACCCATTAATTCTTTAAAAACCCAGAACTTATTGCAATAACTATAACCTTCTGAGTGCCTAGAATTGCCTTGCAGTGTAAGAGGAAAAAAGAATTCTATGCCTTCCATTGACCTACTGTTGATCAGTCAGAAAGGACCTCCTAACTCACTCACTCACTATGTCTGGGGCAGCTGCTGCAGATGTCGCTGTGGGAGTTACCTATGCATTTAGAAGGTCCATGTGCTTTTGGCCCCACTGTGCTGTTGCATATCACCTGCTCCCTTACCCTCATGACCTCTCTCTTCCTAGATTGTTTCAGCTCACTGTAGTTCAAAGGAACATACCTGACAGGTCATTCAGTGCATCCTGGTGAGCTCCTTGTTCTGAACTTGCTGACACTCTGTGCACATATCAGTGTGAGGCAAGGGAAGGGGGGGGAAGGGAAGGACTTTCTTAGAGGGCCCAGCACTTCCACAGTACCACATTGCAGGAGACTTACCACTGACTTTACTGGTGCATGGGGATGAAGCAGAACTGGCCACAGACACTTAGGGCATGTGGTGATGATTACCCCACCTTTTTTTAGCTTCTACATTGTTTATAAGCAGTAGGACTCTTTGCAAACACCTAACACAATGCCACAGGTCAAGATTTGTGATTTATTGGAGGGGATGTACGAAGTCTTAAATGCTCTCTGTGCTGTACCCTGAGAACTTACATACTTCAAAAATAATTGGACATAGAGCACAATGTTGCAGCGTAATACTGAGTTCCATACAGAAGAAGTATTTGTTGTCTCTTTTTCCTCTCCTATTGAAAACAGAGAGAAAGAACTGCGTTATCTCCATCTTCCTTGAAAACCCCTGAAGATCAAGAGACTGATAGTTGAAGGTATTATAAATTCTTCTGTAACACAGTTCTCCAGCTAGTTTCTGTAACTCTGTGCTTGCCTCAAGCTTTATCCAATAATTAATCAGATTGTCTTGGTCACACATACTTCGACTATAAAATGCCTCTGAAAGAGGCACTCACAACCAGCCCTAACTCCACACACACAAGGCTCTGATTTATTCATCAGTTTGGCCTGTCTAGAAGCAAAGGTATTGTTTTTCACCTGGGGTGTGATCCAGCACTCATTGATGTCAAAGGCAGTGCTCTCATTGACTTCCATGGGACACAGTATCAAGGCTTTTGCCCGCCAGCAGCTGACAGTAAGTGGTGCTGGTAGAGAGGGCAAGAAACCCAAAGGCAATTTAGAGTGCAATAAAATTACCAATATGTGTGCTAGGTTACAGAAGATGCTTCTTATAATTAGTATTCAGCCTCAGTATTTGGTACCTGTGCTGAGCAGCTGTGCAACATTGGCCAGAGAGGAAGTCTTGTCCCCCCCTGGCTCTGCCTTGCCTCGCCTTCCCTTCCCTTCCCTTTCCTTCCCTTCCCTTCCCTTCCCTTCCCTTCCCTTCCCTTCCCTTCCCTTCCCTTCCCTTCCCTTCCCTTCCCTTCCCTTCCCTTCCCTTCCCTTCCCTTCCCTTCCCTTCCCTTCCCTTCCCTTCCCTTCCTTTCCCTTCCTCCCTTTTTCTTTTACTTTCTTCAGCTCTGTTTTTCTTTCTTTTTCTTCCTCTCTGTATTTTACTTCTTTTCTCTCTCTGCTGCCTCTCCTTCCACCTTCTCCCTCATTTTCTCCCCTCCTGCTTTCCCTGCTTCTTTCTTCAACTTGCTCTTCTCAGTTTTGCTTTGCTTTGAAAATGCTAGGTGGTCATTTCAGAAGTTGTGTCCACATCTTCAGATGATATCCAGACTATGCTTTCTTTAACAGCTGAAAGGAAAACAGAAAAAAAGAGGAAGAGGAAGAGGAAGAGGAAGAGGAAGAGGAGGAGCGGGAAGAGGAGGAGCGGGAAGAGGAGGAGCGGGAGGAGGAGGAGGAGGAGGAGGAGGAGGAGGAGGAGGAGGAGGAGGAGGAGGAGGAGGAGGAGGAGGAGGAGGAGGAGGAGGAGGAGGAGGAGGAGGAGGAGGAGGAGGAGGAGGAGGAGGAGGAGGAGGAGGAGGAGGAGGAGGAGGAGGAGGAGGAGGAGGAGGAGGAGGAGGAAGAGGAGGAGGAGGAGGAGGAGGAGGAAGGCAAGGCAAGGCAAGGCAAGGCAAGGCAAGGCAAGAAAGGAAGAAGGGAAGAAGGGAAGAAGGGAAGAAGGAAAAAAGGAGAGGAAAAACAGCATGACAAAATACATGACAGAAGATGGGCACTTTCTTCGTATTATATACTAGATTTTCTTTGCCAGATAAACTTTTTTGGTTAACATTGGAGTTGTTTAGGATTTACAGTCACTTATTTGAGAGAAAAATCAGTGCATTTGCTTACTTTAAAATTGTCTTTCCATCTTTAATAGTTAGTGAAATAGATTTTATTTAATCAAAATAAGATATTGGTTCTTCCACACTTTCCTTAGGTCTAACTATTCCCAGTCTATTTCTGTTTTTCTTCTCTTTGCTTGGCCCCAAATGCACTAAAATGTCCCATCTCCATACATCTGAAGGTTAGAGGTGACTGGTTTATTTAGAGTTCACTGCAGTTGTACTGACACACACATGGTGCAACTGGCATACTTGGGCACCAGGGCTCTTGCTCTGAAAGCCATTTCCCTGTTGTAAGAGGAGGGGATGTAGGCTGTGACCCATCAGTAGGCTGTCTATACTCTAAAATAATGGAGAATGTGATAAACTGTCACCAGAATACAGTCTCAGTTCCCCAACTCTTAATGGTAGGATAACACAATAGGGTCAGACTAAAAAGGTTTCCTTATGAAAATTTTATCAGCAACTTTGGTAAATTGCTGTGGGGAAGGTGCTTTGCTCTCAGGCAGACCTGGAACCTGTTTTTACAAGGTACAGCTCGCATGCATTCCCTCACTGCCGCAAGATATTAAGGGCACTCAAATTGAATTAACACCAAATCAGGCCGGTGCACTTAACAATACAAATGCACTTAAGGGATGCCTCAGAATGATTTGTGACTAAAGAAAGCAAAGAAGAAATCAGCCTTGAAGACCACAGGGGTGGTGTTGTGTGTCATATACAGGAAAAGCCATAAGTAGAACTTAGAATACCGGAAAACCATGAACTTCAAGGGCTCTCAGATACCTGAGACCTAGCCATAAAGTAGATGGTCTCTTCTGTGGTATGTAGAAACAATTGATAAATAAATTACAGCCAATTTTCTTAGTGACATGGTCTCCATTACCTCTGACAGCAACATAACTGCTTTACTAAAATGATAAGAGGTGAATAATGGTATATCAGGTAGCAGCAAAAGAAATTCTCTGAGTTGCCTATTCTCTTCGTGACAGCAATGACAAAATGCAGAAGTGAATTAGATGTGATGTGGCAACTGACAGGGAGCTCTATGTGGACTCCTTCTAAGGCCAAAGCAGCTGAACCATAATTCTAGTTAGAGGGTAGCAGCCGTGGGGTTTTGTTTTTCTGTTAAACTGTCATACTTCTCCTTTTCAGAAAGCCACCTCCGTTTGCCATCATTTTGCATTAAGTTAATCGTTTTTCTCTCTCAGCCTGCAGGCCATATTTTCCCATCAGCCAGAGGATCAGTCCTGCAAAGTGTAGACCACAACCAGGCATAAATCACGTAAAGAGCACTAAGAGCATTCTACACCTCAAGACTGCTCAGTGGATTAAGCTTTGCAGACAGGCCCACTTTGGTGATATTGGTTGAAGGTAATAATTCCCTTCTGCTCCAAGACTAGTGCTGGGATTCAAACTACCACACATTCAAGCTGTCTGTTACATGGATAGTCTCTTCAGAAAGCATGGAGGCCCTGTTAACTGGAGCAACATTAGTCTTCTTTCTTGACACTGCAAAATGGTAGAGCTAGGATCTTAAGTGATTATAAATAAGAGCAGAAAGGGAAGTGAAAGACTCCAGACAGTTTTCTGAGTTCAGGATCTCTGTGTCAAACTATGATAGTGGCAACTGAGGTGGGATTCCTGCCTAGTAATGCTACAGTTGCTACTTTTGCTGCTGTTAAAAAAAGAGCCAACTCAAATGGACATTCTGATTTGAAATAGTGACATTTTCTCTGTATAGAAGGAGAACCATTGAAACAAGACACCTGTAAATAAGCGATGTTTATGGAGGGAGCTTGGCTGGGTGTTTAAGGAGAACATGTCAGGAAGCTCTGAAACAATGAGGGATTTAGATGAGCTGCACCGTGGCCACTGAGCAAGATGTATATGTACTGAAGCCTTTGCTATCAAAGAAAACATGATGTAGGGCCATTTGTTTCAGCCTACAGTGGCATGATGGCCTGCAGGCTGTCCTGTCCACACACATCTTCCAGTTGAGTCACAAGAGTTAGGAAAGAAATATACCTACAAACTGGTGAGAGACATAGCAATTATTTGGCAGAGGAAGTTATTAGGGATCACCCCTCAGGATTAGTTCTGAGAAGTGTCCAAACACCATTGCAAGCCCTCAGATAAAACAAAAGGACTGCTAGACAAAAGGTTGCCTGGCACCTATGGAAATAACAGCCTGCATATTGCCTAGGGCCTGCATATGGAGGCAACAATAAAGATTGAGGAGACTCAGAGTGGACGGAGGTCCACTCCAGTTGCTCAATCTGATATGTTTCAACCATGTCTACTCATAATTGAGGAACAGTTGTTTAAGCAAAACAGTCCTATGAAATGAGTAACTCTGGTAGCTTCACTGACACAAAGCCTCTCCTGTTGGCTGATCCAATGCTGGATCCAGAACGTGTGATTTTCTGTTATCTGCCTATTTTCTTACTCTCTTTCTCTTCTTTTCTCTGTTTTTGTTCCTAAAATCATAATAAATAACACAAGGCCTAACACAGTTTTTTTTCCCAAGCTGCACAGCTTGAACATACATGTATTGTGATTTCTGTAACCTTAAGTATCAGCCGCTATGATTGTGCAGATTGAGCATATATAACAATCAAAGTATCAGATAAATTAATGAGTTATTCATTCCATAGTTTTTATTAAATCTTTTGTTCATATATAGACTTTGAGTGTCATTTCACATTAATAGGACCATGGGATATCTGACCATCAAGCATTTCTTTGGGCTGCACCATTATAATTTCTCTCCATGGAAGAGCCAGGTCTGAGATTAAGGTTGGATCCTTAATCCAGGATCCAGCTGCACCTCAGCTCATGTCTGAGAAGGAGCTGAGAAAGCAAGGGTGTCCAATTTTGTATCTCTCTGGGTGTCCTATCTGTATTGTGACAGGAAGACACAACTGCTACCAGCCTAAAGAGTATGGGGGTATCTCAGCAACAGAGACAAGGCTCCCCAAGCCAACCCATGGTGCTCTTCATCCCCATGGAAAAGATCCAGTCCATCATTACAGGGAGGCAGCCAGGAGGCAGACAGCAGACGTAGCCTGTTCCTTTTTTCCTACATGGTCTGAAACACAAGTGCCAGAGAGAGCCAGCAAGACACAATCACTACTGAATAGGCCTTTTCTTCTTTCCTGTATTCCATGGTAGACCAGACTGGCCAGGGTACAAGCAGACCGTGTCATGGAGCCTAACTTCCTCCACAGGAGGGCAACTCTTGACAAGAGCAAAAAGGAGACATTCTTCTTCTTCAAATATTCTGTGAGGCCTCTGCCTGGCCAACTTAAGACTTTTCTGTGAATCTACTCATGTCAATGTGGAGAAAGAGTGGGTTAAAGGATTTCCACTTAATTCTGGTGCTACCCAAGCAGCACCAAAAGGAAACCAATCTGCTTCTGAGAGGAATGAACCAAGGTCAGCCAAACCACTCTCAACAGAGAAGAGCTTCAGGCTGCAAAACATGCCTGCAGACTAACCTTTGTGCCCAAAAAAAGCAGAGCCTGGAGAGGGAAAAGAGGCTGAACTGCTGCCCAGCCTCCACACTGTGACTTTTGTCCTCCCAGACTTCTACCCTTCAAACTGGTAGGAGCTCTGCACACAAACAATCACACTGTAGTAGTGACTGCTGAGCTGGATGACCCACTAGATGTCCTTCTTAACAAATGTTTTTATTAAATTAGCAAAAGGACTGTTCAGCAGCTTTCCATTAGCTCAGGCCCAGATTCAGCTTGTACTCATGGCATGCTTTTTAACACCTCCTTTTGGAATACTAATCAAATATATAAACTAAATTTTTGCTCAAACTCAAGAAATATTCCTCTTAGCATCTACTGAGGATCTAAAAAGGATAACAATCCAGACTTTTGCTGAAATCTTGTTCCTAGGAAAAATTTCTGAATTCCCTTATAAAATCGGGTTCTTGGACAATTTCTGAGGACAATGTTAGCTTTATTAATTGACAGATACAAAAGTCATTTTACACATAGTAAGTATTTGCAAGTTACAAAATTAATTAGGCCTAAGGATCTCGGTTGATGCAGAAAAAATAATAATAACCTTTTCATAAATCAGAGTCTAGTGATCTGCATTTACTTCAGTTTCTTTATTCTCATTGGAGGCACAATTTTAAGTCAAGTTTCTCTGCAAAAGCAGTGAATAGAAAATTAATAAATTATTAATTCCAATAAATGATTAATAGATGTTGTAATAAATTATCAACTGCTTTAAAATACAGTTGGTCAATAGATTGTTAGCCCTTATTAAAAACTATGCATTACAGCTCCTCTTGACATGCTTATAACCTCTTTCACCTTTATTAACCCTTTATAAACTATCTAGGAACAAAAACATGTTGTGGAATGCAAGGGATCAGAAGTCCATCACAAAGACAGAATCAGTCCCAATGCAATTACTCTTTCTTATGAAGACAGCAAATGTATTTTGAAGGCAGTTGAGCTGGATTCTCTATTTTGCAGGGAATGAATAACAATCCAGGAATCTTACACGTGCAGCAGAATGACAGAATGGTTGAGGTTGGAAGGGACCTCTTGAGTCATCTGGTACAGTCCTCTGCCGCATAAAGCAGCTGCCTCAGCCCATGTCCATGGTCTCCATCCAGAGACCACCACCAGTATCTCCAAAGATAGAATACCCACAACTTCCTCAGGCAGCCTCTTCCTGTGCTTCATCACTTTCACAGTACAGACAGTCTGAGGCTTCTGCCTTTCCTCATAGGAAAATGCTCCAGTCCCTTCATCACCTTTCTGGGCCTTTTCTTGACTCTGTCCATTATAGTCTTATCTGTCTTGTACTGGAGAGCCTAGAATTGGACACTGAGCTCCAGGTGTGGCCTCACCAGTGCTGAACAGAGGGAAAGGATCTTATCCTTCAACCTGCTGGCAACAGTCCTCCTAATTCAGCCCAGGATACCATTAATCTTCTTTGTATCAAAGGCGTGTTGTTGTTTTATGTTCAGCTTATGTCCATTGGGATTCCCAGTTCCTTTTCTGCAAAGCTGAACACACATGCTTATCAAGCACCTGATGCAAATTCCATACAATGCAACATCTTCACTACATTTTAGATTAACTTGAATTAAAAGTAGAAAAGCACCCAGTGAATTCAGAAAACTCAGCATTTGATCAATGGAAAATGAATAAAACCTTCAAGAATCTATCTGCCCCTTGCATCTGTCCCTTAAATGAGAGTCGCTCAACTTTATGTCTAAAAAACATTTTCATTAAGTATTCAGCAGGCCATTAGAATATGACAATAGGTCCCAGCAACTTTCTCCTCCAGAACCAATTTAAATAAACACAGCTAAAGAGGAGGATGTATTCCTCGCTCACCCTAAGAGCTAGTAAAAGTTAATAATACTAAAAGTTAGTTGCCAAACAAAGAGACAAAGTGTTGTTTGGTTTGGAGCCAGTCTGCTCACATATCCCATGACACTTTAAATGCATTCATTGTATTTTATGAGCATTGAAGCTTTCTCCTTCATCAGTCAAGTCGTTGTTTTGTTTTAATTATAATACATGCTGTGAAGTTATAACCCTTGAAATCACTAGATTGTCTGAAGGTCCCCAGACCCTTCCTCCTCAATTGTCTCTCTCAGTCCCACTCACTCTTTGTGATGCTCCTCTTATATCTTTACTCAGTTCATTCTAGCCCACACAAACCTATCAGTCACAACATGAGAGTTTTGCCTTTCACTTGCTCAAACTCAGCAGGAGAACATAGAATGAATTTCCTCTACTCACAAACACACACACAGACACACACGCACACACATATATATATCTATATATATATATCTATATATATATGTATTCACAGGAGGGCTCAGGTTGGAAGGGACCTTTAAGATCATCTAGTCCCAGCTCCCCAGCGTGGGCAGGGACATCGTCTACTAGACCAGGTTGCTCAAAGCTCCACCCAACCTCACCTTGAACAATACTAGGGAGGAAGCATCCACAACCTCTGTGGGCTGTCTGTTGCAGTATCTCACCTGCCTCATGCTCAGAATTTCTTCCTAATTTCTAACCTAAAGCTCCCCTCTATATTGTCCCTCATCCTATCCCTACATGTCCATACAAAACATCCCTCCTCAACTTCAGGTGCTGGAAGGCTTCTATAAGGTCTCCCCAGAGCCTTCTCTTCTCCAGGCTGAACAACCCCAGTGCTCAGCCTGTCCTGAAGAGGAGAGGTGCTTCAGCCCTCTGAGCATCCCTGTGGCCCTCATCTGGACTCACTCCAAGAATTCTTTGTCCTTCTCATGTTCGGAATTTCAGAACTGGGAACAATTCATATACATGTGTATGACCTACACACTTCAGTGGCTGTTAACTGCCTAACTTATGACTTATTTTGGAAAATTAGGAGAGATTTGGTATTCTCATTTTTGTTGTTGCCTGCAAGTGCTTTCTCTGGCCAAGAATCAGGGAATGCAGCTTCTCTCCCATCCTTGACCACAAAGCTGAGCAAAAGTTTTCCATTTCCCATTACATTTATCACATATTTTTATAAATGTGATACATATGCATATAATATGTATATATAATAAATATTATGTATAGAGTTAGGTTTACAATTGCATCCAAAATGTCATGAGTAACTGGGTAAACTTGCAGACTGCCACACTCTCATAAATCCCATTAATATTAAAGTATAAATATCAGTGTCACTGGAAATTCTTGTGGGTGCAGTGGTCTACATTAGGGGGCTCAAGCATTTTATCAGGCATCTTAGTCAAAATCCTGTAAGAGAAAAGACACTTCCATCCTTCTGTCAGACACAATGTTTCTGATAGCATGTCCTAATAGGGAGTGGCAGGGTACATTTAATTACCTAGTTACCTTATCAAAAGAAGGGTGATGCCTAAATATGGCATGCGTACACCAAACTGTGAGAAAGATTTAATTCACCCCATTTCAGACAAAATATGTTTGAATATTTTTGTGTGTTCAGACTGAGAAGGAAAAAAGAATAAAACAGCTGTGGAAAAAATGGAGTTTTTTTTACTAAGTCATTGATAAAGCTTCTGGTTTTGTGTGGTTCCTGAAAAAATCAAGATAGTCATGCTTTTGAGAAAATTATTTGCTGATGATGACACTTTCAGACTTTTTGCATGTAGGTGGATGGAAGCAGTGCTGGACAGTAGAATACATTTCAGAGAAACCCTTTGCTGCTGTCAAGTTAAGTCCCAGATTGCAATGGAATATGAAAAAAAGCAGGAATAACACAATCAAGCAAGGCCACCACAATCAAAATGTTCTGGGAGAGCAAACTCTGCCCAAGACTTCCCAAAGCAATGAAGCAATGAGCTTTCTTACACAAAGAAAACAAGTTTTTTCTTCTTTGTTTCTTTTTTTTTTCCCATCTCTCCTAATCCAGTATTTAGAGTTATAGCTTGGTTCAAAGGTTAATTGTGTCACAGTGACCAATTGGGTCTCCGTATCGTTTCTTTATTTATTCTTTGTTAAAAAAGCTTTCAACACAACACATTTTCATGACTTAGGTGGTGTTTATCGAAAACCTGAATACTGGAGGTCAAAGAAAAGCAATTGGCTCATTCTTTCTCTTATTTTAACTGAATTTTCCTTGCTCTTGTTTCTGCTGTTGCTCAGTTCATTTCTTTGTAGATATTTCTTTTCCATATTTTTGTTTGTTGGCTTGTTTGTTTATTTATTTGCTTGCATTTGGGGGGGTTTGCTGTTGTATTTGGGCTTTTTTCATCTTGGCCACTCCTGAGTTCTCTCTAAAAGCTTCAGATGTCTTATTAAAATGGAGGAGTGTGGTCTTTTCTGCAGACTTGTCAGTTGGAGGTAATGCCCATTCCTCCTCAGCATAGAAGGCTTCCATTCAGCCTCTCTGGAAGACAAAATTTGTTTCTGCTTGAGTTTTCTTATGAAGCACAGCGTCATCAGTGGCTGTACACCCCATCCATTCTCTTTAACACCCTATTTCCTACCTTTAGCACACACTATGCCAAAATTTTTCTCATACCTACTTGCAGTATTTGTGGAAAACCATCCATTAACAGATCCTCCAGTTCCTCCAGAGGGTTAAGGCAAAGCTCCAATTCAGAAAAGAAAGTTATCTCCTGTTTCCCTCCCAAGTGACTCAGACTACATTCAATTCTGTAGGAAGCTTCTCCTCATACCCGCTTCTAAATAATGTCAAATAGCACTAAGGTGTTATTGTTCTGTGGCTGTACCTTCTTGGACTCCAGAAGAGTTATGTGAATTTTTACTGGTTATCTTTTAGGTAATTTCAGATGTTAAGATTCAGATAAAGAACTTATGAATCATGAGGGCTACTCAGACTCTTAATGTGTATATATATACATATATATATATTACATATATCTTACAGCATCCTATGTCATTGTTAGTTAATTTCAGATGAAAATCTCCTTTATTTATGCAAACTGTCAAGTTTTCTAGAATACAGCTTTGGGTGGAGCGCAGGTACCCTCAAGTGCTTCAGATATAGCCCAAGGCCTCAACAGCAAGAAGTCAACTTCCAAGATCAAGGTAGACCTTGATACATTGAACAACAGACATTGATACACTGAGAAACAGATTTGGCTGTAAATCTTTCAAAACTTCAGTTATTGCACATTTATTTCCAGCTGAATTCCTCTGCAGTAACAATAAGCTTGCTGAGATCAATATGGCCCCTTGACGGACTGAAAGGAAAATCCTGTGCTCCTTCTTCCTGACCTGAGCACTTTATACTGATGACATTATCATCCATGGCTTCCTGTATCTGACCCTAACTGACAGACCCTATCTTTCAGTTCTATGTTGTATAATACAGAGATAATCCATGCCAGGAAGAAAAACTCTGTGTTTGCTTTGTAGCTGATATTCCAGCTCACTGGCTGTGAAGCATCACCAGTGATGTCAGAGGTTGCACAGTGACATTGAGGGACCAAGAGAAGTGGATCTTTTGCTCTCAACCCATACAGAAATATTCTCTGAGTGAAGAAGAGATTTTCACAGGTTTTTGACAATAGACTCTTAAATCTGTCCTTAAGCAATACAGTACTGAACTAGGTACCTAACTTCAGACATGGGCCCAAACTAGAGCACTACCTGGAACCAAATGGCATTTCTTAATGAGGACATCATGACGTGTCTGGTCTGAGTCAAGATACAAGACAAAGCTCTTCTGATTAATAAGCGGAGCTGATATCCAACATGCAGACTATTATGCCAGATCTGGTAAAAGCTTCTAAACCCAAGTTGCAATAATTTCCAAGCCTGGTTAAAATTTTACCTTATTTTTTGCTAATATAAAGAGTGATATCCATAAGGAGGTTTCAAAGTTGCAGCAGTGGACAAAATGACAAAATCACTAAATGTCTCTGAACTTAATTTTCAAGAAGTCCTAAATTGGATTGTCAGGGGATTGCACATACCTATGGCCACTGGATATATCACTTGCAGAGAATTTCTTCTGGGGGTTACTTAAGAAAAAAAAAAATCATAACCATAACTATAACCATAAGGAACCATAAGTGTAAGAGAAGCAAACTGAAAAGCAACAACCACAGTGTACACAGTTTGGAAAAATCCCCCACTCTGACAGATGACAAAAGGTTTCCTTTTGGTTACATTATGTCTTACATAAGACATACTTAGCAATTTTATATTACAACATCCTACTATGCTGGCACCCAAGAAGAGATTGAAGCAGCATTTCCTATTCCAGTGAAATTAGCATGGCACCTGGGTCATTTAACAATAACATTTAGAAAATTTAATTAAACCAGAGATGCAGTCTGTGAACACCAAGTCTGCTCTTTAGAGTACTGCATACTAAACAGGCACTTGTATGCACAAAACATATATGAACATAATTTGCATAGTCCTCTTAACTTCAGTAGGAAGAGCTGCAGGCACAGGTCTCTGAAGGACTGCCTCTAGAGCAGGCTGATAATTAATACCTGGCATGGTATGGTAGGCACATATCACACGGCGAGTGAGATTTAAATAGGTCTTAGGCAACATCATAGAACTGACAGTTCTAAGAGCCTGTGTGTAAAATGAAAACAATAATATTAGCAAATTCAACATAGCAGTATATGTAACTTCTTGCAATCCATATTATTCCATTTTGTTGGAAAAATAAATAATACTTAGTATTTCAAAACAGCTGTTAAATTTATTGGTGTAACTCATCAGAGGAAAGGATGATCCTCTCCCATTATCATCTTCTTGTGGTAGAAAATTGAAAAACTATGGTTTTCTTATATAAAAAAAATCATGAAGACCACATGAAATTCTATTTCCTTGTGATAATGATGCAAGCAGATAGTAATTTTTCAGTAGTAAAATTCAGTAATGCATCCTCATTCTTTTATATTTACAAGTAATCAATGAGAAGTAGAATAACAACCAGAAGTTAAGGTTAATGAAATCAAATGAAGAATTTTGAAAAGTCAGTCCTGTTATTGATATGCCTAAATATTGACTTTAGCCCCTATGAATAGATCAATAAGGCTTAATGTCAGAATGGATGCATGATAACAGAAGACAACAAACTTCCCTTAGGAAGTGCCTCCTTTTGCTCAATGCATGCTCTTGAACTACAGTGCACTTTTTTAGAAAAGAAAAAAAAATCTTGACCCAAATAATTCCCCCTCTGGCATAAGTCATGACCCTTGTTGTTTCAGTGACTATCACTTTGAAGAACTGTCTTCATTTCAGCCAAAATTTGTCTAACTTCAGTTTCCCATTTCTCCCACAACTATTGTTAGGAGTTTGGCTGATAAAGAAAATGGTCCTGCAGAGGCTCTCAAGTATAAGACTACATTAAATACAAGAACCATGAAAATGTATGTTGT
This sequence comes from Heliangelus exortis, assembly GCF_036169615.1. NCBI lineage: Eukaryota > Metazoa > Chordata > Aves > Apodiformes > Trochilidae > Heliangelus > Heliangelus exortis. Next base: position 41,742,682 of record NC_092454.1, read on the forward strand.
GTTCTTGCATACTGGCTATACCAAATAACCAATACTGGGATGTGCTCTCCCTCCAGGTGCTGTGGAACGAGTGGCCATTTATCAGGAATGGTTATGGTAAATACTCAGGGAACTGCTAAACAGCATAAGGCTAGATCAAACACCTGAGGCCTGAGAAAAGGAGGCATTTGTACTTATCTTGTTGAGACCTGCCACTTGTCCACTGTCTGAGTCCAATGGTGTTTTGGTACCATTCTAGGCTTTCAACCAAATGGCACTTTAATACAAAACAAAATGCACCTGAGATTCCTTTGCTTATTGGGTCAACATGCCACTTTTATCAAACAGGATACTAAAATGTTGCCAATGCACTAGTTATTTCTCCAGACCTGTTCTCTTAATTCATGTTGACTGCTGTTAACAGAAATATCACCTTTCAATTTAAAGATTGTGCTTATTTTCCTTTATTTTATATGGCAACAATGTCCAAAACAGAGGACTGGTTAGCCCCTTTGTATTCTGGTCCAGTATTTGATTAACTCTCTTGGAACTGTTATGAGACAAATTAGGGGGAAATGTCAATGTTAGCACCTCAGAGGATTTCTCACTCATTTTGCTCATTTGGTATACATTCTTTCAATAGGTGATTAAACAACCTGATATTCAAAGACATTCTTTAACATCAACCTCCTTTATCACTGGAACCGAGAAGTGTTCAGTACTATGTGACAGAAGTAGAAGCTTTTATCAAGTCTGTAACAAAGATATTTATTGAAATGTTATGTCTTCTGAACTGTAAATAGTAACTGTACAAACTATCAATGGGTCATTGCAGACTTCTTTTGTTTCTCAGTAGACTCTTTCTATAGATATATCTTTGTGAACTTCTGCATCCCCATCAATTTTCTGGTTTTCATGCCCTTTAATTCACATTCGCCAATGCTATTTTCTATTTTTCCAATAATCTTTCTACCTTTGGGGGTTAAAAAGTCTATTTCCACCTCAATACCTAACTATTAAAAATATTATCATGGTAGTTGTCACAGTTGTCATTATTATTTGCTTTACTAAGTGCATTTTCAGCTACTAGTGCAGGGTGAAGAGCAGCTGGCAGCAGCCTGGTAGTTGCAGAACATGTTGAAAATAGTGATGAAAACAGAAGCTTTAAAAATTAGGTAAAACTAGCAAAACATGGTAAGATATACTTAGAACAAGAATGTGGGTTAGTTCTGGTGAAAATGCGGTTATATAAATTTTCAAAAATAATTCTAGTATCTATTGTCCTGTTGAAAAACATTATTTTGTTAAACATTTAATAAAATCTCATTATTTTTCTAAGATGCAAACATATGTACCACTCTTCAACCACTAAAAAAAAAAAAACCAATCAAAAAATGTTCCAAGCTTACACGTGCAAGACTCTTTTAAAGCAGATCTTTTGAAAACATAAAAGTTGCTTTCAAACTGTTAGATGGAGTTATACACTCTCGTGAAAGATATGTAAATTATTTTTTTTTAAGTAAATGATAAAAACCAAGATACAGAGAGGTTAAATTAATTCCTTGCAGTGCTATGCAAGGTCAAGAACATGCCAGCACAGGTTCTTGAGAAATGAATAGCAAGTCCAGGTTGCAATTGACACTGTAGGCTGAGTTTGAAAATTTTTCAGTCCATATTTATGTGCCACATAAAAAGAAAAACATTTTCACATCATAAATCTTTGCATTAATCTAGAGGCAAGCAAGTTCACCACTTTTCCAAAAGTTTCTTGTGCTTCCTGAGTGATAAGGACCAAGGAAAAGCTTTTTTTAGTGACCTAGTAGTCCCAGTAGACAGACAAAGGTCTGAGGGAGATAAAATCCCTCCTGCAAACATTGCAGGTAATCAATCAGCAGAGGTGCACTGCTATCAGGAGCAATCTGCACTCACCTTATACTTTGGTGTACCTCATTGCTTCTGCCACAAAAAACAGCTATCATCCCCATAAGGCAATTCTGCTGTGTTAGCATGGTTGCCAAGCTGGGTTTCAGGCTAATCTCCCTCTCAAAGTGATTTTTGTTTTTTGCAAAAGGCACCTGGTAACCAGAGGCATTGGCAAAACAGAACCAGTGACTGACATGACAAATGCAGATGTGTCCCTCATGGAGACCAGAGGATAACCAAATGTTTCTGCCAGGGTTTAGGCCCAGCTGGTACCAACCAGGCCTCTGCTTGATCACCCTCCACACCCGTTGTGGGACAGGGAGGAGAAAATCCACCTTAAGGTTCATGAATCAAGACAAGGGCAGGGAGGTTTGCATTTGCCAACTATAGTAATGTGCAAAAAACAGACAGATTCAACTTGGGAAGGAGGAAAACCTAATTTAATATGTAAGGAGAAAGAGAAAACATGGCCAGCCTTTATAGCTTCCTCCTACCCTACACCCCTCCCTCCTTCCTGGGCCCAAATTTCTTCCCTGCTGCCTCCCCTTCAGGGCACAGCGGAGGGGCAGGGCAGGGTTAGGGTCAGCTCCTCACACACTGTAAGTGCTGCTCTTTCCTCCTCAGCCAGAGGGCTCCTCACACTCTCCCTCTGCTCCAACACGGGGTCCCTCTCATGGGAGAGTCCTTCAGAAACCCCTCTGACATGAGTCCCTCCCACAGGTGCAGTCCCTCAGGCACAGACTGCTCCAGCCTGGGCTGCTTCAGGGTCACGGCTGCTTCAGGAGCAGTCACCTCCTCTGGCACGGGGTCCTCCATGGCTGCAGATCCACATTTACCCCTCTCCTTGATCCAGGCTGCTGCTTCACATCCCCCACCTGTGACACTTCAGGGGCTACAGATCGACATTTACCCCTCCTTGGTGCTTCAGGGACTGCTCCACTGTCCTTTGCCATAGTCTGCAGGGGCACAGCTGCCATCTCATCATGGGCTGCAGGGAAATCTCTGCTCAGGCACTTTTCCCCCTTCCTCTTCACTGACCTTGGTGTCTTTTCTCTGGCCTTTCTCACTTACTTCATCCTCCACTCCACTCTGCGGGTCCTTTTCTTATATTTCTGCAGTTTCATTTTCCTGTTCTTAACTGTTACAGAGGCACATCCAGCTTCCCATATCTGCTCAGCCTTGGGCAGAGGCAGGTCAGGGACTGGAACCAGGGGAGCTTCCAGCAGCTTCTCAAAGGAGACCCTATAGGTCCCTGCCTCTAAAACACCACTGCACTAACCCAAGACAGTTTCCCAGCCAGCAGCACTACCTGGCCTTTGCTCAACAGTGAGCTCTACAGGATGCTGTGGAGCTGGGAGGCTGCAGGGACCAGCACTTGCTACCAGATCAACACTGTAGATGTGGGGTGCCCATAGCCTCAGATAATGCCTGTGATGCCCTAGCATCAGGCATGTACGTATTGCTGCTGAGCTTGCTGGAAATCCAGTTTTTGCTGAGGTGTCTATAAATGTTCTTGGTTTAGATGAAGGAACACACTTCTCTGAGGTTACTGGCTTAATCTGTTCAGTATTTTAAAATATATACTATAATGAATTTTCCACTGTCACTTGATATCTGCCTTAAGAAGAACAAATGTAGGAAGAACTTTGCCACAGAAAATATCTAACTAATTTCCCATTTCAAGGTAGGTGCTGTCTATGCTATTATACTTAAATCCTGCATGGTCCCTCATGAGACAGGAACAGTTAACAAACCAAACAGCAATTTCTAATTTGCCAGGAGCGCTTTGATGTTACATTCAACAGCTTGTTACAGGACAGGACACCTTATAAGTGAAGTCTAGAATTTCTTGTTAGTGTAATTAAAATCCCACAGTGTAACTAAGCAACAACAAGTAGTTCTAACAAGTGGTCCAGCTAGAACAATGCTAATACTCAGCGCTCAAATGATCTAATTAACACAAAATAAATCCCCTTAATGATACTGTTTAAAAATCATTATTCAGAAATCTTTTAGTGACTTCCCCTTTATCTGGTTTTATACTGACCCTCCCCTGGCTCCTGCATGTCCTCAGGTCAGCAGCAGCACCTGTGTAATACCTCCTACACTTTGCTCTGCCTTTATTGCTCTGGAGCTCATGTTATGTCCCAGTTACATAATTTCTGTCTGCCCAATTGGTAGATAGAAATGTAGTGCTTGTTGCTCCTGAAGCTAGCCCTGCTCAGGCCCCAGGTCCATGCCTCTTTAGCTGACAGGTTAAGTTGTTTATAGCCCTAGGGTCTCCAGCACCAGCCTGTTGCCTCCCTCATATCACCCCACACCTGTACACTGCTATGGTGTGTCCCCATTCCCAAAACCCCTGCTGTCATCCCAGCCTGCATAGAATGACATAATGACAATTATGGTAAAGAAATGAATTTTGCCTTCTGAACAAAGAATTTCATGTTCATTATAGAACATGAAATTATGGCAGAAGTATAAAATATTATAAAGTATAAAATTATGGCTATTCTGAGATAGTACAAAAACAAGCAAAAGTAAAACAAATTAGGCAACAGTCACCTGATCACTAAAAGAGTTGTTGTTACTACTATATTAACTAAAACAAAGCTCCAAGGAAGCCAAGAAGACTGCCCACAAAGGCTGGCAATCTTGCCTCAGTCCTGAGACCTTGCTGCGTTACTGCGAAGTCCACAGGCTTTACTGGGCTATGAGTTCTGAGAGTTTCTTGAGAAGAAAGAAAAAAATTAGTCCAGAGGAAGGTGCATATTTCCAACAAAATGTTCCCTGTTAGCATATTGGGAAAAGTTAACAGCTGAGTGCATTATCAGGAAAATAAAAGCTGAACTGAGGCTGACCTGGTTAGTTGCTGTTTGTGCTCTCCATCCTGCAAGAAGGCTTATTTGCAACAGACAGCCCCACCTTGCACCCCAAGACACACATTCACACCCCACACTTCAAAATTTACTGTTATTTCCTGTGGCATGTTAAGGAACAAAAGCAGAATTCCCCCATAAATGCATTTCAGAAACGGTGTTTCGAGCCCAAGAGCATTCAGCTGCAGCTCCACCAGCACATCATGAAATAGATACTTCTGAATACATTGCCTATCAATGTGGAAGTGATTTAACTGCTTTATAAAACACTCTTCTTGCTTACAGGAAAGAGTGTACATGGATACAGTAGCACTTATTATCCCCAAAAATGTGATTTTGTTCTACTCCATGCTTTGTACTCACACTCGTCTCTTGGAGGCTTGAACAAATCGTGTCATTTGGCTTCAGCAGGACACAGTGCCAAACATCACCACGTGTACAGATTCACAGAGCAATGGTAGATATCTACTTGCATTCCTACATCTTACAAATGCACACACTGTTACTTCTCTTGCCATTATTCAGAAAGTTCCATATAGTATTCTGTACAAATAGGAGTGCACTCGTGTATACATAAGTAAATATATGTGTCTTGGATAGACATCGTTGTGAAGTGGATTTTAGCCCAAAGTAATTTTTTTAATCATCTTTAAAAGCCTGTATTATAATGGAAATAGTGCAACAGAGCATCTAATGTCAGGACTGCAATATCTATTCTGTAGAGCAGGACTAACATTGAGAGAGAGGAACTTCAGTTTTACAGCAGTGCTCTGCAACCCTCATTTCTACTTTTAACACCAGTTTTGCAGTGAAAAAAAGTACACAGTAAATAGCAGCTCAAAATTTCTACCAGCAGTATTCATATCAATGAGTCTTGTAAAACCAATAGCATAAATCTTGCTCTTAGCACCATAGCACATGTTTAATTAATCAGGCCTGCCATCCTCATTTGCCCTTCACCGGGTTTCACTGATGATTACCCTGTGGAAAATTCAGCCCCTTAATGCAAACAATATACTTTTTAACACTTTCTTTCCAGCATTAGGCTTTCGAGGGTGGCAGGGACATTGTCACTGAAGAAAGCAGGAAGGCCATTCTTGGCCCCAGCCATCCTTCTGTAATTTAACCCTTCATATGGGTTATAAACCAACTTGGAAAGGGCTGCTTTATCTCCTCATCCAGAATAGCTTTTCTTTCAAGACATCTTTTATTTTCCTCTCAGCTTTATTGATAGGATTACAGCCAAATATTTATGCATCCTGTGAATGTGAGGCAAGAAGCACATTAAGTGCTAAGTTATTCTAATTTATTCTGCTTAAAGGAACAATGTGAGGTAGCATAAAGTCCTCCTTGATTTTGAATTTTAGGCCAGTCTCAACTTTTATTGTAAAGGACATCAAAATTTTATTTTCTTGTTGGTAATGTGACCTAGGAACGAGAGACAAAAAAAATCTAAGAAATGAAACCCTTGTAATATAATTCACAGGCAGGAGCAGAATTTTCCTCTGAGTCATTATTAGTGAAACCCAGTGAGGGGATAATAAGGACATGAGGCCTGATTAATTAAACATTTGCACTATTGTGTGTAATTACAGTGTTGTGAGTCATCCCATGGACATCTGTTTACACAGAGCCACAGGACCCACCACGCCGAGCTTCTCAGGGACCTCAGGCAGAGCCCAGCATGGGTCACCCACCCGCTGGAGCCCTGCAGCTCCTTCCCCAGACCAAACATCCCTTCTGGCTGCCCAGGCAGCACATCACAGCCTGTGAACACAATCTGGCCGTGTGTTCACTGCAGCTTCTTCCTGGAGGTAGTCTCCAAACCAGCCTGGTTCAGCGCTCCAAGCAGATCCACCCATGCCCATCAGTACATGAATTTGCAGTGACACCTGTAAGGTTTCACCTTTGGTTATCAAAGTGCACTGTGTCATTCTCCTAGGGTGTGGAGAATGCAAAATTATTTCTCTTAAATATTCCCATTTATCTTACACTACAATCTATGCTCAAGCCATACACGCATCACAGGAATTAAATGTCAGGGCTTTTACTTGAAACATTTTTTGAAAGGCCTGTGCGATGCCTTATTTGCAGTTTAAAGCCTTTCTACACATTTTAGTTGCTAATTAACTTACCTCTGGTTTTGCAACATTCTGTCAAAAAAACCTCCAGCTTCTGAAGCTTAGTAAAAAGCCAGCATTATCATTATCATTATGATTATCATTAGATGGTGTGGAGTTACAAGTACAGACAGCATCAACCTGCCTAAAATGTGCTGTAGTAGAACTACTAAATTGTCATAGCTCACACACACTTCTATGTATTCCTAAGTCACAGCATACTCCCACTCTAAATGGTGATGGATACAGAGGCATTTTCGGGAATCTGCTTCTCAAAGACAGCTGGGATTGACAACTCTCCAAGCAGCCCTGTCACAGCAAAATGATCTCTCTTTCCGAGAAGACTGGGAACAGCCCTGCTGCCTCTTGGACACATTACATCCACCTCCCTTGGGACATGAAAAGGCAACTGTCATGGAAAGCCATTTTCAAGCATTTCTGCAGAAATAAAGGTATATATGAGAGAAAGCTCAATATTTTGTTTCATTCTTTGGCTTCCATTCCCTGATGCATCCTGTGTCTGAAAATATCCTGCATTATTAGGAGCATAGCTCCTAGCCAGAGGACCCCTAAGGCAGAAAAAGAAACTGTGGAAGTAACATAGGGGAAGGAAATCCTATATCAGGAAGCATATCATATATTTATGCTTTGTTTTTTCTTTTTCTGATTAGTGACTTTCCAGCCTCTTCCCTCCTCTTTCAATTCAGAATTATCTTTAAGTGTTTCTATAGCACTCATACTGCTCCCATAAAAGAAGGTATTAAATCAGAATATTTCTAAAAGACACGGACAAAGTAGAAACCATGAATAGCCCAGATAAACAGGTTATTTTTTAAATTATAGTTGAAAGACACAAGAGGCTTTACAGCAACAAAGTCCTAGATGTACATCACCAGAAGGGAAAAAGAGGAAAAAAGATGTACAGATTAAGACTTCTGTTGTGTTTTCTGTTGTAAGAGGAATGGGTGTAAGAAACCTGTTAGCAAAACCCTGCCAGGCACTGTGCCAGTACCTTTTGTATGTAATATGATAGTTAGGTTTAGTCCAGTGCTACAGATAATCAATGGTCACAGGTCAAAAACACATGTTGAGCTGGCCCTATACAATTGTAGACACTTAATGCTTTTGCATTTTCCTAGAAGCAGAATACTGCTTGACACAGCATCAGCTCATTCTTGCACTAATAATAACATTTGTATCAGATCAGGGCCAATATTCCCTTTGGCATGTCTTTTTCAGACTGTGTCCTATGGCCAGTCCTGGCATCCTGCCACAAAATCCAGGTCTGTCCACCACTGTGACTTGCTCCTGTGGGGTCACAGAGGTGGGAAAAAGCACCTTTCACACCTTAGGAGATGGGAATATGCTAGACCGAGGGGCTGTCACTGGAAGGTAAGTACAGGCCTAGATCCTTGAAGCACATCTTCAGACAGGCATTCACTGGATGTATGGCATCCTTACATGGAAGCAGTCATGAGCAATTCCTGCATGTCGTCTTCTTCTTTCTCTACTGTTCCCCCAGACAAGATGATTTAGTCCCAGGGCCTCTTCCTCTGAACTACAATGATGCCAAGTAAAAGAATAAATCAGTTGTGAAAATTGATTTTTTAAAACAAAACAAAACTAAACAAAGCAAAACAACAACACCTGCCTGGGTTAAATAATATGCTAGATTTCATCCTAATTATTCCTAATTAATCCTTACATTAGGTTGATGAACTGTAAGTATACATTTTCATCAAATGTAAGATTTGAATACAGTGTGCCTGAACATCTCCAGTGAGACAAGCTGCACTCTGTTTCCAGTACAAGGGGGGACCTTGGCAGATACTAGCAGCACAGACCACCTCTTAAAATGTCAGACTAAGGAAACCAAACAAAAAGGAGAACTAGTGCCAATCTTGTAAGTGGATTTAAAGGGCAAGTAAACGCATTTTTCTTGCTTTCAAAAATATTTATTTAGTCATCATTTTCAGGCAATTTATCATACAAGTCAGATTACATGTGTTTTTCACCCATACCTCCTGATATTCTTCACAAGAAAGGAACTAACTGAATTGATGCACTAGGAGAGGGACAACCAGAACAACCCTAGTTCCCTCCCTTACACAACTACATTAAAAAAGAAAAAGGAACATTAGGATGTTTTACAAATTATCAGAAGCCTATGCCAAGAACCTGGTTCTCTGAACCACTGAAGAAAAAGGGACTGCTTTAATAAACAGATTGCCAGGGCTAGGTTTTTACTTCCACTTAGCTGTTTGACTAAAATATTAATCTCTAAGACCAGCTACAATTCAATTTTGATTGAACTATATAGGAAATACTGAGTTTTCTTAGACCTTGATTTTCTTTGGTCTCAGCAATAAGTTAAGGCTGAATTTGTTGCATCTTTTCAATGAGTGGGAAGCACATAACAACAACAGGGAAACTTCAGTCCAGCTTTGCATCTTGAAAGGAAGCTGAGAAGCTGCATCCTACCTTATAACTTACTCTTGGCCAGTATTCTGGGGGCCAGTCTCTTAACTGCTCTATCCCTCAACTTACTTCTGCAAATGGAAGATTTTAATATTCTAATGGCTCTATGCCACTAGTAGGTACTCTAGATGAAGAGCACTAGGTAATTCATGCTGTTATGACAACAAAAATACAGTAAACCTGTTCAATTACCTCATGCAGTAGGGTTGCTAACTTGCTAACTGATGCTCTTGGAAATACATGCCTGAACACTATCAGTATGAAACTCCTCTGCCTGACACATCTTGACATAATACAGAGCAGTGCTAAGTATTGAAAACAGTGTGATAATCAACTTCCTTGTTTTTTCAAGGAGCTTGGACAAGAGAAACAGAGAAATCTCCACAGCGATGCTACATCTGCAACTTTGCTATTGACATCATTGGCTTTGCCAGAGCAGCACTGAATCTTATGTGAAAACAAACAGCAGGGTATCCTGAGCAGCTTATAGACAGCCCAGGGAGTAAGCAGGCCAGCATTTTTTTCTTGTCTAAACCTTGCACTGTGCAGTGTTGCAATTGACTGGGTGACGCAGCAGCAGAAATCAATTGAAATCTCTAATAAGGGCGTCACATACGACTGCAGGGAAGCAGGTGAAAAAGATTGTAGATGACATAGCACTGCTGTCTGAATATGTGATAGGAATACAAAAAGCAGCTAGCAGTTCAGAGTGGTGTCACTCCATTTCAGCCTCACCAATACGAGGGCAGTGTGACCCTGTATGGGAGAGCCAGCACTTCAGAAAAGATGGACAGCTGGCAAAGACAGCCACAGCCTCATACTTGCAAAGATGTCTAAATGCAAAAGTGCATTGAGGCTTGACTGGAAAAGAGTTTGGATAAAGATGATATAATTTTAGCAAAGGGTATGGTCACCACAAAAGCCAGTCAGTGCCTGTAGTGGCTAAACACAGACACTGTGGTCCCAGTGGCAACTTTGTGGGCAAGGCTCATTGAGGGGCCAACAAAGGTAGCAGAGGAGGTTGTAGCCCTTTCTGGACCTCTCCTGTGGAGATGGCCAGGCTGCAGCTCAGTTTCTGATACTCTGGGACACCTAATTTTTGTTAATTTAAAACCGACTACCTGAACTAGCTAGTTCACAAAGCTGAGTCAATCTTAGTTTGGCAGGTTGATTTTCAGTTAAATCTTTTTATTTAAGGACTCTGCTAAATTGTAGAAATCGTTCTGTGCTTTCAGCTAATGGCACAGACTGACACACTTTCTCCTACTCTTTTCTTTGCTATCTTTGCTACAGATCTTTACTAGTCATGCAGCACTCCATGACAGGGTAGTCTTTAATGTCAGTAGAAAATATTTATAGAAAATACATAGAAAGGAAAATGTGGAAAAACATATATAAACTACATACAATCTGGGGACAATCTAGCTATCAACAATGATCTTGTTAAGTCATATCAGTCATTTTTGGCAAACCTGTACACTGTAGGGCTTGTCCTATCAATCCACCCACTGTGCATTGCCCGTTTGATCAGCAGGAAAACCCAGAATCAAAACCATTGTGTCTCGACGTTACTCTGATCTGCAGGAGAAGACCCTTCTGAAGGTGATTTCTGGTTTACATGGCATAGACCTTTGAAGTACATTAAATCTGGAATCAATTCAGGAATTTACAGGTAGGAGTTATCAGCCCTTGTTTATTCACAGTGATGAGAAGAGTTTAATTAATACTATGCATACTGGTCAATTCTTTGCTTTTAAACCTTACCTTTTGCTCATCAGCCAATCAATATGTATTTTAATCTTCTCCCCTTTTCAGACATGGCTTTAACATCTTACTGAACAGAGTAGCAGACTTCACAATCATTAATTGATATTACCAGCCCTTTCATTTTTGAACATCAGCAGTTTCTATAAAGTCCACTTTCATCCATGTGTTCTATCATCCATTCTTATTCACCATTTGTTTCTGGAGTAATCTTTTTTAAAACAGCAGAGACCTTCTGGTAATACAGAATATTTTTAATACAATTTCCTCACGAGACTCAGAATTTCTCTTTTGACATGGAAAAACAGATCAGAATAAACCGCATCTGTAGAAATACTTTTATATTTGCCTACAAAATTTAAAATATGGATGGAGAAAATACAGCAGTTTTCCCTGCCACAAATAAAATTAAGTCAGTTATTTGGGAATATAATCCAATTTTTTAACCCAAGGAGTTCAGCTCTAGGTGACAATTAAGTGCATCAAAACTAAAGTGTTTGAAGGTCTGGCAGTTCATGGCCTACCAACAAGCAGCCATATTTCTCCTGATCTTCAGTCACATGTGGCACATAGTAGCAGTTAATATTTGTCCCCCTTTCTGTTAAACAACAAAATCAACACTGAGGCAGCAATGCATTCTGACAATATAAAAAGCCAACAGCATCCTGGGCTGCTTTAGATAGACTGTGGTCAGAAGGTCAAGGGAGGTGATCCTTCCTCTCTGCTCAGCACCGCTGCGGCCACGTCAAGTACTGTGCCCAGTTCTGGGCTACCCAGTACAAGAGCCTGAAACAACTCATGTGCAGGGCAATAATCAGGATGCTGAAGCACCCTTTATATGAGGAGAGGCTGAGAGAGCTGTGTCTGCTCAGACAGGAGAAAGGCAGGCTTAGAGGAATCCTGACCATGTGTATAAATACCCTGCGGGAGGGAATGAAGACAAGGTAGTCAGACTACCTTGGCAAGACAAGAGGCAATGGGCACAAGTAGAAACACAAGAGGCTCCATCTGAACATCAGGAAACACTGGTTTTTTTACTGTGAGAGTGATCAAGCACTGCCATAGGTTGTCCAGGGAGGTTGTGGAGTCTCCGTCCCTTGAGACTGAGCACAATACTGGAAAACCTGCTTTGACTGATCTTCCTATAATTGGAGTGATCAGATGAGATGATCTTCAGAGATTCCTTCTAGCCTCAACCATTCTGTGATTTGTAAGACAGTAGTTCACTTGCAGTTATTTGCTGTAACAATTTATGAATTTTATTACTTCATTCTGTGGCTCTTAAGAATGATTACATCACGCATGTGGTGGCATCACGGAACAGATGAGTAATCATCATAAAATAGAACAGCTCCTTAACAAATCAAACACTGGTAACTGTAAGTTAAAGACAGAGAGAATGAACAATGAACTTTGAGATGTGCTCATCTTCCAATTCATTGTAGATAGAAACCTGAGGTTTTCAAGGGATGACATTCCCCCTTCAACCTTTTAAGAGACTCACAGCTTTGTAGCTTTGTAATGGCATTTCTCATCCTCTTGGTGGATTGCATACTACGCTTTTCATATATGTGCCAAGTGAATGGACTGATTTTAATGACCTTCATTTTTCTATCACCTTTGCAGTCCTCCAAGCTGCCATCTTGAAACTTTTTAGTTAACAGGTATATGGCATAATTTATCTCATAGAATCATAGAATCATAGAATCGGCTGGGTTGGAAGGGACCTCAGAGATCATCAAGTCCAACCCTTGATCCACTACCCCTGCAGTTACCAGACCATGGCACTGAGTGCCACATCCAGTCGCTTTTTAAATATCTCCAGGGACAGAGAATCCACCATTTCCTGGGGCAGCCCATTCCAATGTCTGATCACCCTCTCAGTAAAGAAATTCTTTCTAATGTCCAACCTAAACCTCCCCTGGCACAACTTGAGACCGTGCCCTCTTGTCTTGCTGAGGGTTGCCTGGGAAAAGAGACCAACCCCCACCTGGCTACACCCTCCTTTCAGGGAGTTGTAGAGAGTGATGAGGTCTCCTCTAAGCCTCCTCTTCTCCAGGCTGAACAGCCCCAGCTCCCTCAGCCTCTCCTCATAGGATCTGTGCTATCTGAGTTGGTAAAATAACACTGTCCTTGGGGACAGAACACCTGTTGTTAGACAAACCCCTCACCATTTGAATAAACAGGGCATAAATGTGTGAATAAATATAAATATACAATAAGAGAAACAAAGCAGATACACAAGAAACTAAGAACTGGGGAAGGAAGGAGGGAAGGAAGGCAGAAAGGAAGAAAGGCAGGAAGAAAGGCAGGCAGGCAGGCAGGCAGGCAGGCAGGCAGGAAGGAAGGAAGGAAGGAAGGAAGGAAGGAAGGAAGGAAGGAAGGATGACAATGCTTTCCTCAAGACTATAACCCAGATTCCAGTCTAAAATCAATCTAAGTAGCTCTCCACATTTCACCTTCATCCCTGAGATTTATTTTTGTCTGAGACTGTCAGACTTGTCTACAGAATTATAGTTTCTGAATTGGATGTGAATTAGACAACTGGTTTAATGAAAAAGATGACTAGCACCTGCTCAAAGGAATAAGTTTGTATTTGACTAGCTCACATGCTGAACTGTAAGTACTCTATGAACTTTGTAAGAGGTTCCTGTAGACTCAGACAGAGGTAGAAACCATTTCAGTTATTAAAAGAAGCCAAGTCTTTTTGTGCAGCACCAAAAAAAAAAAAAAAAAAAAGGAAACTCCTCCCTTTCAAATTATAAATCTTTATAGTGCAATTCTTTATGGCTAGGAAGAGGACTTCAGACAGTTTTCAAATAACCCCAACTGTTTAATCTGTACCCTTCAGGAAGTCAAGCTGTGTGTGTACGTGAGACAGAAACATTTTTGGTGAAATAGGAAGAATCATACAGCTCTGCTCAGCCCACTGTAAAACTAACTACTTCTGCTAGGGGAAAGAACCTACTTTTCCTTCACAGAGAATGGCATTATATGGCTGAGCAATCTTCAATCTTTTATAGTCTGATCATAAGCTGTGGGGACCACTGTAGGCAAATTTCTCCAAAAGAAACTGGACAGTGGATCCATTAACAAAGGTATTTGTATTCGTGTAGAAAGCCAGCAGATTCTAAGTTTAGTTTATAGGAAAAAAAGTCTGAGCCATTCATAAAAGTTTTTCTGTACCACTTTCTTGTAAATTTACTGTTTACTTTTCTTACTAAATTTACTATCAGTTTCATAAGGGTGTAGTTAGGTTTTTTTAATTCATCAGGTGAGTTAGTCTTTTATGCAACTGGTCTGAAAATCTAGCAAATCCAGTATCCCACTAGTAACATTTACTGATTTCCTTAACTTTCCCTGATCTCCTTAACATCCCTGCGGATGCCAAAGTGAAACACAAACAAGTATTCCACAAAAACTTTTGACGTAGTTACAGCTGTAAAGGTGTTTCACACTGGATGAAGTTTGCATTTTCAGTAAATTAACACACCTTCACAGACTGTAGGATACTAATACAGTAGATATGACAATGAATAGACTTTGCAGATAGAAAATGTTTTTCAACTGAGATTGAAAACCTTTTTTTGAAAATACTGGAGGAAAATAGGTGGAAATTCTGACTTACAAGGATTGCAGTCAGGCTCCTGGATAAAAGAACTCCACTCTGAAGGGTAAGCTAGCAATTTTTTTGTTTATTTCTTTGGTTGTTTTTTTTCTAAGTAGCATTTGACATGAAATACAAAAGGTTTTTTTTCTCTTTTTCTTTTAGAGCGCCACATCCATTATTTGGTGTATTGTTAAAACCACACAAAAACCTTTAGAAATAAATAGAGCTTTTTGCTTTTTTGTAAACTGAGCAAGACTACAACTTATCTAGTGTCCTCTGAAGTTACCCAGATTTTCAGGTCTTCTTTTCCTTCTGGCCCTTTACAATAAAAACTGTTTCTAGCTAGTCTCCCATTTTATGTATTATTTTCTGAAATTAGGGCATCTATTAGAAAAATACTGCCATCGTTTTCCTAACTACCCATTTAATGATCAGTTTTACACACCTCTCTTTTTGGAGCTTTTTGACCAAATTACTAACACTGTTTTGCTGTTAACCTAAGATTCTGGTATTTGGCTCATGGCTTTACAAAGAGGTTTGTCTGCAATGCCAAATAAATTTGTCTCAGTTTATGGGTAAGCACCAAGTTTCCTCTGTACCACAACTTGTGAAGAGCACATACTATCCACTATTACTCCTTCAGATGGACATGAACACCACCACGTGCCAGAACCCAGGCAGAATCAAGGAAAACTATAACATCCTGTACTCAGCCTTGAGTACTGTGTTCAGTTATGGGCCCCCCACTTTAAGAAAGATATTGAGGTGCTGGAGAAGGTGCTGGTGAAGGGACCAGAGGGAAAATCTTCTGAGGCAAGGCTGAGGAAGCTGGGGTTGGGTAGTCTGGAGAAGAGACTCAGGAGGCAACTTGTCACTCTCTACAGCTACCCGTGGGGAAGCTGTCACCAGGTGGGGATCAGGCTCTTCTCCCAGGCAACCAGGGGTGGGAAAAGAGGGCATGGCCTGAAGCTGCTCCAGGAAGCACTTCCTTGTGGAAAAGGTGATCAGAATGGACTGTGCAGGGGAGTAGTGGAGTCACCATTCCTGGAGGTGTTTCCTTAAGGAGAGGCTGGATGTAGCACTTAGTGCCATGGTCTGGCTGATGTGGTGGTGTTAAGCCATAGGCTGGACTTGATCTCAGAGGTCTCTTCCAGACGCAATGATTCTGTGATTCTGTCCTGCAGGGGGTGCCTAAGTCACAAAATTGGAGAAAAGGGGACAGCCAGAAACAGATGCATAGTTCATAACAATTTCTGACTCTGTGGCAGGAGATGCTGCAAGGCTTTTGGCTTTTCTAACAACAGGACATTCTTTGGTGACTATAACCTGCTAGAGAAGGATGGAATCCACCTGTCTAGAAGAGGCAAGGGAATCTCTGGCAGCAGGATGACCAACTTCATGAGGTGAGCTTTAAACTGAATGACTAAGGAATGGTGTCCAAAATGGCAATGCTCATGCCATCACATCCAACTGAGGAATAACTGGAGCAGTGACATATTTTCCTTAGCTGCCTTCCAAAGTGAGAACCAGAACACCAGACTCTTCAAGGGTGTGTACAAGGCTGTGGTGACTCCCCTTGCACCCTTGGGGGAAATCCACATGCTGAGTTTCCTCTCTGAAATGCCTGCACACTAATGCACACAGCATAGGGAATAAACAGGAAGAATCAGAGGTCTGTGTGTGGTAGCAGGGCCATGATCTCATTACAATTACAGAGACATCGTGGGATAGCTTGCATGACTGGAATGCTGTCATGGATAGCTCTGTACTTTTTAGGAAAGGCAAGAGGGGGGGTGGAGGAGTGGAGCTGTTGTTTATGTGACAGAATAACTAGAATGTCTGTCTAGGATTAAGAGTCTTGGATTAAGAGTCAAGAGCTTTTGGGTAAGAATTAAGGAGGATGCTAGTATGGGCAGCGCTGTTTTGGTTGTTTATTACAGGACCCCTGATCAGGTAATTTGGTGAGGCCAGCTACAGACAGATGGAAGTAGCCTCAGGATCGCAGGTTCTGGTTTTCATGGGGGACTTGACACACCCTGATATTTGCTAGAAAGCCAACACAGCTAAGAACATATGACCCAGGAGGTTTCCCACAGTGATAAATTCTTGACAGAGGTGGAGGAGACGCCAGCAGAGAGGTATGCTGCTGGACCTTGTACTAACAAATAAAGAAGGACTGGTTGGGGCTGTGAATTATGAGGACCATCTTAGCTGCAGTAACAATGAGGTAGTGGAGTTCAGGAACCTGAATGGAAGAAGCAGGGCAGTAAGTAGAATTAAAGGATGCAGGAAAGCTAAGTATGGCCCCTTCAAATACCTGCTTGAAAGGAACCCATGGGTTAGGGTTCTAGAAGGCAGAGGGAGGCAAGAGAGATGGTTAATATTCAAGCAGCACTTCCTCTGAGCAGAAGAGACAGAAGACTCAGATAGATGAGAAAGAAACTTCGGAAAAAAAACTCAAATGAAAGAAGAAAGTTTACAGAATGTGGAAAAATGCACTGGCCATTTGGTAAGATATAGGAATTCTGTCACACACAACAAGAAGGGCTTCTTCAAGTTCATCAGTAACAAAAGGAAGACTAGGGAGAATGTGAGCTCACAGCAGAATGAGATAGTCATGCTGAAAACAGTAGCTACAGGGAAGGTGGAGCAACAGAATGCCTTCTTTGTTTCAGTCTTTACTGCTAAAGCCAGCCCTCAGTAACACCAGACACTGGAGGTAAGAGAGAAAGTCTAGAGAAAGGAAGACTTTCCCCTGATGAAGAAGGACCAGGTTAGAGATCATTTAGGCAAACCAGATACAGAAAAATCCATAGGCCCCAAGAGGATGCACTTATAAGTACTGAGGGAACTTGCAGGTGCTATTGCTAAACCACTTCACCATCTTTGAAAGGTCACGGAGTACAGAATAGGTGCTTAAGGGCTGGAAGAACATCAGTCTCACACCAGTTTTCAAGAAGGAGGACCCAGCAAACTACTGGCACAGTCAGACTCACCTCCATTCCTGGAAAAGTGATGCAACAACTCAGTCCTTATGTCAGCTCTAAGCATATGGAGTAAGAGAAGGTTATCAGGAGTAGTCAACACAGATTTTCCTAAGGGAAAATCATGCTTGGCCAATCTGACAGCCTTCTACAATGGCACAACAACAATGTGCTTCATTGAGGATAGAAGCACCTCAGCTCCATCAAGGTTTTGACACTGTGTCCTATAACACTCCCATAGGTAAGCTTAGGATGTGCAGATCAGATGAGTGGACAGTGAGGTGGATTGAGAACTGGCTGAATGGCAGAGCTCAGAGGGCTGTGATCATCAGCAGAGTCCAGTTGGAGGCTGTAGCTAGTGATGTTTCCCAGAGGTCAGCACTGGGTCCAGTCTTATTCAACATATTCATCAATGAATGGGACACGAAGGGACAGAGTCCATCCTCAGCAAGTTCACTGATGACACAGAACTGGGCAGGGTGGCTGATACTCCAGATGGCTGTGCTGCCACCCAGTGTGACCTGGATGGGCTGGAGAACTGGACAGAGAGGAACCTGATGAAGCTCCACAAAGGCACATGCAGAGTCCTGCACCTAGGGAGGAATAACCCCATGCACCAGGACAAGTTAGGGATGATCTGCTAGAAAGCAGCTCTGTGGAGAAGGAGTTGGGTACCTGGAGGACAGGTTAAGCACGAGCCAGCAGTGTGCCCTTGTGGCCAAGAAAGCCAGTGACATCCTGGGGTGCATGAGAAAGAGTGTGGAAAGCAGGTGGAGAGAGGTCACCCTCTCCCTCTGCTCTGCCCTAGTGAGGCCACAGCTGGAGTCCTGTGTCCAGTTCTGGACTCCCCTGCTCAAGAAAGACAAGGGACTACTGGAGAAAGTGTAACAGGGGGCTGCAAAGATGATTAGGGAGCTGGAGCATGTCTCCTAGAGGAGGAAAGGCTGAGAGACTGTCTGTTTAGCCTGGAGAAGACTGAGAGGGAATCTTGTAAGTTCTGACAAACACCAAAAGGGTAAGTGTCAGGAGGATAGCACCAGAATCCTTTTTAGTGGTGCCCAGTGACAGGATGAGTGGCAATGGGCACAAACGGGAACCAGAAGGCCATCTGAACAGGAGGAAAATCTTCCTTACTTTGACGGATGACAGAGCACTGAAAGGGGCTGCCCAGAGACTTTGTGGAGTCTCCTCTGGAGATGTCTGAATCCACCTGGATATGATTCTGTGCTCCCTCCTTAGGGTATTGCTCAGTGCTCTTTGCAGCACAGTTGTGAGTTTCTGGAAGACAGAGGAATCTGGAAGACAGAGGAATCTGGGGGTTTTTTGTCCTTTAACAAGGGGCAGACACAAGAAATTAGTTCCCAAAGGTAATTCTACAGGCCCTGCCTGCTGATCTGTACTGCTCTCCATACTGTACAAGAAGCTCAAAGTAGGTCTTGGAAGAAAACACAGATCCACAGACTTCACCAGTAGTTCCTACTGTGAAGTAGTTAATGTGATTCTAAATACTTCCATGCTATTTTAGACACAAGGAAGCTAAATATATATAATTAAATATATAATGAAATCAAGGCTTGAATTTGAACATGCTGCTGCTTCTGAGCTCTGACTACTATACCTTCCTACAGAAACTCTTTGTGATTTAACACTCACATAAGATTCAAACACTTAGTTATTCCCTTGGCAGGACAAATGTGATGTCCCAATGTCACCTGATAGTGTAAGAACCAGCAAGGTCACAAAATGCATCAAAATTTCCTTGTAAGCAAGGTCCACTGGTTGACAGCAACTTCAAAAATCACATTGGCTTGCCAAAAAAAAAAAAAAAAAAAAAAAAAAGAAAGAAAAAGACTAACTCATAAGCATTTGCAAACTCATTTTCAAGACACAAATTCCAATGACTTCCAGAAAGCACCTTGCAGTCATGAGAAAGATCTGGGAAAACACAGAGCCCAAATACATAACTAAGCCCTGTGGGACTGCACAAACAGCAAGCAGATTACTTCAGCCAAAATAAGAAATTATATGGCATCTGTCCATACATGGTCAGTTATTTTGGAATAGTTATTTTGCCATGCAAAAGAACAATATGAAATATACTTGACCCATCATGTTCATGAGCTCTTGCAAGCTGACCGGTATTTATTGCTTACTCTATTCCCCTTTTTTGAGTCCACAATTTCATGTATCTTTCACATCTCACTTGCCAAGCCAGAATCTATTTTCTCTTTGGGGTTTTAGACTATCATGGAGACTTAACATGAAGAACTATTCAAAGAAATAACATGAAGCTATTTTTTCCAAACTTGGACAAAGACAAGATGAAAAGCCCTTGGTAAGTCCTAAGACACACTCTTAGCTATTAGAAGGTGCTTCAGCCTTCTGCAGTTGGCTTTGTCTGAGCTCATACATGAGAAAAAAAAAAAAAAAAACTAGTTCACATTTCCTCTTAATGTATAATGAAAATTGCCACCATTCAGACAGCACAAGATCCCTACTTGCATGCTATTTTTCTATAGCAGCATGATATGTCAGTGTATACTTTGCTGAAGAGAACTTTCTGTCAACAGTCAGTGTTTCATTGGCATTAACGTGCAGTAAAAGACAACGAAGCATGACTCAATTAAACCACAAAATATTGCATTTAAATAACATTAACCCCTGACATTTTAAAAGAGCTATGCAGGATTTTAGCTGCATGACTCTCGTTAAGGTCAGTGCTTTAATGTATACAGCTTTCCACCCCAAATGTCTGACATAAACTTGTACCAGTAAGCCAATTGAGAATGAAGCCTGAAACCAGCATTTATCTTCTACTGCAAACATATTGCTACTAAGATTTCTCCCATGCTGTTTATGGGAACAAATTTTATTAACCTTCACATGGCACAGAGATAGGAAAGCATTTTAGTTAATTTGTAATTCCCTTGTGGGGTTTTTTTGTTTTTTTTTTTTTTAGTAAACTACCTTATGAACTGAAAATTATTTTAAAACAATTTTTGTTAGTAAAAATCTCAAAAGCCATCCAAACATTACAGGATGGAGAACAGGTTTGAGCCTCTCTCCATGTGTGCCAGCACAATCCAATACTATAGACAGATCTTATGAAGTCATCACGGGCTGGCAAATCAGCACTGAAAGTTACTGAAACTCTTGCTTGATTCATACAAAAATTGCCACTACTAACACATGTTGCTGTGAACATGTGTTAGACCTTTATATCTAGCAGTATTTTCCCTGTAAAGTGTAAATGGCATATGCTTTATTAACAGACCACTGTTCACAAGCACACAGGCTGTGATGTTTGTTGCCAGGGCTTTCAGGACCACAGCACTCCCGTGAACTGCACCATTCAAGCATCCGTGAGTGCAACACTCAGTGGGGCTGCTAACTGGGCTCAGCTGTGCACCACACAGAATGGAATGCAAATATGTTTATGTATTAAATACAGTTGGCATTGTTGTTTTTGTTTTGAAAACCACATTGCTGCGGGAGATCGAGAAATTTTTTACCGTGAAAAAGAAAGGATAATTACACAACAATGCTTACAATACTTGTGCTTAGAAGTAAATCCAGTGTCCTTCATTATTTAATTACTGAGGTTCATTGAATTAGTCAAAACAAAATCCAACAACTTCTGAAGCTTTAATCAGGCACAGGAGAGCTGTGAGAAGGCAATCTAATATCAGTAATGGTTATTAGTACTATTAGTTTATAAAGAGACAGGAACTATGGTTAAGTACAAGCTGCAAACAAAGAAGATCTCCCTACCTCCTTCCATTCTCTAGAAACAATTTATTTTTCAGACATTTCCTGGTATTTTTGTCTCTGTACAACTTTTTTCATCAGTCACTGGACACTAGAAATAGCAAAGATTCAGTTTCACATGCATTACTGAATGACTGTTTCTTAAATTTAAAACCTTTTTTTTTTTAACTTTAGCATCAAACTACAATACACAAAATTGCATAAACAGAATAAAATCCTTACAAGATGCTCCCCATGACAGTGATTAGATCCACGTTACCATGAAAAGAGCATGTGACCTTCCATTTTCCATGGGTATTGAAAGACAATTTGCAGAGACTTTACTGAAAGCCAAATCTTATCTGTAAAGTTGGAAGTCAAAGTAGAGGTACAGGATGTACCACAGAATGTAATTATACCAGTTTTAATCCTCAAACACTGTACATATATGGGTTAAATAATTTAGTTTTAATTATGTTAAGATCACTGTAGATTTCTCTATTTTAGTTGAATATTCAGCAAAGAGGAAAGCAGACAAATACTTTCCAAATAAACAGTGAGGTACATTTTTAGGCAATACAGAGTGTATGATGTGAAACTGTCCAAAGTATCAGATTGTGAAAACCAAAGTGAAAACAAGTTAGACAAAATACAGTAATTTCACACTGGACAAGATGGAAGTTGAAAAGATAGGAAAGAACGTTCTAAAAGAACATTCATTTTGTGGGTTTGGATTTCAAGGCAAATCAACAAAAGGACAGAGAAAGAAACACTGAGTGGTGATCATCACCAGGAATGGAAAAAAAGTGCTCTTCACATCATGATTTGCTACAGGCTTCTTAGCTTTCATTCACAATAGAATAATCAAACTACAACAAAAAAATTCTATTAAAGCAATTTTTATTTCAAAAGAAAGTTTAAACATTATTAGGAGCTAAAAAATATACCACTGAATATGCAGATTTATATAAAATATACAGCCTTGTAAAATCTTTCAAGTATGACAGCAGAACGATCAGATACTCTTGTTGGTGATCAAGCAACCAAACTGACCTGATGGACAAACAAGTTATACAAAATATTCCCTTTCAGTTAATCCAGGGCTTTAGCAGTGTTTGGGAAGTTTGGGAGCCCTTTACACAGTAAAATAGGCCACTGCTGAGTAATGAAATATGGTCTAGATACATGAAGAGTAAGTCAGTTTCAAAATTGTCTGAACTGGTGAACTGAAGGGGTTGTGATCAGTGGCACAAAGTCCACATGGAGGACAGACACTGTAGTGTACCCCAGGGGTCAGTGCTGGGGCCAATACTGCTTATAACTTCATTAATGACCCAGACAATGGGGCCCAGTGCACACCCCACAAGTCAGCTCATGATACCAGGCAAGAAGAAGTGGCTGATAGAAGAGATGGCTTGGTGCCATCCAGGGGGACATTGACAGGCCAGAGAAATGGGCTGACAGCAACTTCGTAAACTTAAAAAAAAAAAAAAAAAAAAAAGAAAAAAAGAGAAAAAGAAAGCCCTCCATCTGGTGCAGAATAACCCTGCATACCAGAACAGGTTGGAGGCCCAAGACTTACTGGGGACCAACTGGCTGTGGAGTAGCTTTGCCAAAAATTCCCCATAGGCTCCATATTGCTCTTGCAGCATATCAGACCAACAGCCTCCTTTGGCATCATCAGGAAGAGAGCTGCCAGCAGACCAAGGGACACAATCCTTACCCTGTATTCAACCAGTGATGCTGTACCTGGAGTAATAGCTGAAGTCCCAACCTCCCTAGTGCAAGACGGACATGGACATCCTGGACTGAGTCCAGTAAGAGGCCACAAAGAAGACCGATAAAATGACTGGAGCATCTGTCACACTAGGAGAAGCTGAGACCACTGTGAGTGTTTTTAACCTGTACAAGAAAAGGCTCAGGGATATCTTGCCAGTGTGTATAGATACCTGCAAAGTAGATAGCGACAAACTATTCTCTGTAGCATCCAGTAATGGAACAAGAGGCAATGGGCACACACAGAAACATGTGAAATTCCACTTAAGCATAGTAAAAACACCTTTACTTTGAGGGTGACTGGGCACTGGAACAGGCTGTCAAGGGAGACTCTATCCCTGCAGATATTCTAAGCCAGCAGGACATGACACTCAGCAACCTGTTGTACCTGACGGTGTTCTGAGCAGGGGCACTGAACAACATGATCTCTAGAGGTTCTTTCAACTTCAGCTGCCCTGGATTAACTTGGTAAAGGCATTCCAGGTCTTTTCCAGCAAAGGAAGAGACACTCATAATTATATATGAAACTTCACTGGCAATAAAGCTTATGCTGAATTTGCAAATATGTGTTAGAGACAGGGGTACAGTCAATTAGTGCAGCCTTTCTGTACTACTGCTGTAGTAGTAACTGCTTGTTACATGTGGACTTGTAATACATTCATCCCAACAACCAAACTCTTTGCTGAGTAGTTTACCACCATGTGTGCACACAGCCACACACAAAATTTGTACTAAGAGGTACAAAACTTCTTACTAGAGGCAAAAAATCATATATTTCAGTCTCTTGTCAGAGAGACCCATTAGAAGGCAGACCTGTAACCTGTAATTTGTTGTGCCACATTCCAAAAATGTGGAGATTATACTAGCCCCATCTGACATGGGTTTTCTTCTATGAAAACTTTTTGCTTGTTTTCATGGAGCAGTGCTGCTGCTGCTGAAGCTAGGTTTATCCGAGTGAAAGCCATCCTTTTGAAATCTCAGGCCCCAACCATGAAAAGCTCTGAAATTAAGTATTAAGGTCTCAAGCTCTGCAAATTTCAAACAACTACAGAGATAGGAGACGGTGTAAAGCAGCCAGGATGCTCTTGGCAGCAACTGTTACTAAACTGTGTTGCCATATTCTAAACAAGCAAGCTTTTTCCTGTGTCCCCAAAAAGGGAAAGAAATACTTTGGTGGGATCATTTGTAAACTACTAACAAGGGATCTTGCCAGCTGGATTTCTTCTATTCATTTGGAATTTATCATAAACTTCAATTTATCAGATGCTTGGAAAAGCAGCACAGATCCAGTTTACTACTCAACAGCTTCTTCACAATATGAGAAAGAAAAGCTTTCCCTTACAAATGGGACATCTGACATCCAAACAAAAGATGTTTCAAAGTCTCTTCACAGTGCATGGGTTTAACAAAAGTAGTCTGTAACTTGCAGTTAGTCAATATTTAAACAGAGTAAATGAGGTAGAAGTCATCCTTTCAATGAAATCATCCAAGCCAATTCTTGTGAGAAATGATAGCTCACTAGATTATTCCTATTAACTACACTCAGTTTGTCATTGCTATGGCCCCTGTGAAATCACATGAACCTATGCTTGGAGCAGTAACAGGAGTAAACAAAGATCAGTCCTAGTCTCAATACAGGAAAGAAAGAAAAACAGATTTCAGAAAGAAATCCTTCTTCTCTCTACATGCAAAATACCACGTATACTGGCAATGACGGGAAAGGGACTTGCAAATTTTTTTCAGTAGTTTGAGGTCCTGTAGGAAAGAATAGGCACTTTCTGACACTACAGAGTTTACAGAATGTTTAAAAAATAAAGCACATACATCTTTCTATACATATTAGAGAGAAAATTCCTGGCAAAATATGTTCTTTCATTCTTCATACAAATGTAATAGATTTTTGACATTTTATTTGCGAAAGCAGGATACTTGCAGTGCCTTTACCAGGAGCAGTCACTGTCAGAAACCAGGGAAGTCAAGACTTTTGGAGGGAAATTAATATTCTTTCTTCAGTGTTAAAAACTAAAGAAATCATAGTAAAGAAAAGAAGTGATCTTCATCTACCAGCCAACTCTTTGATATGAGAGTTTTGCAGGATTAATTTTTGGTTTTGTATAGCTCTGTATTAGCCACACCATGGCTGTGAGCAATGGACTTGAACAATTTAGGGCAACACCTGAAAACCCACAGGTATCTTTGATTAAAGTTCTTCTGTTGTAAATTTGGGATTTTACCCTTTCTGGTACCTGAAAACCCAGGTATTTGAAAGACTCTGGTCATTGTAAATGATGTATTTCCTATGCAAATATTGTTTTCCATCCAAAATAGAATATCAGCAGTAGTTGGGAGGCTTTAAAATCAAATCCTGCATCTGACATACTAGAAGAAATTACAAATTCCATAACACACAATATTATTTTTCTAATGTATCACTGGCCCATAATGAGAAGCAATCTATTATATAGATTTTGCATTCAATCTTTTTGTCAAAAACTACATAGCACATCAAAAGTTAATAGCACTGGGGAGTTTAGTGATTAATACGAAAACAAATGGTATATTAGAAATTTTCTTTTGTTCTTCATGCACAATGATGAAACTGCTAGGATTTAACCTTTAAGGGTTAAAGAGTCTAATCAATGTCAATGTCTGATCTTCTGAAGGCGATAAAGAACAGTCTGTCTAGCGATACCCAACAGAACATCACTTTGTCAAGCCACAAAGCGCCCAAAAGCTTGTCAAGTAAGTTACCAGAAACCTCTTTGTGGTTAGAACTCAGCTCCTTCCTGCTTGACCTATTATTTGATATTTGACCACTTGGTTGCAAGACACTTGCTCTTTCCAGCTGAAATGTCACTGGGGCATCTTGTCAGCTCCCCGACATCTCGGCCTGACATACAATTTTACTTTTGTGTGCTACAAGGCAGAAAATGCAGGGCAATGGCCTTGCTTTAAATTCTGTCAGCATCAAAGATGGGCGTCACTCTTGGGTCCTACCAACAACAACAAAAAAGGAGTCTATCTGAAGGTCAAAACAGCCATTACTTTAAAGTCTTTTGGCTTAACTAAATATATTACCTGCAACACCCATTTGGGAACTGTCCTTATAAAGTACATAAACATATCATCAAAAATTCTCCCTGCACAATTGTACTTCTTTCTTATGAAATGCAGACTTGATAAAAGGGTGAGTTTTCAGTGCCTGCAGGGACCAGATTCAGCAGTTAACTTAACTTGTTCAAATAGGCAAGTGGTATCATGTAGCTTTACAAGGAGCAACCTGACCTTCTCACATTGACCAGCAGTGACATTATTGTGCAGGAAGAGAAGCAGTCACATCATTTCTGTTTTGCACAACCTGCTTAAAGTTTGCAACTAAATGCTTGTCTTCAGTTGAGCTGACAAGAGAAAAGAGGGGGCTCAGTGAACCATGGCAGGGCTGCCATGAAATGACAGGAATCATTGGCATACATTTCAAATAGCTCTCTCAATCCTATTAAAGTATTGCAGTCCTGCTTTAAAATAGACAAGTATGAAACAACTTTGATAGATAGAGACTAAAATGGCTTATTGATTTTTTTTTAAGACTGAGGAAAATTACCCAAAATGTGTCATTCTTTAACATTTAAAAATATACTACATAAAAAAATGAACAACTGCAATAAATAAAAGTTTAAAAATAACTGTTTCAGTATGCAAAGAATGAGAAGTGCAGAAACGTGAACATACGAATGCACATTTTCCCCAAAACATAAAATTAATGTAAAAAAATACATACGCTGAACTGTAATTCAAAAGTAGCAACAAAATTGTACTTTAATTGCATCATTTTACATTAATGCAATTTTTTCCTTCTAAAAGATTATTGATACAAAATATCTGAAAATCCATTTTCCATTGTTCTTTTGGGACTGGATGTGACATTCAGGCTGAAGGAATAGACTGAAGACCGAGAACTGGTTCTATTGTGCATAAAACTGTAGGATGTGTCAGGTTCAGCTTATAATGCCAAAAAATCTGGGCTACAGCTCTGGTCAGGCTGAATTCCTAGCTTGAATCTGTGGTGATGTTTGAGCTTCCTCCTGATTCCTGGAGAAAAATAAAAATAAAAAACAAATTAAATTAGAATCTACATTCACTGTTAAACAAGAAACAAATTAATTATGCCTTTCACAAAGGTATGTCTATGATTCATTTGCAACTGTTCTCTCCTTGTTTCAAATACTTATTTAAAACACATGGTACCTGAGTAATAAACTTAAGTAGGAACAAAGGGCATTAACTAGAATATTCTGCACCAGTAAATGTTAGGAAAAAATAGCCTACTATATTTGAAGTGCCATACATACTTACAAAAAGCTTTTTTTTTTATCATTTCTAGGGTGTATTTTTTAAATCACGTTGACAAACTTATTCTACAGTCTTCCTGTCACTGTTACTATGAAAAATATTGCATACTAACACTGGAAATTAATTTACTTTGAAATATGTTTTCCCATCAATTGAAATCAAACACTTAATACTCTTTAAATGTTAGAATGGTAGAAGCCATAGAATACACACTGAATGCATGTTGATAGAGAATAAGATTCATATTTCAATGAGTCAAACAGTTATAAAGTTTAGACCAGTTAAAACTCAACGTGAAATAACTTCCAGCACCAAAACATTGCAAATCCTACTTTGAAAGATTATGGATATTATATCAGCATTCATAAAGATACTCTGTATTCCCTAAAACAGCTATAATAATAAAAAAAATTAATAAAACACAATGGGTACCATTTTTCAGTCTGTCACAAAGGTATTTGCAATGCACTATACAGCTGTGTAAATAATCCACTATTTAATCAGGTCATCAAATAAAAGAAAACTTCACATTCAAAGCATAACTATGGAAAAGACAAAAATAGGATACTGAGAGACTTTTGTGGCATATTCAAGGTTTTAAACACTCTCTCTTTGGCATTAAAGGAAGAGCATACGTACAGAGGTAAACACACACAGCAGCAGAATTGCATTTATACAGAAACACAGATTCCAATACACATGCTCATAGGTTTCCAGAGAGAGGCAGAAGGGTCTGTGTATATTAATATTTCAACAAATCCAGACTCAATCATATGTATAATGGCACAGTCATGACAGATTCCCCTTTCCTCCATTGCTGGAGAAAAATCAATGGTTGCCTCTAACATCTACTTCAGCTGTTCCCTTTGATACAGACTCTTTCCACTTTTGGATTCACCACAAACCCCACTGCAGTCACTGGGAAGAGCTAGGTTATATTAGACCTCCATTAAGAACCTGTACAGTAGCATATGTGGATGAATGCTTCGAGTAAATAGTTAAAATGAGTTAGTGCCTTGAGTTTTCATACACTATGGTGGTGAACAGGATGAGATAACCAAGAGAACTGGCAAGTATGATCTGTAATGCTCTAGTTTTTCACTTCTTCTGTGCTCGATGCTATGCAGAACAGGAATCACAAAAAACCCAAAGCACAAACCAGATCTACTGCATTTGTATCAGCACACCTGAAATCAGATCAGGCACCCACCTATTACACCAATTAACAGTCTTTTATTTACTGTACACATTAATCAGCTAACCACATAGCCAAAATTCTATCTACATGAGTCATTCATTAAAAATTCTATGACAATTACAATTTTTATGACAATGATGAAATATGCAAATAACTTGTAATATTCTAAAAACACATCTGTGTGTAAAAAAAATTAAATCAATAAGGTATAAGCTATAAACAGATTTCACTTTGGATAAGAAATATTTAAGATAAATGTAAACATATGGGTTTGCATGGCTTCCAACATCTTAATTATCACAATGAATAAAAAATCACATCCTACAATTACACCCTCCTACTACTGTTCTTCCATATATAGTGCAGGGTTTTTTTTAAGAACATGGCATCAAGATCCCAGTAAGGAGATAAGAAATCAGATTTCCTTTGAGAGTTGCAAAAAAAATGTATGAAACTTAATGATTGGCAGCAAGTCAATAGACTATGTTACAGTAAAAGCTTCACTGTTGGGGAAAAAAAAACTCTTTTTTAGTTATCCAGATCCTGTGATGTACTTAAAAAGAACCGAATACTATTCATTTAATAGAAGGGAGATAGGATCTAATAGCAATGTGATTGATGTAAAAAAAAAATCTTGCTTGTTACTTGTACAGATTGTTTTAATCCATTATCATTATACATACTCAATAAGAAAATAGGATTATATAGGTTAGAAGAAAAAAAGAGTAAGAACAGTAACACTATTCATTGTTTGAATACCAACCTGTACACACACTGTATAAAGGCAGTTAAAATTCCCCAAGAGACCTCTTTTAACATTATTGTATTTAGACACCTTTCTAAAACATGTATTAAACTGATGAACTTGAATGACTGTGATATGATAATATATCATATAAATATACATTTAGGTAATTTTTAAAAGAGGAATTATGTATCTTAAATAAGGTATCTGTTCAGGTAAATCTTCAGCATAGCACTTTTATTTACCCAATAACCTGTAAATGACTCCATCTAAACTGTTACACTTCATCAGGTAAATAGATATTTAGGGCCCAGTATGTCTAGCCAAAATATGCCTTCGAAGTATTTATGTAATATAGTAATTGGTCGTGTCCTATGGTCATTTTTCAAAGTTTGATAGTCAACTTCATAAAACATGTTTTCCCAAAGACCAAAATATGAAAGGTTCTGTATTATGGGGAATTGTTTTTTAAACTATAGCTAACTTGAGCAATTTTTTTAGTATTAAACATGGAAAAATATTTCTGAAACAATAACTCTCTACACCTTTTCTTCTGCAGCTAGGCTATGATCACATTCAGGATCTAGTTTAGAGGCTATCTTATGACACATGACCTGTTTTACCAAAGCTAAAACTCATTTGCAATGATTTGCTTTAATTATGTGTTGTACTGTGAGGAATAGAAATATATTTATTGCAATGTCAGCCTACTTAAAAGCATTGTGTTGTAATCAAAGACACCCCATTTTGCTTTTAGATTTCATTACCTGTGGAATAACATGCAAAGTTAGAATTAGAACACTGCACCTGTGTTATGACAATGGTGCAAAATACTACTTAAATAAATTCACTGTTAGGAATTTATTGTTTATCTTCAATTGAAGGAGTAAAACCTATAACCTATAACTGTGGCTGAAGCCACAAATCAGTCAGAATCGTTTCAGTCTTCAAGGTCTACACAAAGATAGTTTTATTGGACAATTATTTTCACCATAAAACCATAGTACAATTTTTCAATTGCCCTCTACTAGTTGTATGTTACAAAAGTGACTCTTTCCAATTTTGGGATCTCCCAACCCTAATTGTAGTCACTTCAGATTGCTTTCAAACAGGTTCAAAATAACACAGTCCAAACTTACCTCCAACTTCCCTATGAAGTGTTACATACTGTATTATAAAAACACCATCATAATAAATGTGGTAAGGATTTTGTGTGTTAAGGCTTTTGGGCTGTGAATAAGAAGCTTGCATATATGGCTTTGACTGAAATAAGAAAGTAATAAAACTGCTTGGAATCAGAACAGAAAATGACGGGGTAAGGAATGAAATAAAAGGGCAGAAAGAACAAAACAGAAGTTACAACATAACACAAAGGCTCAGTTCATGGCGCTTCCTATGAGATGCTGCAGGTACAGCAATACATTCAGGGCTATATCTCAAGGTAAATTAAAGCCAATTATTGAACTACAAGGTCAAAGTGTGATCTAAAAATCAGCACATTACATAATACTTAAATGTGTGAGGATGCCTGAAAGAAAAGAGAAGTGCAGAGGGAGATGCAAGCTGTAGCTTTGTCTGAACTCTAGCAAATCCTACAGAGTCTGGAAAGGCTGTGGCACAGTCCATCAAGAGAAGGAAGTAAAGTAAGGTAAGCAGACAAAGCAAATGATGGGGGAAAAGTCAGAAACAGACAATATAGTTCACAGTTGAACTCCAGTCCTGATTCCCCTCGACCCAACCCTAAAACATACACATATGCAGTAATGCCAGTAGAGAGCAAATCAAATGGCCCTAATTTCATTTCAGCTTCTCCCACCTATGCTACCATTGCAGTTTGCCTCATTTCACTGTAGCAACGGCAATTACAGTAAGTGTTAAAGAAATAGCCACTGTCTTTGATGAATGTTTTGGAACACTTAGGTGGAACACCTGTTGCCATAAAGAGAAAGATGCACACTTTCACATCATTCGCAATCTCCTCCTCAGACTTCTCTTTCCAAAACTGAGTGTCCCTGTGACAGACAATGCCAATGGATTCCCAATATGCTGCTTGTTCTTTCTTTCACTGTTAAGAGTTGCTTAAGACAGCTCCAAGAGCTGTTTCTCTCTCAGTAAAATAAATAAAACATCAAACCGATGAAAATGCCAGAAATTATTGCTTAAAAAGGTGCTGCTAGTAGTTGTCAGTGCAATCAAGTGATAGTTAACAAACTTTTTTGAAGCAGGTATGCATGCTGGCCAAAACTGGAAAGTTTGCTTCCCATGTCAATGATTTTGCAATTCTGTATTCTGAGGCAGTAGGACTAAATTGGTGCTCTGACACAAGGTAGGAAAACAGTAACATTCGGTATAAATTTTAATTGTCAGCACTCCTGCCTGGATTCTGCGAACAATTTGCTATCAGAGAATAATTCAATGGGCTGCCAACTCATTACATATTGAGTCAGAAAGGTAGACACACAACACACTTTGGGTGCTGCTAGCCAACAATACTAATGGCTTTTTTCATTATCAAAGAATTCCCTCTTCCACTCTCAGAAGTTTTTAAAGAAACGCATGCGCCTGATATATCTGAAAGTAAGGGGTTTTTTTCCTGCTTTTCTAATGTGTTTAATGCAGTCAGTGAAATCACACTCTAGAGGCTCAATTAAAAGCAATTAAGAGAAAACTTTCATAATATTCTAGGGGTTTTTTTCATAAAAGAAAATCTTGTTGTATTCAAATATATTTAAACCTGGTATGTCTAAAGAATGCTTCAAATTGAATGGATTATCACATCAGATAAAATACCTTACTTTCAAGATTTTGTTGGCTTAAAGACAAACGGTGGTTTTGCATTGCTAATTTTGGTACTTTCTAAAAATTCTGGCCAAAATCCACCACACAGCCTATATAGTTAGTTTCTCTTCCAGATGCTTCATTGGAATATACATGGAACTCTCCAATTTTCAGGTCAAATTCTCTGCACTGCATTACTAACAAAAAACCCACAAACAAACAAACAAACAAGCATTAGGCAAACTGTACAATGCACTGGTTTTGTGATGAAATGGTCTTACTAAATTGCTGTGACACATCTCCATGTTTTGCATCAGTGTGTAAGATTGATGCTATCTGTAAATGATGTTCCTCTTGTTTCCAAAAAACCCTTTCCTGTTATGGGAGTTTTCCCACATCTTTTCATTGCCATTTCTCTGCCTCATGTTTCCCCCTCAGCTCTTCACTTCTTTCTAGCAAGAAGAGGAGAGGGAGACTGCAACTGGAGACTGAAATACTCATGGGACCATGCTGAGGCACAAACAGCTCGTTGATAAGTCCTCCCCATTTTGTCTTTTCTTCTGCTGGTGCTAGTGGGTAAGGAGTCACTGTCCAACTAGTTAAAGTGTCAAACTTCATATACTCTTGAGAAATGTATTCAGTCGTCAGCTGAATTCCTAGACAGTGTGACCGTCTGACGTAAGCCTTCAAAGTTCCGTCTGAGTTGCATGTATAGTGCCACTCTAGCATAAAAAGGAAAAAAGTGTATTTACATTCATTTTGCCAAACATTAGCATCTTCTGTCCAATCATTTGAATGCAGAAATGCTAGGAGAAAACAGCTTAGAGAACAAGGGTTGACACATACAGTGTGAAATCTTAAGGTGCTTGAATGCAATGAGGGAGAAAGTGAGACAGAACCACATTTCATCTCCTTAACTGTGCTATAGTCCACATGAACTTTGTGACAGGTCTCTGTCTCTCAGCCACACTTCACTAGGTTCTGCTGACATTCAGCTGTCAGACAGCAACCCTTTACCATGCCCCTAACATGCTCTACAGCTTCACCCAATTAACTCGCTTTCACTTGACATTGCAGCAAAAAGCTTCATAATAGGTGGTCAAGGTGCATGGTGTCTGCTTGCCCTCTAACTGCTCACGCACAGCAAAATGCTCAGCTACCTTCCTTTTTGTCTGCTTGCTCTAAGCTGATTCAACTACAATTTAGGCACTCTGCTGCTAAACAGGACAAGGACAGCAGACCTTTGCCAGTGGTGCATGAAGCTATCTTTTACAAGATAGCTAATTTTAATGAAGAATTCCAGAGCTAATAATTGTAAAGATTTTGGGGGGAAAAAAAAAAAAAGAAAAAAAGAGAAAAAGAAAAAGAAAAAAGAAAGAAAAAGAAAAAGGAAAAGAAAAAGGAAAAGAAAAAAGAAAAAGAAAAAGAAAAAGAAAAAGAAAAAGAAAAAGAAAAAGAAAAAGAAAAAGAAAAAGAAAAAGAAAAAGAAAAAGAAAAAGAAAAAGAAAAAGAAAAAGAAAAAGAAAAAGAAAAAGAAAAAGAAAAAGAAAAAGAAAGAAAAAGAGAAAGAAAAAGAGAAAGAAAAAGAGAAAGAAAAAGAAAAAGAAAAAGAAAAAGAAAAAGAAAAAGAAAAAGAAAAAGAAAAAGAAAAAGAAAAAGAAAAAGAAAAAGAAAAAGAAAAAGAAAAAGAAAAAGAAAAAGAAAAAGAAAAAGAAAAAGAAAAAGAAAAAGAAAAAGGAAAAGAAAAAGAAAAAGAAAAAAGAAAAAGGAAAAGAAAAGGAAACTGCATTGATTCGGGAAAATATTTCAGTGGCTTTATAATTAATAAATATATACTGTATCAGCAATATGGATACAAGGGAGAAAGACATAAAAAATAATTGTTTTGAATAGTAACATTTAACAACATAAAGGAGAAAAGTCAAGGAACAATGGAAGTGTGTTTATGATTGAGCTTTTTTGCATTAAAAAATCTTTGGGCATTCAAAAGATGAACTTTTTCTAAGTATTTCTGCCAAATAAGCAATATTTTTGAGGAACAGTATTCAGAAATATAAACCTATGTAGCTAACAAAACAAACAAGTACTAAAATGGAAATCAACACTTCATGATTTTCCTGATAGCTTAAAAACAAAAAACCCTTTAAATGAGTTGAAAGTTATTTGGGTCCACTTGGTTGTGAGAATATAATCTGGTGTTGTCCATAAAGAATAAGAAGGAGTATACTGGTGTCTTTAATTCACAGCCTTTAGCATCCCCTAACAAATATCAGTTTGATGTTAGGTCTTAGGAGTCAACAGAATTGGGTTCATAAAGTGGACGCCAGACATGGTTCTTAAAACCTATCTGCACCTATTTGAAAAATAGACTGAATGTAATCTTATCCAAGATGCAGACAAACACTTGCATGCTGAGGAAGAACATCTACATTTGCATTATGCTACAGGCAAATCTAAATCTCAGTTCATCTAAATAACTGTATTAAACTGAGTGGCCTCTTAAAAAGGTTCTACAATGATAGAGAAAAAATGACTGATTTATACCACATGCTTAGAAGTGAACTATTAATACTGACAACTTCATTTTCTTAAAATGAATGTTTACTATTACAGTCATCAATGCATTAGAAGGACAAGTGGTTCCACCCTCTTAGCACTGGCCAATGCAGTTCTGGATTGTCCACTGAAGATGTTTAGCTTGCCACCTCCCATCCAAAATCCTGATAAGGAAGAACTTCATGCCATTCCCTCATAAACTAGCACAGAGAAAGACCCACGGGAGAAGAGGTACATTCAGCTCCCTGTAGGTTTGGGATACTTTTGATACTTCTGTTGTCTTATCCAAACTGTAAAGTAAAACTTAGTTGAAGTAACTTCAGGAGGGAAATCAGTTCTCCTGCAACTTGCACGCAATATCCGAAACAGTATAAATTCACTAGAGTTCAAAAGGGTAATTTTACAACACTAAGTAATGCTCAGGGGAAATGGCTGGCTTTCCAGCAGTATTGCTTATAAAATAGCAGTTGATATCTGAATTGCCTAAAAAAAGTATTTAAGACTCATTTTCAGTTGATGTCTAACTTGTAGGTCTTTTGTAAATCCAACACTAACTGGGCAAGGAATCAAGCTTATCAGTTATAAACAACTTGAGTGTGGGTGAGCTAGGTTTACTGTCTCTATTGGTTTTGGCTGAATTTATATATACGGTTATACTTCAGAACAAAATTAAATACAAAAAAACTAGTAATTACTTCAACAGAATTTTTATACTTATTATATCCCAAACCTTAATTAGCCTCTGAGAACTGAACTTAGCTCAAGTACTACATCATCACTTTCTGTGAGGCTGAAAATGCAGTTCAAGTTAGTCAACTGGGCAAATGGAACTACTATTTCCTTTATATCAATCATATTTTATGTGAATCAACATTTTAAAAAATGCTAATGGCATTTCATCCTTTCATATATAGATGCCAAATGTCTGTTATGAAAGCACAGATTAGTTAAATTTTTAAAAAGTTTAAAAAAAACACAGAACCCAACTTTATTACATGTAATACTATAAGCTTTCACCATGGCATGTGAAAATTTTATCAGAAAAGTCATGAAGAAAATTGAAGAAGTTCTTCACAGAATACTTGGAGAAAGGTTTCTTAAATTTTTTTGTTAAACAAGAAAGCTCTAAGACAACTGAAAAATTGTTTTACACAGGGATGTTTCAGGTTTTCCTTGTATATTCCAGAATTATACCTTAATTCATTTACTCAAATGTTCTGATTACACTATATTCTTATGATAAGTGTAGTAAACTTGTAAAGTGATTTATTAAAAATTCATAAAATAGTAGGATGTTTAGACACAGTAAAAGAAAAACATGTGACTTTAAATGTCAGAAAGCTTTGCAAAGTCCTGGTTAGGTTGTAACATGCTCAGGCTTCCAAAAGAGTGACTGGAACCTTTGAAAGAAACTTGATGTCACACCCAGTCTGAAAGCATAACAAGTCTCTAACCAGAACTGTTAAACCACCACACAAGCTGACCCTTTTGTGATCAAATGAGGTCCTTGATCCACTACAAAACCTGAAAACTTAGTGAATTATTTCACAGTTGTGGCTCTGGCCTTCAACATCTCTCTCTGTCAAAGTGCGCACAACACCTAGAAAGGCCAAAAGGGTTTCAAAATATTGGTGAACACACAAATTTAAGAGAGGCAGTTACTCCGGTGTCAACCTTACAGTGACATTTACTGAGTCAACTCTGAGTCTATGGGCCAATATCAGTTGGGGCCAGATCCAAAAGTGTGATCCCCTAAATAAATGTGGCTTTGAAGACCTCCCTCTGCAAAAAGATCCCATCTTACACCATCTGAAAAGGATGAATTGAATCATTTCATCATCATAAGGTCACTTTGCTTTCCTAATATCACATGTGCCAAGAAAACTCTGCTGGTGATTAAGCACACTGCATGTTAAATGTACTCTACCTTCCAATGAAAAAAGGCACCAATTGATAGCTTAACAAAAAAAGGGTCCTCCCTGTCTAAAAAGTTAGCATTTCTGAAACAAGTCAACAAAAATCCAAGTTCTTCTAAAAAGAGAAAGGAAAACACATTTGTTTCTAAGTCCCTTTAACTGAACCATTATGCAAAACGAAGAACACAAAATTATTTAAAAAATCAAGATCATTATAATGATAACATCCATTTAGATGACATTTAAGCTCTTTATACTGTGCATTCATTTACGATTTTACAAATATATTTAAGTGATAGTTTTTCCAACAGGCCAAACTGCTTCAGGGAGGATAAAAGAGGTCCTTAGTATGTTCAGCTGGAAAAATTATGCCTTCAATATAAAGTAGGTTTCACAGATTTACATGAAAAGTTTTTATATGTCATTCAAAAAACCACAAGACTTAATAAAGAAATAAATAAATGTCTGGTAAATACTAAGCAATGTAAGTTAAATACACAAAACCCAATCAAAATGAACATTAAGATGTAACTTGCTGATGCCTTTAAGTCATGTCAACATTACTGGAATAAAATTATGAGTTAAGAACAGTATTATTCTTCATATGCCAAATCTGAATTTTTATATCTGACATATTAGGAAGTCATACTACCTTATATATTTTAAAAGATCTTTTTTTTTTTTTTAATTTCTTACATTGACTTTTATGCTTAAAATACAAAGTGCAAGCAACTAGGCAGTGGAAGTAGGTAAACACATGTATTTCTACAAAACCACATATCTCTACTGAAAAAATGTCACAGAAAGGAACGCAAAGGTTTGTTCTTTTTCTTTCCTGCTTGAAAAGGATGCGAGCAATTACAGGAGAAAACACAGAAAAAAAGCATGAGCAACTCAACATAAAAACAATCTGATTTTATGATTCCAGAAAAGTACAAAGTTAAGGAGACTGCCATGGTTTACAGCTACCCTTCTTTATTGCTCTCATTATCTCCCTTTTGCCTGTCGAGGATCCATTCTCCCTCTGCTTGGACTAGTAAGGTAAGGTCTGACAGCTGAGAAATCCACTGTGAGAAGAGGGTGAAGATGACACCCAGGCTTCCAGCCAGCCAGCACACCAGAAGCAGAGACTAAGAGGAGATACAGCATCAGAGATGGTCTCCTGTGGAAGAAAGTTTGCCCACTAGCTGGCTCAGAATTCTCTCGTGATGAGGCATCAATCATCTCCCTGCCATCCAGGAGGAAACATAAACCTCAAAACATGAGGTTTTGTACATCTTTTGAGAGGAATACTTACTTTCCCATTATTTCAAATGCAATTTTATGTTTAAACAGATTACCTAGGTCCAATCCAGACAAATGTTGGCACAATTTTTTTATTTTTTTTTTTAGCTGGTGCATGTAGCTTTATACCTGCTACATTATAAGTGGGGCCATGCTGCACATACATGAATTTCTAAGGCTGGCTGGCTGGCTTAGAAAGAGGCAGACTCCTGGAAAAACTGCCCTGTGTCTTATTCTCTTGACTTCTTTCCTTGCAAACTGGGGAGTGATCTATTGGTACAAAGTAAGGAAGAAACACCACAATTTAAAACAAAAATCCTTCCACCTGTCATCCTGATGAATTGAACTGCAACTCACAGGTTAAATCTACACATCTTACACTATTTATCAAAGTTAATGCCTGATGATCAGCACTGAATTTTCTCCTTATAAACCACAATTTACATACCTAGCTTAAAAAACAAACCCAAAGAGATGTCAAAATAAGGAAAAAATTCCTCCCAGCAGTATACCTTAGAGGTTCTAAATTTAAAATGACAACAAAATACCAGGAAGGTGTGAATCTGGATTGCATGGATTCATTTGCCATTGAACTATTTGAGCTAGACTCATTCAGGCACAGCTATGCTTTAATCCCCTCCAAAAACTTCTCAGCAAATTCATAGTCTCAGAACAAACAGACATTCCCTTTATGTTCAACCCCCAGTTTAGCAGGGAATAATAGAAGCTTCCCAGCTCTCTTTCTTACAATAACTTCTTCAAAAGGGAAGAGGAAGCACCTTCTGGCCTGAGTAAAAGTCCTTGAGCTTGGAAAGAAGTGAATTTGTCTGCCTTTGTAGAGAATATTCCTTTTCTTCTATAAAGGCAGTAATATTGTGTTCTTGGCTCTGTTCTTTTGTAAAAACTTTTTCCCAGGGTTAAATGTCCTGGTCTATAATATCCAGTTCTCAAATAACAGCCTGTCTAGCACGCCCAATACTTTTGTTTCCACTGCAATGTTAGCAGTCCATGTAACCATATACAAAAATTTCTTTTAATCTGATGTGCTGAAATGTTATTTACAGAGGTGTGGGAAGAAGGCAAAAGCAAGAGGAGTATGTAGAAAACAGGAAGCAAACACTGGCATCTGGTGAATAAAATTCACTGCATATTACCAATAAACCACATTTTGAAAGACCAGTGCAGACGCCTAATAAGAAACTGGCATCACATGGCTGTCTCCCAATTCACAGCTGCCCTCCACAGCAACCAGGGTCTTTCTGAAACATTTGGTTTCAGGAAACCCCATAAACCATTTTGCAAAGCAAATAAAAGCCCAGGTTGTTCCAGTATACAACCTTCAAAAACAGAACAAAACGCAGCATAGGCATTCCCTTCCTTTTTCTTTGCTAATCTGATGCAGGCAGAGAATGAAAGCATGATGATTTTCTACAAAGCAAAGCCGAACCTATACTTTAGATTTGCATCTCTATCAAAATCTTTAGTTTCTCTAAATCAATTTCAGTTTAGCTGTTCCAGGAGATACAATTCTTGCACTGGCCTGAGCATTTAGGACAAGAGATTAATACAGCTTCAGCTTCCAGGTGTCTTCTTTTCAGTCCTGGGAACTAAGGACCCTTGTTTGTGAGCTTGTAGTTCCAGTGCCTCACTAGAAACACATTTCTCATCCGTAGAAACACAAACCATGAAGGCAAAAAAGGAAAGCAGATTAGCTTCCTGAAAACATGACTCTCCTTTTTTGCTACTCAGCCAATACCTTGGAAGATTCGTTTGGTGCTTAACATCGGAACAAACCTGCGGTCATTTAGTAACTTCATGGTTGCCATTAAACCAAACAGCATGGGCATTCGGAATTTCATGGCAACAGTGAAGTGAAAATGTAAATCTTGGTTTTCCAAAGCAGAAGCCTCTGCCGAGAGCTAACACCCACACACATTCATTCACATTCCTTAGCCGATTTTTCTCATTAAGGAGACCTTTAGAAAGAGAAAGCAAAGCAAAAGAAAACAAGCCCTCCCTTAAACCTCTTTCTTAAGCACTTGAAAGCAAAACACTACAAGTGGAAATGTAATGTTAGATGCAGCTCACTCATCTCCAGTGTTTACAGCAACTTTGCAACTACACTGAAAAGCTGAAGTATTGGAAACCACCTAATTACCTAAACATTTACCTCTCTGCAGGTGTAAATACATGGGCCTAATAAGCCTTCCCACTGTGAAAGCAGTTACTTAAATTATATTAAAATATTAAAAACTATTTAATGAGCTTTTTCCCCTAAAGAAAATTGAGTGTGTGCCTTAACCTGCTTCAGGCAAAGGAAGTTTCAAACATATTGGTTTTGAAACTAGCCATTATTTCCCATGTTGCAAAAATGGCAATTTTATTTCCCAACAGCAAATGAAACTGTCAGGAAAATTTAGATGCAATAAAATTGGGTGGTTAAAGCAACATGCAGGATTTGGAATAAAACTGAATTAAAGGAATTAAAATTAAGCATTATGTCAGTCAAACTTTATAAAAATTATTTGAAACAGCAGGAGTAGGTGTGTGTTGTCTTGGGCCTTTTTTTTTTTTTTTTTCAGAAGTTAGGTTTTGGACTTGCTGAAGTCCACCCATAACTACCCACTTTATATCCATCAACAGTGTCACATTTGAAATTTGCGCAATGAAAAATATTTTGCATAAAATGTGTTGCTTCTGGCAACATTTCTGCCTAAATAAAAAGTTGTCAGGCAGTGTGTGACTTTAGTGGTACGGAGTTTTTAAATGGTGGCTTCAGTCCAAGGCTAGCTAATAACGGCTGACATGCACTGGAATCTTGAGGCCTAAATCAACATTGTTTTCACAGCTGTAATTAAGCCACCTAATCAGAAGCACATTTTGACGGGACAGTTTCTGGAAGCCAGACATTACAATTTCTTATGCCTGGAGCGCAGTGGCTCATGAGAGGTCCTCATTTAATTTCAGGGGGGTTTTTTCTTAAAAAAAAAAAAAAAAAAAAGGCTGTAAAATGAAAAAACTATAAAAAAGCAGTGTAGGGCTGTTGAAATGAAGCAGGCCTATGTGTTCATGCCTTGACCAACCCTGCATCCCACCCTCCTTCGGCTCTCTGCCGAGTCCCCAGCTCTCAAGTGGCAGCTGCACACAGTGAGATTAAGGGCTTCAGCCAAAGTCAACAGATGAGCTGGTCTGAACTGGCTCTCTGTGTGTTCTGATTGTAAATTGTGCTGGTGATGATTAGAGAACTCTAACACAGGATGTCGACTCTTAAAACTGTCCAGAGAAAATAATTCTTATTTTTTTTAAGTTCAGGAAATTTTCTTAAACTTCTTTTGTGGCTTGGTACATAGTGTTGTGTCTGTAACTTTCAGATGATTCAAACACGAATTTACGCAAATTAAGTAACTCTGTTATTTAAAAACACACTGTTACTTGCTCACAGCAAGGTCTTTCATCTGAGGAAGTTTAGGCTTAAGTGTTGCTGCTGAACGTAATTCTCTGTCTAGTACACTCCAGCAGTTGTGTGCTTCCACCACCAGACAATGGAAGACACCTCTAGAACTCAGACTATCAACTATTTCTGCTGTGTGACTATCATTTTAGGACACTGTAATACCTGAAATGGCTAAACTGTTTAGCTCTTTCTCTGGAGCACAGCTACATTAGTAACTTGAACGTAAACTTTCAACCCCAGAGGCCATTGTAAAACTATCAATATGAAGGCACCAGTCACTGGGGTCTGATTACACTTAGTTCTGCATTTTAATTACATATGGATTCTATTAACTAAACCTTTTGCCATATAGGCAACACTTTAATCAAATTAGTATAATTTTCAAATATGTTACAACAGTCTGACAAGTTAAAAGTTCACATACTTAGAATACTGAGCATTGAAAAAAATTTGCATAGAAAAGCAACTATTGTTTATGAAATAGCAAATGTGTTGTTGGACTACTGTAACTGTTTTTGAACACTTTGCCATAAATTATATAATGTGACATATTTCTTTTTTTTTTTTTTAATTGGTACTACATAATAAGCAAAGAATTTAAACTACATGATTTATACTGTTTGGTTACAGCTATTAGTTGTATAAACAATACCACCAGACAAGGTGAGCATTTGCACTAGGATATCTGCATTCCTTGGCTATGCAGTAAGGTGGGTAAGTAATGGCCAACTGCTTAAAATCAGGTAAGAATAGCAAATGTTTCAGTAAAAAAAAACTTCTGGAAGATATTAGCGGTTTGTGGACAGCCTGATATTATGGATTGGATAAGTCAGCCTGGATTCAGCCTAATACAGACTTCAAACTTAGTAAATATTACAAAAAAAGTTTTATATTTTTGCCTGTACTACTGCTTCCACTCTCATGGACAGTGTCATTTTAATAGTTGGGAAATTATCCTTGTGAATCTGTCAGATTTTTTTTTTTTTTACTTACTATCACCTTAAGAACATTCATATGTTCCACAGCAAATAAGCCATACAGTGGTAATTAACAATACTGAGAAAAAGTTACAATTACTCAAGGTCTGTATCTAACTGGATCTCATCCTAGCCTATTTCCAGGAAAACAACACAAGAGAGAGAGTACCAATAAGTATAACAAGTCTGTATATTTTTTGCAAGGCAAATTAAGAGCTAGGCTCTCCAAATCTTTCACAAAAAACAGTTTAATTCCAAATCTTTTTTAAAATACCTTTTTATTTCAACTGTGCATCAGACTAGGATGAAGTAGTGGAAAAGCTAAGCAGAGTGTTCATCCAGGACCTATCTGCTTCTTGCAACATCTGGGAAGCATTCCCCCAGCTACATCAGTCATTCCATGCCCTAACACATGAGACATGGCTCCAGCCCATGGAAGACACTCTCTGACATTTAACACGACACCAGCAGAGCACCTTTCTCCTCTGCAGCAAGTGAAAAGTCAAATAGGTGTATTTCTCTTTCTCTCCAGTTCCATCCTTGTAAGTCTAGATGTAAGACATTGACTACCTGTTACATGCAGATCTCAGCCTTGAAACACAGATTTAACTGCTGACAAGGAAACAAAGGGTATGGAGGAAAGACATGTAAAAACCACTGCCCGGACCAGCTTGGTTAAGTAGGAAGTGGTGTAGCTAACCAGCAGGTTTGTGTTTTAAGCCTCCCCATGAATAGCATTCATGTAGATCATGCAAACTGAGAGGTGACTGCTCTGAGTAGAAGGAAAAATGTAAATTTTGCTTAATTCAGGCTTCAGCAAAAATATATGAGAGCATAAGTCAATTACAGACTTTTTACATGTGTTAAACTTGGATTTTTCATGAAAATGCCTAATGGTATCGCTTTCAGTACTTAAAATGATACCACTAGTCATTTTCAGACAAAGGATGGATACAGCCACAACTGGTAGGGAAAGCAAAAGTAAGGGTGATGCAAAGCACTGTAAGGGTGATGATTTTATTTTCAACCCCAGTTTAAAGAAGCATCCAAGTTGTTGAAAACAAGTTGTTTTCATGGTTAGTTAGAGAACTCTGTTCTTCTTAAAGTCATTCATACCTCTCACCTGTCTGAAACTCAACTTCTTTCAGTTAGTTACCATTTTGGCTGCCCAAATTTCAATTTCTTCAGCCAATCTCAGGGCTGAAAGCTACAAAAACACTTTCTAGAGAAATTTCATGATTGTGTCAGTTCCTCATATGTGTCAGGTCACACTAGAAAATGCAGTGTCACTGTTCCCTACAACGCTGTGCTTGCAGCAACAAACTTCTTGGCAGTACAGAGAACATGAATCCAGGTGCTTACTGTGATTAATAATATGCCACATGTTGCCACACAGTACCTACAAAGTAATTGCTTATTATTATAGTACTGCAAAGTAAAGCACTTACAAGCTCCCAGTTCAAAGCTGTAGCTCTGAATGAAAGTGCTAGTAATAAACTACTGTATCCAAGAAACTAAAATGGATAAAGCAGCAGAATCCAGTACTGTAAAAGTGTTCTTTTAATAGGAAACCTTGAAGCACAGTCCAATTTGTAATGTTTATATTACCAGATGCTGCTGAACAAGAAACAGGCAGGAAAAAAGAAATACCAGAACCTTTTTGCTTATCTTCTCTACATACATACAGATCAGGTGTACAGTTAGTTACTACCAGTGAAATAATGCCAAGGCAGAGAGGTGTAAAGGGAAACAAAACAGTTTCTTAAATTTCATGGAGAAAATGGCCTTGTCAGTTCAGTACTGAGTTCAGTGCTCAGTGATGTAATTCTCCACCTTACTTCATGCTACAGGTAGACAGCTGGCTTCTCTGTT
This sequence comes from Heliangelus exortis, assembly GCF_036169615.1. NCBI lineage: Eukaryota > Metazoa > Chordata > Aves > Apodiformes > Trochilidae > Heliangelus > Heliangelus exortis. Next base: position 41,787,069 of record NC_092454.1, read on the forward strand.
CCTCCTCTGGCAACCTACATCCTTACAGTGAAGACTACACGTGGCCATATCAATGACATCTCAGCTGAACTATTATTATTAGCTCTATTAATTATTACAGATATGACCCTTAATGTGGGGGTGAAGCAAGTTATGGACAACAGAAGTGTGACTGTGGTAGCTGCACTTCATAGCAAGTAAATTTTAAAAAACAAGAAAATCCACAGAAATGAAACTGTTATGATTTCAAAGAAAGACTATTACAAAATGTTAATTGTTTAGAAATGTAAGGGAAATTTCAGACACATTTGGTGAAGAAAAATAACCACAACATGAGACATTTAAAAAAAAAACAAATAACCAGAAAAAAGAAAAAGGAATAGGGAACCATAGATTAAAAAGGTTTGGGTAGAAAACAAGCTGTATTTCAGCTATACTGGATTTTAAAGTGTTGCACAGAATGATGAAAAAAGACACAGGGTCTTTCTCTGCACAGAGTAAGAAACATCAGATGACAATGACAGGTTGCTGGATACTACCAAAGAGTACAAAGACATTTTGCTATTGACTCCCTTTCATCCCAGATAATAATTCTCTTTTCTGTAAGTAGTGTTTCCAGCATTCATTTCACCTGTGTCCATCATGACAATATCCCTTCCTGCTCCTCTCTGTTGGCATTAGCATAAGAGCACATAGCAGTCACTGAATCCAAACACTATTGACCAGAGAGTGGTTGGACTAGAAGCAGACTGGAAGATGGAGACACTAACTCACAGTCTTAGATAAAAGATGAGAAGTCAGAATCACTGGTGCTTTTTTATAGCAACAGTCTTGCTTTTGCAATTATCAGCAAAGCCCAAAGCAATAGAAGATGAAAACAGTGGTGTGTATAGAAAGAAAAGTGACACAGTTTGCAAATTTCTGTACAAGAGGTCAATTAGGAAAGCAGAATCTTCTGAACATGCTAAAGATCAATACTGATGAATGGCCCAAACTTCCATGCAATGCTCAGTTCAGAAGGCAAGAAACTTAAGTAACATAAAGAGAGCCACAACATAGTGAGATAAATCCCAGTCTTATAAGGTAAGAGTCTATGCATGGCATAAACCTGAAATACTTTCCAAAAAAGTGAGTTTCAGCACTAAGCAACTGGTTACTCTTATAGGAACACAAGCATACATCATACAGATACCTGCAATTAATGCAATCCAGGTGTTGGACACCTTCTCTGCATGAGAAATTTTCCCTGCAAAGTTACTAAAACTGGACATATGATTAAACATAGTGCACTGAAACCAAGAAAATGTGAACAGTTCTGAAAAAAAATAAATGCTCAAGATAAGTCATTACTCCCTGTCATTTCATCTAAACAAGCAAAAAAAATTTTTAATACAGAAAGAAATGTAGTGCAAAACTTTCTCCTCAAAATCAGAATAGAACAGTACTGGATGAAATTTTTAATACAGGTGACTCTAGAAAGATGTGATGCATTCAGTGAATAAAAGTCATGCTTGATGTACCTTTTGCAAATACTAATGATAAGCTCTACAGAAAACCCAAATACTACAAAATATCCCATAAACACTAATACTTTTTTAATAGAAACTTGAAAATCTACCATTCTGAACTTTCTGCCTTTACATTAAAATTTTAAAACACTTTCTATTAGTGCTTATGCTTAGTTTCAGATGAAACTATCTAAAGGAAGAGCTACTCCCCAGAGGTTTGTTCAGAAGGTCCAGCAGACCCTGTTGGGCTACACTACTATGCAAAAAGTATTATCTTAGTACATTGATACTGTAGGCAAGACACAAATTACTTTAAAAGCACTGCATTTAATTACAGGAATTGGAGAGCTGGGGCATCAAGTTGTTTCTTTTTACTGTAACAACCAAGCCACTACATAGCCCTTCAGAGACAGGACTAGCATAATCTTAGCTAGGAGCTCTCAACCCATATGAAAGCAAATCTTCCTACAGCAAGTTTGTCAGGCTTCCCAATCCTTGATTTAAACAACAAAAACAATCATTAACAGACAAAGAAGCAACCCAGTTAGCAATGGGCACAGGCTCAGCAGTGCACTTATAAACCTAGGAGACAAGATAAAGAAAGACTGGTTGGAGGAGAAAATAAGCTATTTCAGTGAAGCAATTTAATTTAGTTTTTTAGAAAGGTTGTGCAGCCACAAATAAACATAGCTTTCATCCAACAATTATCATCTCGTGATTTGAAAACTGAAATTCAGTACTGATTAATATACTTTCTATTTGTGCTAATTTCCTACTGTGCTGATCCAATTTAGAAATGAGAAATTAATGTAACTCTGTTGTAAACAAACAAAGCAACAGCCATAGCCTTTGAATATACACTTAGCAATGTGTTTTTGTCATTTGCATTTGTGATGGCTCACTTCTAACAGACCTTCTGTTTCAAAAAGAAAGACAATTATCATTTTCTTTATGGTCCTTTGCTTCACAAGAATAAAAGAAAAGAGGAAAGAGAGGAGAGGAGAGAAAAAAAGAAATAAACCCCAAAGCTTTCTCTTTACATCAAGTGAATGCAAGCTGTACAGCTTACTGAGTCCCATTCTAGATGTATTTGGCTACATATTTATGGCAGCTTATGTGTCTGCCTCTTGCTTGTATGACACAAATACATCAGCATTTAGTAATCCCCCTAGAGAGAGATCTCAGATCTGAAGTATTACCTTATTAGACTTAAACCAGTCCATGTATCTTTGGGGGAAACAGCATTTTAGACAATAAATTATTTCTGAAATTGGATTTTAACCTTGCAACTTCAGTTAGAAATATTATTTATATCCACGATTACCTAAAAAAATGTTTCCTGATAAATATTTTGCTTATATGCACAGTTAATAACATTCAGTTTTAATGTGGTGCTGTATCTTTACATAGTTATATTTTTCAGGTCCAAAATTCAACCATTTAGTGTACCATCAAAACCAAAGATACCATGGTGTATACTTTTACACTGGCAGCAGCAATAACAGGCCCTTGTAGAAGGTACAGCAGTGAAATTAATCCTTTTACCTCCACTTTCTTCTAAAAGTCTCAGAAGGTTTTTGTTGGTACTAGTTTTATTGCTAAATACTATTGTGTTTCCCTACTGAAACTAGACCACATAAAGGGATATACTGGCTAGGAAAGCACATACAAATGACTGAAGTTACTGGAAAAGCAGACTTACCAATTGTAAGCCCTGACTTTCATGAAGACAAGCTGCCTGGAGCTTGGACTTCAGGGCCGCATTGTGAAGCTGATGAGATGCTGTTTTTCTCACTAACATGTCAATTCTGGAACTTGCAAGTTGGTAGACATCCATAAAACTTTTAATCATGGCCTTTAAAAAGTAAAATAAATCATCTGTGTCAGGAAGGCTATACTTAAATGTCAAATAGCATACATCCAAATTCATTACAGAGGTTCTAACTTCTATTAATCAGCAAAATCAAACAAAGGTTGGAAGCCAATCAAATTTCAGTCTCACAACTTAAACATCAGAAAGGTCTAACATGGGATTTTGTATTAGTTCTAAAATCTTAAATGTTAATAACATTGAAAAAAAATTACTGTGCACCCTAATTAGAACATGTTTTGATGAGACGCTTTTAAACATGCAATACTGCATTTAGCAGCTGATACCATTTTTCATTGTATTTAAATGGAAGACGTAGTGCCATGTCAATTTCTGTTTACAAGGAATCACTACACAGTTTTAGGTAAATGCTCATATTTCCACAATGAGTTGAGTTACTAATTTTCCCATTCCATGTTTAAAAAAATAATAATAATTTGGCTGAAACAAAAGAAATACAGCAAACCTAGACCTCTGAAAGTAAATAATCTGATTACAATATAGGTGGGAAAATATAATTGTTTTCATGTGTACACTAGAAGAATGTCCTTACTGTGTAATATTGATCAGACTGAATCAAGTTAGCAGCACAGGAGAGTACAAATGATTTGGTAGTACTGGTAACTTTCTACCTGAAATAGTGCAACTCTGTTGAGACTACTGGTCTTCTATACAGCTGGTTAATCACATTTTATAAGCTATAGTTTTCCCTTCTGAAATGACCTGCAGTGAGTTTTTACTGTAAGAACATATTACAGACAATATGAAATTGCCCTTCTCAATGTTAGTCTGTGGTAGAGGCAAAAATAAACTTAGTACCACACACAGCCATTAACAAAGATTTTCACTGTCTTCCTTTCTTTGTTCCTAAACACACTTCTGCTTTCAGAATTAAAGTTAACATAGCTGAGATCAAGCCAGTTCTATCATCAAATGTAGAAAACAGCAGTGGCAAATACCACTATATCTCTTGCCATGAGAAAAAAAAAAGCAAAATGTTTCATATAGTGTAGTGCTAGCACTAGAAGTGTATTCACACAGCTCTGTAAGTCTTCCATCATTAGCTCTGATCCTGCTTTTACAGCCAACATAATCAAAACACTGCAGCTCTTCAAAAACAATATCAAGCAAGAATGTAGCTATACCTCACACTCCAAATAAAATTGCCTGAGAGTCTTCATTTGACAACTACCCACATGTTAGTAATTACACACATGTCGAAACAAACCTATGAACTGGGCATATAACTCATAAACAAGGATTATTACAAGCATCATAACAAGTTATGTCAGAATTCTTACAGAAAAAAGTCTGTGTTCCTTTGGTTACTTCCCATGTGGTATTTAAATCATAGAATCATAGAATCATAGAATCATAGAATTGGCTGGGTTGGAAGGGACCTCAGAGATCATCAAGTCCAACCCTTGATCCACTACTGCTGCAGCTACCAGACCATGGCACTGAGTGCCACATCCAGTCTCTTTTTAAAGATCTCCAGGGATGGAGAATCCACCACTTCCCGGGGCAGCCCATTCCAATGCTTGATCACCCTCTCAGTAAAGAAATTCTTTCTAATGTCCAACCTAAACCTCCCCCGGCACAACTTGCGACCGTGCCCTCTTGTCTTGCTGAGGGTTGCCTGGGAAAAGAAACCAACCCCCACCTGGCTACACCCTCCTTTCAGGTAGCTGTAGAGTGATGAGGTCTCCTCTGAGCCTCCTCTTCTCCAGGCTGAACAGCCCCAGCTCCCTCAGCCTCTCCTCATAGGATCTGTGCTCGAGTCCCTTCACCAGCCTGGTTGCCCTCCTTTGGACCTGCTCCAGGACCTCGATATCCTTCCTAAACTGTCCAGGTCCCTCTGCAGAGCCCTCCTGCCTTCCAGCTGGTCGACACTTCCCCCCAGCTTAGTGTCATCTGCAAATTTGCTGATGATGGACTCAATCCCCTCATCTAAATCATCAATAAAGATATTAAACAGAACTGGGCCCAACACTGATCCCTGGGGGACACCACTCACTGGTAAGTGGCCGCCAACTGGATGCAGCCCCGTTCAGCACCACTCTCTGGGCCCGACCCTCCAGCCAGTTCCTAACCCAGCAGAGTGCCCCTGTCCAAGCTGTGGGCTGACAGCTTTTTCAGGAGAATGCTGTGGGAGACGGTGTCAAGGGCCTTGCTGAAGTCCAGGTAGACCACATCCACAGCCTTCCCCTCACCCACCAGGCAGGTCACCTGATCATAAAAGGAGATCAGGTTGGTCAGAGAGGATATATCACTGAAATATAGCACTGAAATAGAATGCGTAGAGACAGCTCCTTATTCCTTCTAGCTCTACTGCCACAAAGCTAGTGAAGCCACTAAACTACAGAGCTTCATGCTACATCTCCCGAACCACTCTAAGTCCATGCAGTTATCAACTCCTTGCTGCTCAGCTCAGCTATTCAATTTGTTCTCATTTAATGAGTTCAAAAATTTTTAATCTAGGAAAAATTTACTCATGAGTTTTTATTTTCAGACATGCCAAATATTTTTTCTAAGATATCTATATTTCTTTTTAGTCCAGAAAGAAGAAATTTCTCAGCAACTGATAATTCATTACTTATGTGGAAGGTAGCATTTATGCATGTCTAGGCACACACTCTTTCTAGTATATCCCATCTCCCTAGCAAAGAGTTAGGGACAGTTTGGATGTCTCTCACTCGGGAGCAGATTAGGGAACACAATATTTCACGTTCATTGTGCATGATGCACAATCCTTGATATTGAGTGTGCAGAATATTTACTCTAAAAGCCACATGGAGGTAGGCAAATACTTTTGGTTTTCAGATGTGACATTGGGAGTCAATTATTAATGTGTAACTTTATGTAGCTCACAAACCGAGTCATGGATGTTTTCCACAACATGTTAAGTTACACTTACTAGAAAGCTTCATAAACAGGGAATGGTGACAGAACCCAGTCAATTCTGTGCCATATAACTGGTTAGATGAACTCTAATTTATATCCCTGCCTATTTGCATATTACAGATACAAATATATCTGCAGCTCTGGAAACTGTTTCACCACCAGCAAAATCTTTTGACAAACTTACAGAGAAGACACATCTAGTTCTCCAGAACCTTATCCCTCTTCTGCTACAGACTTTTCTTTTGGTTTTAGGTATTCAGAAAACAAGACAAATACACAGGTTTTAAGTATTCATAGCAATAATATAACTCAGCAATTCTCACAATCTTTCTAGCATAAAATTTGACATTCATATACATCTGTGGGATCTGCATTTAAGCAAGTACTTCTGGTTTTGAATGTGTTGATAATAGTATGACATGCAAACTGTAAACAGAACATGAAACAAAAAAAATGGGTCTTCTGTCACAAATAAAAATACTTTAAAAACACACATCAGAAAACTACTTCTTTGCATGAAGGCAAGATGTGGTGAACCCCAAGAGTTATAGGAATTAATATTATTACAGCTAAGATGACTTTAAAAGTTAAAAGCTTTTTCAGACAGATGAGTATTACAGGACAGTTAATGGAGAGAAGACTTAACCAAGGAGGCCACAGCAGCAGTGAGGCTGAAGAATAATAATTTTAAACATTTTTACTTTACTGATGTTACTTTAACATAATTTTACTTTATTGCTAACACAATTTTAAGATAATTTTATTTTCTAAAAGTATTTTTATTTTACTTTACAGAGGATTTCACTGTCATCTGAAGTCTTACATCCTGTGCTACTGATATGGCAGAAGCGAATTAAAATGGTAGGGGTGTTTTCAGTGTCAAAGTGTCTTCAATGTGAAAGCAGTCCGACGCTCCAACACTAAGTCAAGACACAGCCAGCATCATGAAAACAAACAGACTTTCCTGGATAATTTGCTGCAACTCGCAGGATAAAAATATATCCATAGTGTTGGCATGTAGAAAGGATATTTTTATGCTGAAGGTGCTGGACTAGACACAAAATCTTCAAGAGTGCCGAAGTCCTATTTTCATTCACAGCATACCAGAAAATTTCCAAAAACTCACGTAAGTGCTATTCACATGGCACTATTTTATATTTCAGATCCATATTTATTTACAAAACAGAACCCTAAAGATTCTGAGTGCTGCACACTAGGTCATCAAAAAGAACAAGCATAGAGTCCTGCATCTGGGTACAAAGAATGCCAACCACCAGCACACGTTAGGGGACGTCCCCCTGGAAAGCAGCTCCATGGAGAAAGATCTTGGAGTCCTAGCAGACAGAAATTCTCCACGAGTCAGCAATGTGCCCTTGTGGCCAAGAGGGCCAATGGTATCCTAGGGTGCATCAGGAAAAGTGTGTCCAGCAGATCTAGGGAGGTTCTCTTTCCCTTCTACTTCGCCCTGGTGAGACCATACCCGGAACACTGTTTTGGGCTCTCCAGTTCAGGCGAGACACAGATCTACTGTAGAGAGTCCAACGGAGAGATATGAGGATGATTAGGGGACTTGAACATCTCTCCTATGAAAAAAGACTGACAAAACTGGGGCTGTTCAGCCTTGAGAAAAGAAGAGGTGATCTTAATGTCTGTAAATATCTGAGGGCTGGGTGTCAAGAGGATTAAGCAAATCTCTTTTCAATGGTGCCCAGTAATATGACAAGGAATATTGACAATATTGTCATGAAAATATGAAAAATATTGTAATGAAAATATTTTCATGAAAATATGACAAGGTTTAAGCTAGAACATAGGAATTTCCATCTAGAGGGGAAACTTCTTTACTGTGAAACATAGGAACAGGCTGCCCAGAGGGGCTGTGGAGTCTCCTGTTCTGGAGACTTTCAAAACATGCCAGGATGCATTCCTATGTAGCCTGCCCTAGGTGATCCTGCTTTGGAAGGGCGTTTGGACTAGATGATGTATAGAGGTCCCTTCTAACTCCTAACATTCTATGATTTTGCCTGCCCTTCTCACTAGTAAAAAAAAGGCCAGAAGACAGAAGCAAGACCATGGATATGCATAGCCACCTACCAATGCTTCCAGTACCTCAAATATTCACAGATAAGCACATAAATAGATATGCATAGGTAACCATAAAAATATCTGGTTGCAGGTTGACGAAACTGAGAAACCTGAGCTGAGAGTATAAATAAGAAAAAGCAATTTGATGTTGCTTATAATCTAGTGAGCAACAAAGAAAAATTATAAAGCTTATGCTTGGGCTTTCTTTTTCCAGATTAGCCTCTAAAAGGACTGAGAATGTTTAATACTACAGTCCTTCAGAGAATATGTAAAAAAAATTTTTTTTTAATGAAACCTCTTTGTACTTTTGAATAATGTATCATTTACTAGCTCTGTAGGTTGCTTCTAGAAGCAGTAATTCTAAGGTGCACAATGCTGCAGATGCTTTACAATAGCTTTTGCATGTATTACAGCTATAAGTTTACAAGACTGGAAGACTCCAATTTTCAGGAATACTTGATTTAGACTGAAAAACGGCTAATACTGACAAAATACAAAACCAACTTCAAGGAATATGGAACATGAAAAGAAAGCAAACTTTTTAAAGGTTAATTTATTAAATTCAAAGGTTACTAAACGTTCTGCTGTTCTTAATCCAGTCCTAGTAGAAACACTCGACAAGAACTCAGCTTATATAAACTAGCAGAAGACTGCCCATCGAAGTTTTAATGTACTTATTATACATTATAAAAACAACATTCTAAATTAAAAATCATGAATCATCTAATCAAAGAATGGTTTGTTTTCGAGAGGACCTTTAGTATTATCTAATTCCAAACCTCTGCCTGGGCAAGAACACCTCCCACTAGACCAGGTTGCTCAAAGCCCCATCTAACCTGGCCTTGAATACTTGCTGGGAGGAAGTATCCACAGGTTCCCTGGGCAACATATTCCAGTGTCTCACCACGCTCACAGTAAGCAATTTCTTCCTAATATCTAATGTAAAATTACCTTCTTCCAGTTTGCAGTGGTTTCCCCTCATACTATCACTCCATGCCCTTATAAAAAACCCCAACCCAGCTTTCCTCTAAGTCCCCTTCAGGTACTGGAAGGCTGCTCTAAGATCTTCCTAAAGTCTTCTCCAGGCTGAGCAACCCCAGCTCTCTCAGCCTGACTTCACAGGAGAAGTGCTTCAGCCCTCTGATCATCTTTGTGGCCCTCTTCTGAACTTGCTCCAACAGCTCCACGTCCATCCTGGGCTGGAAGCTCCAGAACTGAACACAGCCCTCCAGGTGAGGTCTCATGAGAGTGGAGCAGAGGGAGACAATCACCTCCCTCAACCGCTGGCCAAACTTCCTTTGATGAAGCCCAGGATCCAGTTGCCTTTCTGGCCTGCAAGTGTCTCGTGTTGACCTTCTCCTCAACCAACACCACCAAGTCCTTCTCCCCAGGGATTCAGCCTCCACCTAACCTGTACCTGCCTGTGGTTGCCCCTGTGCATGCTCACGACCTTGCAGTTGGCCTTACTAAATTTCTTGAGGTTGGCATGGGCCCACCTCCCAAGCCTGTCAAGGTCTCTGGATGGCCTTTCTTCCCTTCAGCCTGTCAATGGCACCACACAGCTTGATGTTGTCAGCAAACTGGATGAGGGTGCACTCAGTCCCTCCATGTTGCCTACACAGATGTTTAAGCAGTGCTGGTTCCAGTACTAACTTGCTATGGGTGCATTAAATACCCTTTCTTTTTCTGTGTTGCCACATCACATGTCCTGGAGCTCTGTCTGAGTTGCCACATCTATTCTGGCAAATTCTGAGGAGAGAACTTTCTGCTGAGTGGATATCACACCTAAGCTTGTTCTGAGAAGGTAATAAACACCAACAGAAGTACAAGTACCTTTTGTGCTGGTAGGGCAACGATGCCCTTTCTGTGCAAATTGCTGTGCCACACTCTGGCTGACACTTCATGCTCTACTTGCCTGCTCTCCTTGCCCTGCTTCGGGTTGCTTACACTTCCTAGGCTGCTTTTTAGGGGGGGTTGCCATACATAAGGCTGGCAATACCCAGGTCCCATCAGCAGCTCTGCCAAGAGCTGCCAGCTCCTGGCAGCTGCTTTCTCATTTATTTTCTTGTCAATAAGAAAGTTTTTACCAAATTGAAGAAACAAGTCATTTCAAAAGTAAAATTCATAGAAGAACAGAATGATTTGGGTCCATCCTAGCACCTCTCCTTTTTGGCTCCTCTACCTCTTGGAGAAGGAAGGTGTCAAAAACACATCCCAGGTACCTTCTGGATTGCTTACGCCCTGTTGTTTTTGTCTCTCCAACAGATACCAGGGTGATTAAAGACCCCTATGGGAACCAGGGCTTGTGAATGTGAGGCTACTCCTGTTTGTTTATAAAGGGTCTCATCCACTTGGTCTTCCTGGCTGGGTGGCCTGTAGCAGACCCCCACTATACGACGTCCCCTGTTCCTGCCCTCCTTTTAATCCTGACCCAAAAGCTCTTGGCTGGCACCACATCCATCTCCAGGCAGAGCTCCATGGACCCCAACTGGCCACTGGCATAGAGGGTGGTACCCCCCCCCTTGTTTCCCCTGCCTGTTCTTCCTGAAGAGCCTGTATCCTTTCATTCCAGCACTCCAGTCCTAGGAGTCACCCCACTACATCTCTGCAATGCCAGTAAGATCATGGCTCTGTAAACACATGCACATCTCTAACTCCTCTTGCTTATTCACCATGCTGCCTGTATTTGTATAGAGACATTTTTAGGTTGGGCCCCTGATGAAGCTGCCTTACTGGCTGGGATGGCTGGAATTCCACTCAGATATTTCACTGGTGCTTCCCTATTGGCACTTACTACCCCAGGAGCCATGGCTCATCTCTGTAAGACTTTAAGCATGCTGGAGTGTATCCAGCCCATCTCCAAGGAATGGGTTCATGGCCCTTGCTTCTACCCCATACCTCTAACCCTTGTTAGGGTTAGAAGAAGACAGAAGAACTCTTCAGTAACAGGAACTGAAATTTCATCTCCTTGAATGTGTTTAGCTGGTATATGGAGTTGTGTCTCCAGATACGCTGGACCGTGATGATAAATATTTAGAAGTCATTTTAGCACACTTATTTTAATTATAATTCATTTAAAACCCAACATTAATGTATTTTAATTTTAAACTGAATTCATAACATAAAAAGGCACCTTCAAAATGCCAATGATGTTGGAAATACAATTTTTATAGTATGAATTTCACACTCCTTTTCCTTTTTGAGAGTTAATTGTGTTAACTCCTCTTCACAGCATCCTTTTAGCACTCTTTTCTTCCCTGTTGTCTATGGGTATTTTATTGCTCTGGCACCTCATTTCCCCCCTCCCTGCCATTAGTCCCTTTCCCTTGCTTTCTCAGCTACTCTTTCACTTTTCTGTTTCTTCCCTTGCCTTTTTTCATTCAAAAAAATGAATAGAGAGTACATGAAGAACTCTTCTCATAAGGCTTTGTAGTTAGCTGGTACACTCATTGCACCCCAACCTTCTTAAGTCTGTGGCACTATGGGACTGTAAATATCAAAGTCAGTATCTGTAATCACCAATTAATCAATTACTGAAAGCTGTATCATTATGCAGTGAACTGACTTAATTTTTTGTCCAGACTCTTTCATAAGCAATATTATTTTTGTAAAAACTTCTAGTTAAGATCTGCTGCTGATTAGCTTGAATGCCAAAGTCAGTATATAATCATTTAACCTTTCAGTAACCTTTCCTAATGGAAAATTTTCTTTCTTGACCCTTTGTTGACTTAGACTTTTTCATGTGTGTTGCATGTGGGTAATCCCTTATGAATTATCTGGGTTGATACACAAGTAAGCTCTGTAAGAACTGTGTAAAATATGATCTTAATGCACCACGTTTATTTAGTTTTGCTGCTTCTTCTAATCCTGGGATCAGGTTTTTTTGCAGCTGTTTGCCAGGTTGCTTCATCTTACAGCATAAGGACTCAACAGGAAGCATCTTTATTGAGTCTCGTCACTATTCTTTTATGAGAAAAATAACTCTAGAGACATGGTGATCTCAATATGTACCCAAAGTTGCCTCAGTGAATAAGGGCAGACTCCTAAATGCTATAACTACAAAAAGAAAGCATCATTCAATAACAGAAAAAGAACAAATATGATTTTCACAGCACTTTGTTAGTTGGGCAATTCTTACTTCAGAAATCCTATCTTTAAGAACCACATGGGACTATCTTTGTGCAGTATCTTTAAAAAAAAGAGCAATTTTAACAGATAACTGCTGTGTAGCTTGGATGTGACTGCATTGTTTGATACTGTCTGCAGTGTGTACTGTTGTAACACAGATAAGCCTATTCAGAAGCATAGCTGTTAAACTGTTGATAATCATGTGGGTTACAAAATGAGTTCATGAAGTGAATACCATGAAAGATTAAGAATTGTCTGGAGTCTTACTTTTTTGAACTGGTTCTTGTAATTGCAAAAACTAAGAAATGCTGAGCAAGTGAATCTAAGCAATAGGAATTAATAAGGCAATAAACATTCATTATACAAATATCTTTGTAGCAGAAAGAGACTCAAACTATTTTCAGTTCTTAATTACATTTACACTAAAAAAGGAAACTTGTTCAAGTGCTGAATCTTTTTTTTTAATCTTTTTAAAAAAAATCTTTTTCCACTTAACTGCTTACTATTCCATTATTATAAAATATATCTTCACCTGTTCGTTACTCTTATCAATAGTAAGAAAAAGTTAATAATTATGCACTCTACTAGTGCAAGAATTCCGTAATGAAATTGAGGGACGCATTTCTGCCCAAATACTGCATTTGTTGTGCCTTCTTAGAGACCTGGAAGAGGAAGGGTTATCTACAGCTTGAGTGAGTTTATTATGGCTTAGTGATTTGCTGATTGATTTCATTTGCTGTCAGTTAAGGCTCTCTTAATGTCAGCTTTCTTTGCATAATGCCTTGAAATAAGGACTGATGAAGTTTTTCAGATTGATGCCGCTTACATAAACTGACCCTGATTTGCCCTTCTGCATGACAATATAAGTGACAGCAGTTAGATGAAAATATAGCAATGAATATGCAACTTAAGCATTAAGAAAAACACAGTAAACCTTTCAGAATATAAAGGTATGTATAAAAAATGAGGCCGTTGCATTAATTCTGCAGTTGTTCTGTTCTGAAAAAGTAGACTGGGATAGCATCCCAGGCAGTATACCACTGGCATGACATTTGAAAAGGGTGAGTTTTGAAGAGATAAAAACTTAACATGTTTCTTACCAAATTCTACTGACTTGTACTAATTTGTTTTGAGATTGGGAGGATGGTTGTGTGAATTGTGGCTCATTAATTCACACACATTCACATAACGTATGTTGTTATCTGTGAGTATTCTTTTTTTATGTTGTCATCTTGCAGGAATCATAATCAACGATTTTGAACCTGTTGTCTTGATTTTTCTGTTACTGAATTGCTTGATGGTCTAGTGACATGTGCTGGTAGAATCCTAAGGTCACAGGACCCAACACCTACATAGGACAGCGTAAAACATAAATTCTTAGGATCCGAAAGGTCAGTTGGTCTAGGTGTTCCAGGAAAAATAGGCTTGAAGTAAGGCACTAATTTTTAATTAATAACTTGTCCATTGAAGAACCCAATTTCATTATAGGTGAACTTCAACTCTCCCTTCACCATGGGTTCTCCCTTCACTGTGGTCTCTTTTTTTACTACGCTCTCTTCCCATTAGAAGCAAAAAGGTGGAAAGAAATTAGGGAGGAGGGAGAAAATGGAGAGAGTTGGAGGGTGCTACAGTAGTGTAAAGAGAGTGAATGTGAAACTGTTTTGTAAACCTGAATAATAGGTACACATAACCTGCATGTTGGCAAATACATCTGGAAAAAGTTCGAACCTTTAGTGGCTTTTAAAATATAATTTTCATGGAAAGACCACCATTTGTTTATCCTCCTGGAACCTTGATAGAACTTAGATTTCTTGGGATTACTTCCACATCATTAGCTTTTTTTTCAAAATTGCAGTTTTCATTTAAAGATCAGCAGGACGCAATCACCCATCCCACCTGCGGGGCAAACCTACAGTGCTCATTTAATGACTGAAGACTATATTTTAGGCCTAGCTTCTCTCTGCTCATCAGAGGTGACTGGTGTGTTCTTTGTCAATACTGGCACCCATTTATAGGTCCCCCTCTTCCTAATTGTATCATAATTGAAAAATACTAAGGGGAGAGATTAGAGCTAAAGCATAATGACGTTGTTACTTCCTTTAGTGCCAGTCTTTCATTCCATCCAGTTTCTCATTCTCAAAGGAATAGCTTTTTCTGTAAATTACTTCAATATTTCACAAGCTAAAGATTACAAGTTGAAGTTTAAATCTAAAGTTTTTACAAGTCCTTGCAAAGACCGGCCTTGCTGGCTTTTGAGCAGTGAGTCCTACACATCAAAATGTGATGTTTATCAGTACCTTGGCAAAGGTCACTATCCTAGATGCTTGATTTGTTCTGCATTTATTCCATATGAGACTTGCTGCAAATTTTACTCCTTTGGGACTGTGGGACTGAGTGAGCATTTAATGCCTGGAGGGCACATGGAATAGCAGTAAATCTGTTTGTCCCTGCTTAAAAACAGGTTGGACTGGGGAAAGTTGAAAGAAGAAAAAATTACAAAAAACAGGGCTAAAATGTTTCCAGAATTTATCCCAGTCTCCACCATTTTAGTTCAAGAACATCCTGAAACAAAATCTGTGGTTTTGTATTCAATAGTAATTTATTGTCCCATTGCCTTTTGAACTGTGTAAAGTTAAGCATTCACGACTTGTGGAAAGGACTTCCACAGCTTACCTACACATTCTCAAAACCTCTTTTCTTTGTTTTGAAAATTATTTCTGCTACTTCATTTAATGTTAATATGTTAATAAATATTTCCATCTTACTTTCTAAATACTAGTCATGCTTTGGTGCATCATAATCCTCTTTTCCTGCCACTTCATCAGTAGTTGGTTTTTTTCACATTATTTTCCTCACTTCTGAACTAAAAAAAGGTGAAAAACAGTAGAAATCACCTACAGTTTCTAGATTTGTTAAGCTGTTGAAAGCGATTTCCTTATGTTAACCACCACCTATAAGGCACAGTTATTCATAAATACCTAACATCAAGTAGTGGTCCAGCTCTGAAAAATTCATAAGGAAGCAGTAACCAATTACCATCAGAGGTGGTCTGAAAAACACTGTCCTCTAGGGTGTTCATAAGTTAGGATAGCCTGGGATTCTTCAATGAGAACCAGCTTCTTTTGTTGATCCACCATGAAGTTCCCGAGTCAAGCATATGACAGTGCACTGCCTGCAGTCATCACCATACCCAGTAACAGACTACAAAGGGATTTCTCCATCGAGTTAGAAAGCCCTATGATATGGGGTATTTTTCTTATGGTCCTATTGTTGAAGTGTACTTTATGCTCTCTAGGCAAACTCCCCTCACCAGTGCCCACGCTTCATAGTATTTTCCTTTCAGTGTTGCTGTGAGCATCCAGTTTTATAAACAGCATTTAGAAAGTCACTTTATCTCCTATATGTATAAGGAATTGGATCTGATTGTTGACTGTTGGCCAGACAAGGGAATAGGCTGCAGCAGCCTGTTCCTGACTTGCCAGGCTCCCAGCCTAATAATTCAATCTTACTCTGCAATCTGATGATATTTAATGCACTCTGTGCATTTCCTGAAGACTTGTTTTCCAAACTATTATCTAAGAAAGCTCATCAGGTACCAACAAATCTTTGAATTGTTAGTCTGAATGGGGACAGCCAGACCACTGCCAACAGTAAAGTTAATGTCTGCTTCTCAGTCTTTCAAGATGTTCCAAGTGAAGAGCTTTCTCACTTAGCTTGTTGACCTCTTGCATAAAGCAGGCCTAGATTCCAATATAGTGGAATTTCACTTATCCACCGGTTTTTAGCATGTATTGGTTACAGTTTTTAACTTTCTGAGTTCAGCTCATCTGCTGTCTATATAACAAATGCCAGAAAGATAGACAAACAGCACCAGTTTTTCCCAATAAGGGTTTTCTTCAGCTGTACACTATTATATAGAATTAGATATTCAGAGGATAATTTTATTAATTCTTCTTTCTCAGATTATGATGGTTAAAAGCAAATTTCAGGAAGAAAATATTTTCTTTACTTCATAGTAAACACAGGGCTTCAAATTGTCAAGCTTAGTGTCAGTATCTGTCACTTTTGGCAAATGTTGCCAATGTTCTCCAACTTTTGCATTGGAAATAGGGATGCCAATGTGTATGCTCCTTGTGAAGGTCAGCACTAGGTGTACTGTGCTCTTTAAATTTCCTCTGACTCTTCAGATTTTGGAACAAGAGCTGTTGTCTCTGAAATTTCTAATAAAGCATTTTCATGGCATAAATCCATAAAAGGAATGCAATTCAGCTTTTCTAGATCATTACATTCTCTATAGAGATGGACTGGTGCTTTTTCCTGTGCTGGCATCATGAATTTGTGAACATAACGGATGCTTTGGTGAGAAGCCAAAATAAAAAAATTAGTTTGCTATCCAACTTAACGGGATGTTAGAGTTTTGTAACAGAACTACAAAAGGTTGCTTCGTGGAGGATGAAATATTTATGCTGAATTATAATGCAGTGCTAACATGAAAACTTCGTAAGAAAAGCAAAGGAAATGAAGTAGCTATATCACAATATTTCTTTTTGCAGTTTTCTAGCTCCTAGGCTTCATTGGGTTTGAGCATTCACCTAAAATCTGATACAAAAATTAGGACTTAGTAATGACTGTTGATGTATGAGCCACATATTCAGACTTGTCTTACTGACTAAGCCTGCCAGAAGGGACCTTTGTCGCTCACAGTAAGTGACAGCTACAACATAGACTGTCTACATCTTTTTGCATGAAAAATACAGAGTGTACACATTGCTGCATTCTAAACCTATGTAAAACAGTTTATCTAATTCAACCCGAAAATGTTTTAATCCAAAACTGAAAAGCTGCTTCTTGTGGCCAGAAAGGAACAATCTATCTCTTCATAGTTCTAGTCAAAATATTTAAGGAAATGTCTATACTGAACCCAGATTTTGTGGGGTGGTGATTTTATTTTATTACAGTCAGTGATAGACTTGTTCTAAACTGGTGAAAAAAAAATAGGTATTTTTTCATGAGTTTCTTAAGAGATTCATACAAATAGATGCTAGTGAGACTTTTAAAGTATATTTCTGTGCTAAAAAGACTTGATATCAATCTTAGTTAACGGAGCAGTCTTTAAAACCAATTTTAAAAAATTATTTTAATTTTCTTTAAACTTCTTATTTCTACTACAATGGCAAATAGTTGAGTTTGCTACTTATGATGGGTAGTTTGTGGATAGCATTTCATGAGAACAGAAGATTTTTTCAGATCTCACGTTTACCTTCCATGTTAAATTGCTTCACATTTTAGGTCTGCTTGTCTCCCCTCCTTAAATTATACACCTCTAATAAATATACACCTCTAACTATCTAGTAAATTTAAGACAATTACAACTTAGTGTTTAGGTAATATTTATTTATAAAATCGGTTTGGTTATATAGATAGCCTATCCATTTCTAAAAGTCCATTAAAAATAAGAACAAAAATTCTTTTTAAAGCTGATTTTACTTACATGAATTTGATTGTGTAAAGAGAATTCTATACTTTATTCTATAATAGCTTTTGTACGCAGTTTCTGGTTCCAGAATGTCACTCCAGTGGACCAAAAGCAACATCATCCAGATACAGACAACTTTCACTAGACAGTTTACTTGGATTTTGATTAGATGTTTTACTCTCTTGTTTCTTCTCAAGGCTGAAGAGATGAGATGTGGCCATTTTAAAAATAAAACTTCATTCTGACTTTTATCTTGTGATTGCTAGAGTTTAGTTCCTGTCATCAGTGGTATTATATTGGGCTCACTCCAAGCATAATTTCATGGTCCCAGTTGAAGCATTTTAATGTGGACTTTGTATTATTTTCAGAAACTAAATGTCTCTTTTTCTTTTATCTCTCTCTAGAATATATACTGCAAGAGAAAGTTGAAAGAGTGGTGCCAGCCTGAAACTTCTTTCAGTTTCTATGTCTTTCTTGCCAGAAGCATTTACTTGAAAATTCTCTTCCTCCTTGACAGATAGAAATGTTTGTTTGTGTCAAGACTGTAAAAAGACTGGAAAGGGCACAATGTCTTGTACCATTTTCCCTGTAGCTATTGCTTACACTAAAAGTTCTTTGGGGCAGTGATTTTTTTTCCTTTACATTTTGCCTGTAGCTGTACTTGACTTTCTGCTACAGAAAGTGAGGATGATTTTTGCATGTAAACATTGGCCTATAAAAAGATGCACTTCTTCAATTTTCTTAAGTGGTAATCTTCTTGCATGGTCCAGGTATATTTCTGAGTAGTCAAGGCTGCAGGTAGCTCCTGTGCTATAAAATTTTCAGGTTGCTTCCTATGTGGTCATACCAACAAACACATTGTTATTAATTTATCAGTTTCTATAAGATCAATGTTATTTTTTAAACTTTTACTTTAAAACTTCGTAAGAATTGTCATGATAATTGTTATGCTCATCTGCTGTGGTTTCCATTAGAAGCACATTCCCTTCAGTCTCTATCAATTGCAAAGCTCCCTTTTCAATTTTCTTGTGGGAAGTCATGTCATTACCTTTTGCAGAGAATCTAGCCTTTTATTTAGAGCTTCATTCCCTTGGGCTACCTTCTGAGACCTACAGGGTAAAGTAATTGTTATTGAAGCAAAGGGGACAGAGTCAGGCCCTGTGTGTGGCATGCAGTCAGCTTTCATTGGGGAAAAAAAAGTCATAACGGAACTGACCTGCTTTTTAGCACATTTAAATTGTGCATGCCACACTTGAATAGAGCCCAGCAAAAACTTCAGTGCTGAAATGTGATACAGGGAGAATAGATCATTAAAGAAGTGCTAAACAGATGGAAAGGTGCAATTTCGCTGAATGCTGTTTCCCATGAGAGTTTTTTCTGATGCCTGAGAAGCTGCTGTATTCACATCCTCCACTGATGTTGCTACTAGACATTTTGGACTATGGGTCAAAGCAGCCAGAATGGATTTTCAAATGCAAAAATGTATGGGGCAAATGAATTTTAATAATTTCTTACCCAAATATAGCTGTTCTAAATCTATAATCTTGCTTTTGAAAAGAAAAAGATATGTTTTGTTTTCTGGATTTGTTTGAACTAATCGGATTTATATCAGTTTGAAGTAAGGCAGTAATGACACATTATCCAGTAGGCGTGCAAAACTTCACTCCATGGAATTTTGTTTTCATACCAGTTGCTTTTGCTTGAACTGCACTTCAGCCAAATTCTGTATCATAAACTGAATTCCCAGTCTTTTCAGGTTCTCACCATGTTGCTATAGTTAATCTTTCATTCAGAAGCCCATTCATTATTCCTTCTCATGTGCTTTTTCAACTGTTTATATATGTTGTCCTTAGGTAAATTTGCCACCTAGTAAGATTCTTCTTAGTTGAAAAACTTCCTGAAGGGAGAACCTAACAGTAAAATGTTGATTTTGAATGTATATGTATTTTAAGCATGGTGTGCAAAGTAAATGCTCTTGTTATTCTGGATGTTGCACTTGATTTTACAAACTCAATGCTTATATTGTTGGGCTGTTACTCAGTTTGATACCTTTTAATAAGTATCATTTCACATAAGGACTTCTTTATTTTTGTTTTCTTAAACAGAAAATACAGTTCTATGATTTCAGCAGGCCCAAGAAGATCCTGAGTTAGTGTTATAATATGAATATAAAAGTAAAGAACATGAATTCTTAATCATATATTATTTGTGACTTCAGAATTGTATAAAACTTTAGATAGAAACTTCAATTAGCAATTATTTATAACTGATAATGGAAATAAAAACTGTCTTGAACTACATCCTTCCTAGTCAGGCACTAATGGCAAGAGAGATAATGTGTACACTGTTAGACTCAGGGACTTACAAGTCAGTCAATCCCACCTCTGGGCCTAGCAAGGTCACAGTGCAGATCCTCCTGAACTCTCTGCTAAGACACATGGAAAAGGTGCAGGTGGTTGGTGACAACCAGCAAGATTTCTCCAAGTGCAAGTCATGCCTGAAAAATTTGGTGGCTTTTTACAATGGGATCACAGTGTCACTGGACAGGGGAAGAGTAACGGACATAATCTGCCTGGACTCAGGCAAAGCGTTTAAAACTTTCCTGCATAAGAATTAGATGGATTGACCACTTGGGGAATAAGGAATTGGCTGGCTGGTTGCTCTAAAATATTTGTGGTCAACAGCTCAGTGATCAAAAGGAGACTAGCAGTGAGTGGTTGATAAGCTAGAGTGAAGGAAAATCATACAGAGACCTTGACAGGCTTGGGAGGTGGGCCCATGCCAACCTCAAGAAATTTAGTAAGGCCAACTGCAAGGTCGTGAGCATGCACAGGGGCAACCACAGGCAGGTACAGGTTAGGTGGAGGCTGAATCCCTGAGGAGAAGGACTTGGTGGTGTTGGTTGAGGAGAAGGTCAACACAAGCCAGCAATATGCACTTGCAGGCCAGAAAGGCAACTGGATCCTGGGCTTCATCAAAGGAAGTTTGGCCAGCAGGTTGAGGGAGGTGATTGTCTCCCTCTGCTCCACTCTCATGAGACCTCACCTGGAGGGCTGTGTTCAGTTCTGGAGCTTCCAGCCCAGGATGGGCGTGGAGCTGTTGGAGCAAGTTCAGAAGAGGGCCACAAAGATGATCAGAGGGCTGAAGCACTTCTCCTGTGAAGTCAGGCTGAGAGAGTTGGGGTTGCTCAGCCTGGAGAAGACTTTAGGAAGATCTTAGAGCAGCCTTCCAGTACCTGAAGGTGGACTTAGAGGAAAGCTGGGTCGGGGTTTTTTATAAGGGCATAGAGTGATAGTATGAAGGGAAACCACTGCAAACTGGAAGAGGGTAATTTTACATTAGATATTAGGAAGAAATTGCTTACTGTGAGCGTGGTGAGACACTGGAATATGTTGCCCAGGGAACCTGTGGATACTTCCTCCCAGCAAGTATTCAAGGCCAGGTTAGACGGGGCTTTGAGCAACCTGGTCTAGTGGGAGGTGTTCTTGCCCAGGCAGAGGTTTGGAATTAGATAATACTAAAGGTCCTCTCGAAAACAAACCGTTCTTTGATTAGATGATTCGTGATTTTTAATTTAGAATGTTGTTTTTATAATGTATAATAAGTACATTAAAACTTCGATGGGCAGTCTTCTGCTAGTTTATATAAGCTGAGTTCTTGTCGAGTGTTTCTACTAGGACTGGATTAAGAACAGCAGAACTTTTAGTAACCTTTGAATTTAATAAATTTACCTTTAAAAAGTTTTGCTTTCTTTTCATGTTCCATATTCCTTGAAGTTGGTTCTGTATTTTCTCAGCACAGATGGACACATGCTGGATATAGAGGAAGAGGCAGAGCAAAAGCAGAGGGAGCTCAAGACTGGATGGATGAGAAAGAGAAGTAGAAGAGAGCCACAAGCAAAGGGACAGTGGGGACTGAAAGACAGAGCAAAGCACGGCAACGAAGACAGAGCCAGAATAGGAAAGAGAGATACGGGGAGCAGGAGAGAGGAGCAGAGGGTGAGAGAGGAAGGCAGAGATGGACTGAATAAAGCACAAGTGTGCATACAGCAGAGAGAGCCCACACGCAGTGGAGTGTGCACGCAGGACCACAAGAGAGAAAGTGTGCAGCAAAGAACAAGAGTGTGGCAGAGGGAGAGACAAAAAAGAGGGAGACAAGACAAAGTAAAACCAAATCCATTTCAAACCCACTTGGAGGAGAGAAAGTACACTATGAGTGCTTAGTATCTTTCAAATTAAGGATTAATTAAGTAAAGAAAAAAAAAGCAGATTTTCCTCCTCAAGCCCTTCTTTATAGTAAACAAACAAAAAAAATTCTTAATATGCAAGGAATCTCCAAAAGTCAGGTCAATCTTACAGCTGAAGTGAAGGGCAGCATACAAAGAAGTGCTTGCTCACAAGACCTATAAATACTGACAATTACATATATGTGCACCTCTCTTACAATCGAAGCCTGCCTATAGTCTCATCACATTTCCTTTTTCATACACTACATAAATGCATTATATTCACATCCTCATTAAAGTCACTCAATCAGACATAAGAGGGGGAAGAGGCCTACAATGCCAAATACTGACCAAAAGCAACCATCACAAATTAATAAGACCAATTAATAAGCCTTTAACAAGCCTGTTAGCCTTTCCCTGCTTGGGAATCAAGCACTTATATATCAAGTATGTATTACACATCTTATTGCTATTTCAAAACTATGAGGTATGTACATTGCTTCAAGAACTTTCTTTCATACCAGTTCATACCTTTCTGCATCTGTATCTCCAAACAGAAAAATTTATTGTCGAAGTATACCAATACTTAGTTATATATATATGAGCATTCAAACATTATCTGGTTTATTTGGGGACTTTATGCATCATTTTCTAGGTCAAATTGCTAGCCATAAGTATTAATCACATATCTGATGTAAAATTACTTGAGAGAATTCAGAATGAATCTGCTGAATGACAACTCTCCTCTGAGCCGGTAACTTCTTTTCATAAAAGAGAGTTAAGAGAACATGAGAACATTATCTTTCTCCTAAAGTTGTAGCAAAATTCAATTTTGTATTTTATAAGGAGTATAGGCTTTACAGCACAATTTAAATATTCATCTGCCAAGCAAGACTACTAGAATTAGGAATCCCATGTTATTTCTGTTGCTCCTTTTCACCTCGTATCTTACATTTAATGGAGACTTCATAGATGGCTGCACTTCTTTTGTTTCAGTGGGGACATTCAGCTATGGCCAGAACAATACATCTTATTGTATTTCAGGTGTTTGAAAATAATACTATATTTTCAAACTTTAAGTACCTAACAAACAGTACAGCTTTGTGACATAGCATCGTTCGCAGCGATTAAATACCAGGTGAGAGTATTTCAAAGCTATAGCAAACATATCATTCTACTCTTCAAGTATTTGCACTTTTTTTCACTACTTAGCCATCTCAGGTGACATTTTCAACCTATTATAGTAATTCTGTTACAGTTTTCAAGAATGTAATAAACACCTACAAATTAGGTCATACTCGCACTACTTGCATGGGGCTTTAAAAGACATTTAATGTAAGGATATTCTTGTTGATTAACTTGTATTTCAATCTATAATGTGATTTTGCAATTCAAGAGTCAATACACAAAGTGCAGGCTTTTGAAAAAGCCTGAACTTTGTGTACCAAACATTTAATTTCATTTAATTAGCTGAAGGTCTACCACTAAAGTGTACAACACATTCTTTAAAAGATGCACACTATTTCAAATACGAATTATTTGTTTTGGGAATTACAGGTTTTTATTTATGGGTTTTATCAATCCTGTAAGCATTCATGGTATTTGTAATTTTGGATCCATTTGCTATAAAAAAGCAACCTTCTGGTTTTACAAGATGATTGATTAAATATGCCAGAACAGAGCAAATCTCTGATTGCACTTGTCTCCTGTAAAGAAAGCACATTTTTCCCAAGAAGCATTCCTATAGAGATACTAGCAGTTTAAGAATTCCAAGGCTTGCCGTATTCCCAATGACAAGAAATACAGATCCCTAATGCTGCTGAGCCCACCAAGCAAATCGAGAATAGCAGATTTCATTCAAAACACC
Organism: Heliangelus exortis; assembly: GCF_036169615.1. Taxonomy (NCBI): domain Eukaryota; kingdom Metazoa; phylum Chordata; class Aves; order Apodiformes; family Trochilidae; genus Heliangelus; species Heliangelus exortis. The sequence continues at coordinate 41,811,111 of NC_092454.1, forward strand.
TTTTAAGAACCACTTGCTATCTGACAAACTTGTAAGACAGATAACCTATATCAACGTGTGCACACAAGTACAAATATACAGGCTTTTATTACTTCCTCTCATACAATGTAAAAGTGATCCACACTGAACCAATGTTATAAATTTTATTAATTACTGATTCCAGCCACCTACTACACACTAGATGCATGAATAACGAAAATTTTAAAATGCATTTTTCTGTGAGTTCTGATGCCCGTGTTTCATCCCTAAGCCATCTAGCTAGGGACCTTAGTTTTAATGCTATTTTTAAAATTAACCATCAAATGTATTGAGACTTGGAAAAAAAATCCCTGTGTCTAACACTTGCAGATAATAACCAAAATGTAGTTGACATCAACTGATTACAAAACATATGTCATAGTGACTATATAAACCATGCACATAAACAATTATACTGGTTTTACTAAGTAATCCCTTTATGGACACTTCTAACTGCTTACCTCATTCAAGAACACAGGACTGCCTTAATAAAGTTTTGCATACAGTGAAATTAAAATCAATTATCTGAATCCCACCTATAAAACTGAAATTTTATAATAAAATCTCTGTAGCATACTTAGAAAGTTACCAAACAAGCACTGTATAACTAGAAACAAGGTGAGGAGAAGGAAAGGAGGAAAGGAAATATACGGTGAGATAACCTGTGAACTACTGGTGTTGTTTGTGTATTTTTGCTTGTGTGCAACTGGAGCTGTTGAGTGAATCAAAAGTATGTTTACAATGCTGCACCATCAGCAAGCTACCCAGTGCCTACATTGCTATGTGTTAGTTATACCACAAGCACTCTGTACAAATATGAAATGCAACTTTTCACACTTCTGCTTCTCTTCATCTTGTTAGAAAGAGAGGAGGAACAGGCTGTCCTGCAAGTCCTTCTGCAATCATTCTGAGGTCAAAAAAGGCTGCAAGTTGGAATGGGGCCAAAAAACCCCACAGCTATCATTGCATAGGCTACTGAAGTCAAAGAACAGTATTTAAAAGCTGGTGATTTCCATTACAGCTTCTTTGAAAGGATGCCACCTGTAGAATCTTCTGCACAGCCTTAAAAGTGATCTTCACTGTCCAGGGGAAAAATCTGCAATTCTACCCTCTGCTACAGCTTTCTTAACTAAAATTCATGGGAGTCTCAGGTGTTGTGCATTACTACTTTACTATGGAAATAGTACAATAATACATAAATAATTTAAATCTCTATCATATTGAAACACATGCATACAAGAGGGCAACTGTGAGAAATGTTCATCTTCGAATCTGACTTACATGAATGTTGGATTTTGTGACCCTGTTCCTGCAATTACACACTGCATCTAGAACCAAAAATCTGCAATAAATTCATAAGGATTGCTACAGAAATGTACCCACACTATGAAATATTCACATTGTCTGACTTCCTTGAGCTTTACATGATTCACAGAGTAGAGCACAATTAAAGCAGCATGTACTCCCCCTGTCTTCCTCTTGTTGAGAAAATGAAATGTTCTGCCTTTAGCCATAATGTATCACAACACTGAAGTAATTTTGCACAGCTATAAAGACTAAGGGATAGTTTGTGTCTAAGACATTAAAACTAAAAAACAATATGGAGGCATTCCATAGAATCCACTTTAAAAGCTGAAAATTTGTCAATTTTCAGTTAATTTATCTTTTTTTCCCCCACTGCTTTCTTTTAAAAGAATTAATATTTTGAAACACACAAGTCTTTTTAGCTACATGAACAAAATAGCTATAATACCTAAGGATTCCAAATAGCAGTTTTTAAAATTAGGAATGCTCAAAAAACCCACTATTACTTCTAAAACTGTAACATAGAAAAATATTATACTGACCAAGAAGGAGCATAAAAATCTTGTCCTTTTTTTGCTTCCTATTTTATTTGTCTTGCTTAAATAAGGGAAGGAGGGAGAGGGTGGTGAGAGAGAATATAGGGGAGTAGGATAGGATGATACTAATTTTTAAATATAACCTTTGAATTTTTCCATGGCCATATTTTTGTCAGCTATTTACTATTGTAACTGCAAATTTAAAGGTTTGTATCATCATTGAAATACCCCATCCAAGAGTATACATGGAAATTATTTCCCTTTCAACTGTTGATTGACTGCAATAGTTTTGAAGCTTTTTGTTCTCCACACATCCAGAGCAGTCCAGCTTCTTGTTTTGTCTCAGGTGGAAAAAAAGGGAAAAAAAAAAGAAACAGCATTATTTTAGACTCTAACCTGAAATGCTACAACCTCTGGCCTGCCCTTCAGCCCTTCCACTGCAAAGGTCTCTAGGTGTAGTTTGGGTAGCTGCAGGGTGAAGTCATTCCTGGTTGCCGCAGTCCGTGACAGCAAGGTCTGATCTTTGACCTAAAGGGAAAAAAACAGCATCAATGGTAATTCCCCTTCAGACACATTAACTGGGATGAACTGGGTCCCCCTGAGCCCACTGAGTGGACTTGCATTGATCGCTGGACCTGAAATCCATGAATAAATTTAGGACTAATTGATTTTTCGTTGCAAATAAATCTCTAATTCAGAGTGCTGGGAGAGAATGTTAAGAAGAAATGGTCTGAAATGAGAAGGAAAGAAGAGACACTAAGGGCTCACAAGCCCAGCTGGTATATACATTTCACAGATATGTCCCCTGTAAAAACCTCCCAAGAAAGGGGGTTCTGACTCGAACAGACATCAGCTCTGCAATCGGAAAGTGCACGCGAACACAGAAGCAAAAAAATGGCATCCAAGTTCTGTCTGCTGTGTGGAGATCCTAACAGTCCTCTACAATAAGCTTCATTTAATATCACTTCAGTTAAAACCCAGATTAGGCGGAACAATCTTCAAACGAAGCAAAATAAACCAACTTGAGTCTGCAATTAGCAGAGAAAACAAAACAAAACAAAACAAAACAAAACCCCACGCTACTAGATTTCTTCTTGTGGACTAACTGTAAGAAGCAACACACCAACTGGTATTAATCGACTTTGATACAGTTTCTCGCTACGTCGGGGGCAGCCGGAGCCAACCCGGCCCTGAGGCCGATGCGGTCGGGTCGGGCCGGGCCGGGCCGGGTTGGGTTGGGTCGGGTCGGGCCGGGCCGGGCCGGGCTGAGTGGAGAGGCCCCCGCAGGCTCCGGGCAGCAGCACCGCGCGGCCCCGCGCGCCAGCCCGGGCCGTTGGTGCCACAGCGCCCCCTGCCGGCCCACGGGAGCACAGCTGCAGCCGCAGCGGCGCTCAGGGCCCCCGGCGCTCCCGTCCCTGCGTGCGGCCCGGGCGGGCAGCGGGGGGACGACGGCGCTGCCAGCTTCCTCGTCGGCGTTGTTTTGTTTTGTTTTTTTTTAAATCAAATCAACCTTTCCCCACCTATTGCCCACCCCCCCGTCATTAGCAAAGCGGCACGGGTGTGAAATTACAGGCGCTTTGAGCGTAACTCGCACGGACGCCTCGGGAGCGTCGGCCGGCTGCGCGCTGCCGCGTTTCGCGCTGTTCTGCACAAAAATCCTGTCATGAGATCCATCCCCCGGCTGCCGCATCCCAGCGCACGGCAGGGGTACGGACACACAGACGAGTGTGCATTGGTACGAATGAAGAGATGAAATTCGGCACGGGCTTTATTTGTTAAGTAGCGATGGCTGGTACTGCAAAAATAATTGACTGTCTTCAGCGACAACACAGAGTCTGATCCTAAAACATGTGATAAATGCATAGAAACTGGATGTAAATCGATAGATGCACCATTCACTAAGTCCTATTTAAAATAAATTTCAGTTTTTTCTCGGAGCCTCCCTTGCCCAAAAGAACTCGCCCAACGTGAATTAAAATACAGGCCCACTCACTGTAAATCCCAGATAACTATTTTGTAACCACTTACAAAATTAGATTTTTGTTAAATGTTGATTGCAAGTGAATGCATTTCAAATGCTAGCGCAGCCTTTGAAATCTGCTCTGATTGTAAGACGCACCCATGTGTACATCTACTGATACAAAGAAGAAAAGATTTTATTTTATTCGTTGCTCTGTTCTGAGGGAATAGGGAGCCCTACATTTCCCAAGCTGACCTAAAGAATTCCTGTCAATACCTGTGGCTGCCAAACATATGCACTATGATGCAATTTTTATAACAGGAAAGGTCCTCTACACATTTTTTGCACACATAGTGCACTAGGTTCAGGAAATACAGTCCTGTGGAACAAACATACTCTCTAGAGTGTTCTGTCAGCATGTGTAATTCCGGTCAGATGTTAACCTTGCTGAATATAACAAAATATATTACTTTAATACACACACACGCACACACACACACACACACACACACACACACACACATATACACTTCATTTACATTTTTTACAGCTTATATATCCCAACTTTTCAGCATCTTTGCTGCCAGTATGCACACAGATAAAAGAAAACATTAATGTGGATTAAGGTACTAAGAATTTATCAACATCAAACCACCAGTGTTTTGCCTTCTACCCTTCTGAACCGTAGTCAATAGATCTAAATATTTTACTGCACCCTGGCCAATTCATTGTTTGATGTTTAAAAACTCACCCAGAATCAAAGAAAATTTATTAAATTTCAGCCCCCAAATGAGATACTATTAGCTTTGAAAGTCAAGTTTAACTGCGATATTGATGATTCTCTTTTTTCTGTGACAAAATTCACAAGGGAAACCCCTATGTCAAAGTACAAAAGCAGATTGCTAATACTAGGGGGAAAAAAACAATGTATAAGCAATGTAGGTATAATACACACACAATACAGGCAGTGGAAGTTGTTTTAACCCTATTAGATTCAAACTCTCCATTTCAGTATTGGGGCTTGGCAATCACTGAACAATAAAATAAAAAAGCCATTTTTAAAAATGGCTGAATTAGGGCAAACATATGGCATTAATACCATTGCATCAGATAAGTACATTTTAGCTCCTTGGTGAGGATGACATTTGATATGAAGATTCACAGCAGAAAAAAAAAATAAACAAAACAAAACAACCACATTTCTTAAATACTTAAATCATAAATATCTAGGTAAACAATACATCATACTGCAAAACAGAAAAAGTTTCCTTTGAGAAACACACAGGTTCAGGAAAAATTATAAGAACAATAGATTTGGCATCTACTGTACAAGGACCATCACATTGTTTCACAAAAAGTGAAAGCAGTCTTCAGGTTGGCTACCTATTCAAGGAATGAATTCCTGCATGGAACTGAGCTGGACAAGCTGTACCTGTATGCAATGTTAGTTAAGAACAAGTTTCATTACTTCCTGGCTATTTGCTTGAGATACAAAAAGATAATGACAGGAGCTGGGAGACTGTTTCTTCCTCATTATCTAAGGAAGTAAACACAGTGCTCATATACAGTCTTACATTACAAAACTATCAGGCAAAAGTAAAACTGGCAATTTTGTATTTAAAAACTTTCTTTCCTATGTAGTTAAGTTTTACCATGTAAGTTTCAGAGTTTTTTTGTATTTAATTACTATTTTTTGTTTCACATAGAATCTAATGTTCATTTTATCTGGAGGTTTCCTCAGGCAAGAGACCTAATGCTATAATCTAAAAATACCTCATCAGCTAATCAGATTTATGGCAACAATTAAAAATGCCTAATACCAGTTCCACTTCCATATACTCAAAAATTAATCGAGACAAAAAATACACCAATACCATCTATACCAGTGAAGACTTTGGCTATTTGTGACTTTGGCAAGCATAGTTTTGTCTGAGACAATGAAAAGCTGCAAGAGTGATTTTATATGGAGCATAGTAAGTACTGCAACAGTGGGCTTCTAAGTATAATAATTAGACTTTTTTAGTTCAGCCTTACATGAATACTGTCTGAAAACAGGCAAAATCACAAATGGATCCACAAAACTCTACTACAATACTCAAATCATTTTATAAAAAAAGGAACATGGTGAATTATGACAGTGTTTAACTTTTTAATTAATTAAGAGAGCATCACAGAAGACAACACTATAGTCAGTCAATTTAAAATCAATAAAGTACTGATGAATTCAGATCAAAGCTGAAACTGAATAATAAACTGGAGTTACTTTATTGACTGAACCAAGGTGGAGAATTTGATGGACTAATTCTACATGTCCAAAAATTATTTTAAAAATTCTCTGCTGATCAGAGATAAAAATTTTGTCTACAGTTCAATCCCATACTCACTGTTTCATTTTCCCCCTGCATAGTTTAAACTGGTATGTCCAGTTGCAGCAATAAAGACATGTTACTATACGCTAACGAGGTGTAAATGGTATTAAGATGTGCTTACCCCTCCCTAATGTCTTTGCTTAGTTACTGTGTGATTGGTACAAGAAACCTGAGATTTTAATACCTTATTTTGTGCCTAATTAAATGCTTCCTTATGGTAAAAAGAAAGCAACATAATTTATGGGTATCAAATTCACTAGATAAGCTATACAGGAGAACATTTCAGAGTTCACCAAGTCTACATAAGAAATAATACATAGAAAACAAAATACTTTGGGCTTATTTTATTTTTGTTTCTTGCTACTATTTTGAATAATGCATCATCTGCAATTTAAAAAGTGAAACAAAAATTAAAATGATAGTGATTTGGTGATAAGTGAGTGGCAAATGATTTAGTCTGCTTGACTCTGAGATGACCACATAGCTAACAGAAGCTAAAAATACTGTGCAAATAATTCTAGAGGAGTGCAAGTAAAATGGTTTCTACCACACCATTATGTGTGCTGTGACATAAATGTTTTTACAACCTTTTAAAATAGAAGGCAGTTTGAATGCAAATCATATCTTAGTCTTAGCCACAGTCTTGTAAACATTTCTGATTTAGTTGCATCATGTCCATACCTCCAGGGCAGCATGTAGAATGAAGGCCATACTGCACCAATCAGGAACCTGCACATTGACTCAGCTTGGTCCTTTGCCTTTTTCAATAAGAAACAAGTTATTTAGTAATTCATTTGAATAAGCAATTCTTTGGTAGAGTGGCACAAAGTATCATGGAACTAAGGAGAATAATAAAAAGGATATACATTGGTGAACAGAATTAAACTTACATGAACACTTCCTAACTTTTTAGTTATGTTTAGTTATGAATTGTTGATGTTTCAGACTAAAAATGTAAGTGCACATACATGCAGAAAGCTGCTCCAACAGTAGTACTGAGTAGCACTTGCAACAGTAGTTCTGCAAGTAAATTGCCAGTACAAGTTATCTTTCTAAGAATATACCCATATATGGTCATTCCCGAGTACTGGATCTCAAGAAAACAGTGATGGGACCTGAAGTGTTAGCCCTTTAAGGAAATACAGACCTCAAAAGACTTGACATGTGTGATATCCAAAGTAGTATATAACAGTGCATCCTGTTGTATCCAGGAGACTATCTTGTGAATCATAAACCAGAGTCTGAGTCTGCTCTGAAAATCAGGAAATCACTCAAAAAGCAAATATTCATCTTACTGAAGAAGGGCCTATATAATCACAGACACAGCATCTTCCACCAGGATATTCCAGAAATCAAGGATCTCTCCAGAATTAGAGACTGACTATGGGAAGACTGCATTGCTTACACTTGAGGCAATTTAAGTCAAACAACTGAAAACTGGAAAACTTTAGCCAAAATTAGAGCGAAAAAGGTGAGGAATTATGTTGGAAACCAAACCAGACAACAGAACAGCAAGAAAAAACCCTCAAACTCTTTCATTGTTTGGTTTGGGTTTTTTTCATTTTCTTTTTTCCAAGAAGGCCAAACCAAACTATACCATCTTACACCATATGTTGCTCAGACAAGATGGTGCCTTATAGGAGGGATAGGGAAAACCAGCTACATGGTACAGTTGACTGGATATTGTTACATGGCCATCACAGTCAGGTCTTGAGTTAAGGGCCAGCAGACCACTGGATATTCTCTTTCAAGACAAGAAAAAAATACATCCTTAAACCTGAGGGTCTGACTTCTGTTGGTAGCGGAGGTTTTAAATAGCATTTGCACACACCCTCCTGTAGTTAGGCATAACTGAATGCAACTAGATATAACAAATACTTCACTCAATTGAAAATCTACCAGAAAGATTAGGTATTAGCATAAAAATTTAGCAACTACAAATTTTATTATTGCCATGCAAATCTGTATTTAAGTAGAATACAAGCTATTTCTTAGGTAGTTTTTAAAAGAACATTAATTATTGCACAACAGCATTTGTCTAAGGAGACATCTGTCTCATAAAACCGATGATTTGGGTATGCTTGGCTTTTTCTTTTTCTATTTTCAGAGTAGAATACTATCCCAGGTTTACCTGTAAGTTTAACTCAAGCTTTCTCCTATTACTACAGATACACACTGCACGCTCTGTTGAAGAAGATGTTAATTTGATCCACAGTTGTGTTTGCAAACATTGACCACTGCACCTAAGCTTCACTATAGTTGCAGGATGTGCATTATAATACATCCCCTATGAATGGATTTCAGTGACCTTGGGCTGAAAATGAACCTATGTCTGGAGAAAATAACAGTTAATGTATTCAGCAATTCCACAATTCTCCAAACAAGGATTTTTTTTCTTACTGAAGGCAAAGTATTCAGCCTCTAAAAAAAAAAAAAAAAAAAAAAAAAAAAAAAAGACAAATGCACACTGAAAATTGTTATTAAAACAGTTAAGCACAAGCCCATGACATTCGGCAATGTCTTATCTTTAGTTTGTCAAGGTTTTTAAATCCCTCTTGAGCTGGAGTACCATTTTTAGCTTGGCTAGGTCAGAATGACACTGAACAATATGAGTGATGACACACTAGACAGCTATATGGACAGGGTTGTCATCAGTAAGCCAGCTGTGCTAACACCTGTATGTCCTGCACAACTGATCTTTAGGAACACAGATCAAGAAAGTCAGATTACTAGGGGGGGAAACAAAAGTCATTCATAAAATATTGAAATGAAGATGTGCTAATTTGAGATGGAGGAGGAGAAAAAGTAATCTTTTTACTACATTTTTATAATTATCAGAGAGAAATAATACATTGTTTCCTACTATAAACTTCTTATAGCAGTCGTTTAGAATTTTAGTATTCTAACTGGGTTTTGGGTTTGATTTTATTGCACATACACATACCCACTGTTTCAATAGGCTTGTCTGTTTAGAACAACCAAGGACCACAGTGATGAACAGACCCTGAGACAAGCACACATGCAGGCTTCACTCTGCTAGTGTGCTCAAACACACAGGAGAAACAGCTCTGAGAATAACACCAGGCTAGAGAGAAATTTTCAAGTTGAGATCTCTAAAACACGAGCTTTTAAATAATTATTGACATAATTAAATTAACATGATAGGCTACAGATCTAAGTTAAGTCAGAGAAATTAGGCAGATCAGTACACCTAAATGTACCAGGTCACATTAGCTGAAGTCTGACTGTGGCAGATAACTCAGACCTCATAATTGTACTGGTTCTTTAAGGCCTGATATATTTGTGGTCTTCTTGCTGAATGCCCCTCACACCGAGTCTGTTTAGTGATGTTGTCACTTGCACATGGACTTACATCTATTGTAAATTAATTTCTTAAAGGCCATAAAACAGCCATCGTAAAGAAATGCATTTTATTTCTATGGACCACATCAGAAATAGCAATCTAATGCTACAATGCTGGCTACAATGCTACAATGCTGATGCTACTAATTTTCAAGACTTCAATGGCCTCACTCCATCTCCAGCCATCTTTGTCCTGTACTAAAAATCATCATTAAATTTTATAAAAACCATAATTTTGTCTTCGTATTACGCAGGTATATATTACAGTGTTCAAATTTTTTTGACCTGAAAGAACTCTTGGGCCCAAATGTCATTAGCAGCCAGCTTAGGGACATCTTGGAGATGACAACAGGGTTGGAAGGAGAATAGCAGTGAGACAAGGAAACACAATGATGAAAGGATTTCAATGCCTGACTACTGACAGGTCTATATTGAAGCTGTTCTGCCATACCGGTGGACCTTTAAACCATCAGAAATTAAGTGAATTACAGAAGTGGATGATGATTTTTTCTGATCGAGTGATAGAAGAAAAGGAGCACACTTAATAGGTGCTTTTATCCCTGTATTGTTCAAAAATGTCAGAATGGAGGGGTTGATAAATGGTACTGGGAAAAAGATTTTTGGGGGGAGTACTTTTTGTGTTTTTTTCCTGTCTTTATCACAGCTTGTCAGCCTCAGAAGGTAGTGGATAACAATGTAAGCTTGTGAAGACACAGTATTTTATTAAATTGTTACAATGGCCAAATTCTAAGCAGTTGGGGCAGCTGGGACAGGCTGAAAACTCTGACAGCTCATAAAGCTTGTCAAGACTTTTACAGTTAGGAGTACAAGGGGAAGCAGGTTCTGTACAGGCTGACTCACTGGGATGACCTCCCATAGTGGTATTTTGCACAGGCAGAGTTTAGGGAACAAGGATCTAGAGAGGCAGAGGAAGAGGCAGCAGCATCACTGCACCAATGCAATTAGCTACTGTTATGATGTAGCATACACATTTCAGATATTTCCCAAAGATCAATAATTTTCCTTTGTTCTTCTAGGAGAAATGATATGTCAAATTATGAATGATTTACAATCGATTCTTTTTAGTTCTGATGAAAGGAGCATCCTGGCATTTCTAACTCATATACTTTCCCCATTCTTTAGGGTGACAAATCAGAAAGGATAAATTACTCTACAACTCAATAAGAAGCTATCTCAGCCTAGCAACTACGTACACTAAGAACTAAGAAACAGATGTAACTAAAATTCTCAAAGAACAACAGTTTCTAAATCCATCCACTGCTAAGTATGTGACCTTCCCTATAACCTTTCTCCAAACATTTCAAGCCTTGTGCATATACAGCACTGATATCTAAATCTAAATGTAAACTTGCAATTCAGAACAATAAATTCTCAAGGACAAGGACACTACATGTACATATTACTGTAAAAACACAGCACTTTCTGCATTACATAGATCTCCCAAGCTGAAAAGAAGCCAGTATGAAAAAGATAACATGACTTACCAGCTCAGTTTTCAGCAGCTAAAACAGAGATTCAGTACTGTCACATTTTCTCAACATGAAAAGATGCAGTAACTTTAAAAAACTATCTTAAGCTTAACTTAACAGTCATTTTGGTGGACACAGAAACTAAAATAAGCACTAGTTCCTATGTTACTGGGAATTCAAGATGTGATAAGGGAAATGAATGCTCCGAGGTAATAAAACCACTTCTTTTGCTCTGGACTCAAACCAGATATACAACTATTGACCACTAGACCTACAGTTAAAACCAGCCCTTTCTCCCAGATAATTAATATGCAGCTTTGTTGGACGTTTAAATAGGGCAAAATTGTACAAGTCAAAGAATAACTTACTTAATTTAAAAAAGGTTTTTAAAAAGTAGAACAAAAGTTTTTGATTACAGGTTAGTACGTGATCACACCACATGACTTCCTCCTTACTCAGCAGAAAGTTAATTCAGCAGCAATTACAAACTGTTTGCATGATCAATAGTCTTCAGTTAGTAATAAGAAATATTGCTCAGTGACTGAGGGAAGGAAGTTGAATTTTGAACTAAGATTTATATTAAAAATAATGATACTGCTGTATGTACTGTGTACAGTAAAATTGTATTTGTTTCTATAATATGACTAATTTTTGGAGATGAAAGAAGTTGAAGGTGAAAACTTAAAACACTCAGGAAAGGAAGTTGCTTTACAACAACTTCTGCTCCCTTCCCTGAGAATAAGCAGTTGTAAAATGTTGATGTGCATGGAAATAAAAATAATGCATGGAATAAAAACATATCAAATTCTTACCTTATGAAGAGTGGCCTCCACAAATTTCATATGGCTAATAATCAATTCCTTCTCTCTATTAAAAGATTAAGGCAAAAAAACAAACAAAAAAGAAAAGTTAATAGAACTGAAGCTTTAGTGATGCAGAAATTAAATTTCTGTTACTTTGTAACCATCATGCCTTTAAATAACTTTCGTTAACTCAAACTGTTCTGTTAGTAGCTCTCTTTTTTAAAACTCCAATGCTAACCTTAAAAACAAGTTCATGGACCATTATTTGGCACATTTCCATATGAAACATGCTTCTGTTTGGAAGAAATTTAGTCTCGAATAAAAAGCACATCTTGAATGGAGCCCAGGCTCTAGCAGGAAGAGATTATGTTCTCATCCAGGAAAACATCGACAAATTCAATGTTTTACACCAATTATATAGGCCTCACAACTATATTCCTATAGACATATGAGTCTTTCTGTCTTCTCCAAACCCAAACATTCCACTAGTCTTTTTCTAGAAGAAGTCCAGTCAAGAACCCTATCCTTACAAAGAATTGCAGAAGGAAATACTACTTTTGTGCCATTTCATAGATTAGGGATTCAACAAGCATAACACCTTTGATCAGTTATGTTGCCAATAAAAATCTTGGTCCCATCTGATGCATTGACAGAAATTGAACTGAAGTTGCATAACACCTATATGAATAAGGAGAACAGGACAGCATCACCAACAAAACACCACAGGAAATAAAATGGAATCTAAGCAAGAAAAGCTGATAGACTCTAACATTCCAGGACTGTCTTTTATCTTGCCACCTATGTGACTATTTTGTTTGAGCTGTTACACTTCCTAAAGCAGAACTCAAAACCATGGAATTCCTCTGGCTGTTTCCTTATGTCTTGATTCATATTATCCTAACAGCATAAAAAGGAAGGTGGCCAGAAAAGCAGGGTTGGTTTTACAGTCCTAGTAAAGCTGTCACATAGGTTCTTCTCCTCTGAGGACCCCGTCTCTCTTTGGACTAGACTGAAAGAGAGATGCTGTTCACCTTCTCTGCAGACCTTATTTATCTAAGGACTGCCAGTAGTCTGAGGGAAATCAGTTCTGGAGTGCCAGGACAATGCCATTTCTTACTTGCTAGCATAACAAGTCAGACTGTTCTTCACATGTTCTCAAGTGTTCACCATAAAAAGGATAATGTCTTTAGATGGAATTTTGGAGCCAGGTCCCCAAGTTCTTATGTGAACCAGGTTCTTCTGTGTGTGTCCCTAGGTTCTGTTCTGTGAACCAAAAGCCCTCTGACTACGGTAGATTTATTATCTTAAATACTATCTTAAAATAAAAGTCTGGTAATATTTGTTTGTAGCATCTAAGAAAAAAAGTTTTAAAAAAATAATCTACTACACTCCTCCATGCCAGAATCCACATTTCATTCAATCAATTATATATTCACCAAAACCTACATGTGTGAGAGAAATTGGAATTGGACCATGGAACTCTTTAGGATTGTTATCCAGAACTACAGTTCAGGCATCAGGAACATGCTGTACATCATCATTTGTACAATAGCTGGGGTGCAGCCTTGAGAGTTTCTGTCTAGCAGAGAAATGACCAAAAGGCTACTAAACTTCTGTCAAGTTCATGATATCAGGAAATTTTAATTAATGTTACTTCATACTCTGGAGGAAAGTGGAACAGACCTACTGGCCACCACTGCAAGAAAATCAAGATAGCAATTCTCAATCAGATATCTTGCTATCCTTTAAAGCTGTACAAAAGATTAGGAAAAAACTTGAAAAACCCCAATAGATTGTTTACATTGCTCAGCCAGGTTATGGAAGAGGTATTAAAATACAGTTTTCTGGACAAAAGAAAAGTCCATTTCACCTATTTTTCTTATATGTTCCAAACAAAAAGCAAAGACATTTGTTATGAAGAGCTGATAGAAGAATAAAAGGTATGGGTTGCTTCTTTGTCAATACTCAACTGCTATACACATAAGTAAAATCAACTTTAAAACTGTTTCATGTTAAAATAACCTTTTCTAAACATAAGAGCCACAGGAAATTATATTTAGTAGAATGTGTAAAAATATGTTGGGGATGAAAAGGGGCAAGCTTTTGCAGAACAAATCGTTCTTCAGGTCACATCTGCTTGAATACACTCACACTAAGTAACACCTGTCATTTCAATTTGCTTATCAAACATTTCAATATTAACTATATTAATTGCATTATTTCACCTGTGCATAAAACCCTTAAAGCTTCTAACCTATTGCTCTTCAGAGGTCAAATGTATACCAGGTATAATGAGAAACTTTAATTTTAAATTAAACTTGTTAAATCTTAGCCGTGGACCAAACAATATTCGAAGTTCATACTACAAAACAGGTAATAGATTACAGAGTCTGTAAAGACTTATTTTTTTATCTGACCGTACAACTGTAACAGGTTAGTAATAATCTCATTCAGATCAATGGAACACCTCTTGACTACCACACTTTCAAAGATTGGTCCCTGAATATTTCCTTCCTCTTTTCAGGCTACAGTATAAAAGGCATGGGTTTTAGGTCTAAACCAAAAACTCCCTGAAATCAGCTGAAAGATCTGTCCTGTTCCACTGGTAAGACTGGTTACAAAATGGGGTTTCAGGCCCTTCAGCAGCTAAGAGCTGTCACCTAGCTGATGTTTCTGAATTTGGTATAAAAAATTGTACCGCTTTGTAAAAAGACCATATGAAAATAGATAAAACAAGAAACCACTTCTTAAACAAACAGAATGTTAGAAATCTGCCAAAGAGATGCTGTCAGATCAGTAAGATCACTGGCAAACGAAAACACCCCTACTATTTCAGGACCTTGAATTTGGATCACTATTATGAGACAACTACCGAAAATATCCCATCCAGTACCTCGAACCAACAACCTTATTTTTAGAAGACTATCACTGAATTTCAAAGAGAAACGGATGTACTTTTGTTTCCTAGCATTACATTAGCCAGGGCTAAAACCCTGCGCATGAAAGTAAGAATTGATCTTTTGTCCGTTTTAAGTGATCTCCCCAAGGCCCCAGTGCTCACTTTGCTGCCATGCAGAGGGCACTCTCTGCATCATGGATGTTCTCTTTCAGTCGGCGCTTGTCCTGCTCCAGCTGGGTAAGAAGTCTATTGAGCTGACGCAGAGATTGATCTTTCCTTCTCAGCTCCATCTTTGCCTCCGAGAGTCTCTGCAAGCAGACAGAAAGCAGAGTTACTTGTCAGCCCAAATAATTAACTTCAATTTATGCCACAGGCTATTAAACAAGGTGGAAAACAGACTGACTGTGAAGTAGATTTGGACCATTACATACAAAGGTTTTATGAATTCTCTAGTAAAAACATTACTAAGTCAGAAGGTCCTGTTTTTAGTATATTGCCTATATAGATTTTTTTGTATAATATAAGGTGATTTATAGATCAAACAGGTACATACAGATGCACAGGTACTATTTTTACAAATACCATATCTAAACACAGTGGAAACAATCAAGAGTACAGCATTAGAGATAACAGAATATTCTCAGAACTTAATTTTAAATTAATTTAAAGAAATAAATGCACAAAGAGAGAAAGGGAATAAACAAAGTAGCGTTTATTTAGATTATTCTCAACAATGCAGAAATTTCAGAATTTAAAAAATTAATCTAATATTCTCTAGTATTCATGAAGTACAGTTTTGCTGCAATTCATGCTAAGAATAAATCATTAATTTATGGCTCTTTCGCTATTTTAGCATTAGTTTTCTAATATGCAAAATTGTATAAGTATTCTTTTAACATTTCTCTATGGCTTAAAATAAGCAAAACATGCTTTAAATCAATTCAGATTAATACAAGAGATGACATACAGCACACAGTTCTAATTAATACAGAACCTGGCTAGTTGATACTCCTTTCTGCGGGGATTAATCAATACTTATAGAGACTGGAATATTAATATGGGATTTCATAGTTTGCTAAATGTTACATTTTACTTTCAGCTGTTACTTGCCTTTTTTGAAACAAATTATAATAAGTGGTTATAAACATTCTTTTGCAAAATGTAAAGTCCCTGACAGATTCTAAACTAATACAGAAGGACAGAGAAGGCTGCACAGACTGAGCTCTTGCACTTTGTTTTCAAAATTTAAGGGTATGTCTTCTGCTTACGTCTTCGGAATGCTACGCATTATTTGTACTCAGGAGTACTTGACCTGACTGTGGAACTTGAAGACTATGTACTATGCTGTGCACTAATGTCTATTAAGAACAGTATACACAAAAGATGACGGAGATTTGGAGAGCACTAAAAACTCAACTGATCTGAAAAAGTCTGAGATCTAGCTAAGAGTCAAAAGCATTAAAAAAAAAAAAAAAAAAAAAAAAAAAAAAGAACATGCTAGAGAAAAATTCTGTAAAATAACGAAATACAGCATAAAACTGCATAATCCTGCAAAATAAAAAGGAATCTGTGGACTGGTGTAAGTTTTCTTCAAATATTTCTCAGGACAAAAAAGCAAAAAGTTATTTCAAGAGTGTATTTGGAAGGTACAGCACCACTGCCTGCACTCTGATCAGTACTTTAAAAAATCCAGGCTGAGTTTAATCAATCAGGAATTTATTTAAGAAACCCTAAGCACCAGAAAGGTTAATATTAGTCATGCTCAAATTACTGCAGGTTGCATAACTCTCCTTTGCCTTGTATGTAATTATGTTCAGTGAAGAACTCTTATTTTTCACATAAGATAAACATGGAAATCTTTCTTCCACTGTATTATTAGCATAAAAGACACCTAAATTTAGAAGGGCTGCTTTCAGAAATTCTACCCTAATACACCAGCAGCTATCAAAGCCCTGTCTGAACATTATGTCACATTTTCAGAAAAGTTATTTCCAAGATACTAGGTATGAATTAGCAAGGATAAGAGGATATGTCTTTAATTAAATAAGAAAGAACATTATCTCATTCCATTTATTATGTTGACTGTTGGTTTGTTTTAGGCTAAGTCAACACTGAGGAAACAGCTCTGAAAACTGAGTTGAGTCCGACTCCCCAATTCCCATCTTCTTATATTCCCCTTTTGTGACAGACAACATTTACTGAACAGAGAACAATGTCTCTAGTGACACCCCACTTCCTATCTTTTTTTTAAGATGCAGTCGCAGGAATGAGGTTCAGCTGTAGATCAGAACAGATAATCCTGCCAATATTTTGATGCAAGCAACTTTTGATGTAGAGGCTGCTGGAAGAGAGCCTGGCCTAAAGATCCTAACGTTCTAAATCAGTGAAGACAGGATGCTAGGAACATGATGCATATTTATTTCATTTTTATTAGATAGATATCCTTCTTACAAGAGCTAAAGAGTTGTCTGCTCCCAAATAAAGCTTTCATCCCCACTGGGTGACAAAATCTTCTGGGAGCTAATAATCTTGCTTACCAATTGAGAGTTCAGGCCTATGAATGAAGCAGTAACAGGAATGGAAGTGTAAAGCTGAACGCTTAGAGAGGCATGGCCAGCAGTCCACATTCACTCTTGACAAAGCACTATAGAAATAATTAAATATCTTACTGAACAGCTGCTTTATTATTTTGAAAACTTTCACCATTATTAACAAAAATATCCAAAGGATTCAATTTTACTTATCAATAACATTGCATTATCTAAGCAAAATATAAAGTGATTTCAGCTCTCTAAAGCAGTTTCAGCATTCACCTGGAGCTCCTTACTTCTGTGGGTTAAAGTCAAGACTTGGAAATTGCTCAAAGCAGAGTAGAGTATTCTAAAGTAATGGCTGCTAAGCCTCTCTTTTTTTCTTTCTTCAGATTGATCTAATTAAAACCCTTGATAAACTTTATGGACTCTAATATTTCCAGCTGAGTGACTGAAACCAAGAGGGTGTGCCTGAAGGCAGCAAGGCAACAATGATAAGCAGCAGGTTAGCCACTAATTTCTCAGCCAGGGTAGATTGTGAAAGTGTGATGTTCTGATATCCAAGAAAGTGTTCAGGAGAGAATAGGATAAATCAAGTTTAATAACTCTGCTCCTAATTGTTCTCTCAATGCTCCACTCTAATTACTTGGAGAACTCTCCTGACTGTCACCTGATATTAAGTTGTTGGAGGCTGAATGTGGAGCAGTGAGATAATCAATAAACATTTAGTGGGGAGAAGAATGAAGATCCCGTTAAGCAGTGGGAACCTGCAGCACCCAAAGCCCTTCTGCTCATGAGAAAACCTGTGGGAGAGCCATAGTGATTGCAAAGCAATAATCCAAAGCACTGTTTTTAGGCCTTGAGGCCTTTAGGCAACAGTACGTTTGAGAAAAAAAGGTTAACACGGTCACCCTAATTACAGCCCATTTTCACATTCTTCATATATAAGCGAAGACAAGCCAATTAGGTAGAAAGGAAGATAAGGGAAGTTTTATTTGTATACTAATTAAACCCCTGATGAAATTAAAGGAAAAACATACAGCTCTGTAATTGTGTCTGAGAAAGGTCACTTTGGGTTCAGTTATCAGAAAAGTACAGCCTTGAGATATTTCATTTAATCCACAATATAGCCCTTATTTTGCCCCCCAGGTCTTAGTATTTACAAAAATAAGAAAATTTCAAAACCTGATAATGCATTTATCTTGACATGTTTTCTGTGGACAATTACAATTGTTAAAAAGTTGAGGCTAAATATGATAAGAAGAATGAAGGTTTTAAAAACCTACTATGTCTGCACATAGTTCTGTGAAGATGCTGAGCTTTCACTTTCAAGTAGAAGTGATTCTGAATCAACTTAGAAGACAAAGTCCAATTTATTGACATTCTGTAAAATGTCAGTTGTTTATTTCAGATGTTTAGACATTCATGTGGTAATTCAGACGTCACTGCACTCCTTCCTTTATAGCCCATCAAAATCTCATAGATCACTTGAATTTTCACCAGGACCCCTAGAAGGACCTTCTTTTAGAGATATTTCAGATTTAGGATGTTTTTTGCGCCCACAGACTGAGCACGAAAGACATGAGTTGGAGAGAAGAGCGAGTCACTGAAGAAAAAACTCATCAGATGTCTGTCAACTGGGTCCTTCCACAAATAATTCTAACAAGCTGACACTTTGGAGTGAGGAATCTCTTTCTTCAAAACCAGTTACAAAAATAAACCAAGTTTAATATTGTCATTTTTATACACAAAAAAAAAGCACTCTATTCAAAAGATAGATGAAAAATCATTCTAGATGAACAATGACAGCAACACAAATTAAATTCATGCAAAGCACGTGTGGCACACTTATACCAAGAGCTATATTCCAAGATAAACTAAAGCTAGATCAAACTGCTTATGAAATTATATTTAAATTATGCAGACACAACACAACACTACAAGATACACAAACATCTTGCAGTACCTGTATTATGAACTAATGTCTGAAATTAAAGATTCTGTTTCTAGGATGAAGTTCTATATATTTATTTTCCATTTAGATGCAAAATATTACCATTTAAAAGATCTGTACACAGAAATATCCTGAAAAGTGTCCTACACACATAACTAATAAAATTCCACAATGAAAAAAAAAGAATACAAAGTTTAGCCAGCTTCTGAAAACAGTTCCCATTATCCCTGTTGGCAAACAATCTATAATATGGTTTTTGAGTGCCCCTCAGACGAGTCTACAGAAAACCCAGAGAAGTCTTGCATTTTCAAAAGGTCCAAATCCAAAAGGTACAAGAAGTTACATTGATATTTAATGTCACTTGTATTTTAGTGCGCATGTCTGCAATGCAAACTAGATCACGTTAGTTCAAACTATAGAGCTGAATTTCCACAGGACGTTTTCTGAAAAAACTCTTTATTTACCAAGAACAGCTCAAAATGAAATTTCCTGTATCAAAACAGGAGATTAAAGCTCTCAACAAAAAAAGTTAAATAAACTTCTGAGACTTTTTCCTTGATATATATATGCATAATATATATTAAAAAAAAAAAAAAGTATACTTTTGAACTGGAAAACAAACTGCAATATCAACATACTATATATGGATTCACTGTATGTTTCATAGTGTCTGCACTACTGTCTTAAACTGTTTGAAATTAACTCCATGCAGTTGTTGTGCTCTTGCAAAGCAGAGCTAACCTGAGGCTGACCACACACAACATCCCTTTGTTAACAAATGATTTCACATGCCCTTTAAACTTCTCTACAAAAAGAAACAGGAGCACTCAAAAGGACATTTGAATGATTTGTATCTGCTATGCAGAAAAAAACTGATTTTTGTTTTTTAACATCTTGGATACTGGATCCTCATCCTGATAGCAAAATTCTTTTCACTTGCTGGCATTCTGAAAAAGGATGTACTGAATAACTTTTCTGTGAAGTATGCAAGGTAGAAGCAGTTAAACATAGCTTACAGATCACAGTGTATCCAGTGTGATGCAAAATGGCTCTTAATGGCTTTGAAAGTGGCCCATGTAAGGAGGTCACACAGTAAAAGTGGGTCTACTAAGTAAAACAGTAATACCAAACAGCACAATTATTTTAATAAATAACTATCAGAATACTGGTGAATTAAGGGATATTTGCAGACATATTTTGACATTTCTGACACAAAGTCGAACAAAACTGCTTGTGATGATTTTATATAAGAAACCCTCATAATACTGGAGCACAAACTATGCAATCAGAAAACTTGAGTCAAACTAGTATCATAAAAACATCAAGGAATCATCTGAAGAGAATTTTAAGTTAAATTATGGTGCAGGCACCTTAAAATCAGCTGTGATAATAGTTACTCTACAAGGCGTAGAACCTAAGTACTAAGAAACATTTCAATAAAAACTTGTTCAAGAGTCATTCAATGGATTGGATCGGGAAAATACAAATGTTTTCATCTTGCAAGAGATTTTTTTTACAAAAGTCATTTGAAACTGTAGGCATTCACATTGTGAAAGTGAATGGCATTGCCATTGTGCGTTGAGACAAAAGTCCATTTACTGACTGAAGCACAGGCTCAGACATGCAAGCAAGTTTAGGTACCACAAGCACTATACCTGCACTGGTTCAGGCTGGATTACAGTGGCTCAGAGACTTGAAGCTATGTTTAGTATCCCTGGGCTACAATGCACTTACCTCTCGAGAAATCTTTCTAACCAACAAGAAAGAAATGCATTTTTCAATTGCAGTCGCTCAAAGTGTTTATCAAAGGATGACTAAAAATGCTTTATCAAGTCACTGAGCTGTGCATGCTTTGTAGTCATTGCAAATTAAAAGAGCTTATTGATGTAAACATAGTAGCAATTCCTGAATAATTCTACATAGTAACACTTCTTCCAGAGGAGACATCCTGTGTCCACATGTCATCTGGCTTCAAAGTAAGTAAACTAAACTAAATTTCGTAAGTTTTTACATGAAGCAATCACAAAATGTAAACTGCCCACAATTACCTAGATCCTCATGGACTATTAGTATTAGCAAACAAAAGCACTGGTGTTAAAATGTGTTAGCTAGATACACTGCTGCATCTGAAAAGAAACAGAAGTCAAAAAAATCGAGGGACACCCTTTCTAATACCAAGATGCACAAGGTCTTCCAGATACACATTAATCCGATCAGACATTACAGTTAAGCCCTACTTTTAAACAATACTTCTTAAATGTTAAAGTACATAGTAAAATTTATGTACATGATAATCTAGAAATTCATATCATCTTCTGAGCAAAGTTAGCATTATACATATTATACACATCTTATGTTATATACTATATTAAGTTATGTTATATTATATTATATGTATGTTAGCATAACCGGAACACTGCAGAGAAGGACTACACAACCTTGATAGAAGACAATTATAGACAAACTCAGGCTTTATCACTGCAAGTTTTAAGTGTACTAGAAAAACCCTTGATGTTAAGTGAAAATAAATTTTTAGAATCACGTGTGATGGCATGAGTACATTCCTCATTCACTGGTGTTTCTTTTCTTACTAGATGAGTAAGTTCCCCTCCTGCCACAATACCTAACCCTGTGCAGCTGCAGATTAGACAGGATCCAGCCCTGTAGGAGCAGCAGCTTTTCTATGCCTTGGCACTGTTTCGCCTTTAAATCAGTTACTTGAGAACCACAGAAAAAAAAAGAAAAAGAAGCTCCTGTTTTTTTTTTCACACACAGTTAACACTTTTTAACATGGCAGACCGCAGCCTTCTAGCTGTTAAGAGTTCTAACATTTCAAACAGATGAGTTTATACCTGGTACTGCAAAAGATGACTTTCCATAACTCTCTCAAGTGCCAGTATGTAAGTGAGGCACCTGACTTTACAGGGAAACTGATGCTGCTGGTCTGTAACACTGCTCTTTGATATACACAATCATTTACAACATTGATTAATTTCACTACATATTATCTAAATTTGCACATTAGCAGGTGGAGTACAAGATAAAGATGCAAACAGCACTTAGACTTTATTATGGTTTATAGGTGGTACTAAATTACATGTACATACACAGGAACATTAGGGGCAGCATCTATGATGACAAAATACACTGCAACTCATTGTAAGTGAGCTGGACTCAAACCATTTGTCTCTGCTCTACTGGTCTTAGTGATCTTACATTACCAGTGACATTTCTAAGCCCAGGACAGCCTATTTTAAGTTCTGAGAAAACATTCTCCCATTGGATCTGCGTGACTGAATTTGGAATATTTCTAAATCTTAGCAATTAGTTCAGGCAATTCAGGAAGAAGGAAAAACAAAAGCAATAAAATTATTAACAATGACAACGAAATTTCACCTGTAAATTAAATAGCCACAATTTCATTCCTGCTGTTTATTTTAAAAGGCATTCAACTGGAAGTCATTGGGAGTCTGGACACAGACTAAAAATCATCAGGGACATGCTACAACACAGAGCATTCCACTTCAGAACTAAATTTAAGAAACAAGTACTATGGTACACTGGCTAGATGTCCTCACAAATTGGTTTCAAAAATGGGAATCCTTAGAGTCTTTAGAATAGTTTTAAGCAATTCTCTAAATAGAACTTAAGGTTCAGTTCACAGGAAGAAAATATACTGTTCATGACTTCAACACACTAGTGGTCCCAATTGAGATGTTTTAGCACTGCTGGTCATCCTACGGCAGATTCTTGTAAGAGTCTTGCTGCACAATTCCACCAGACACTACTGCCTAAGTGTGAGCAATCACACGAAACAGTTATGGACAATGTCAAAAATGTCAATTTATGCCACCCAAAGTTTTGGCCTTGCTTCAGCAAGAGTTTTTCATTTTCTTTAATTAATGAATTGGACAAATCTTTTTTTGACTTCACCTGAAGATAAATCTTCAGCAGATTTATCACTTTATACCTTTTACAATCAAACACTGTGTTCTCCCTCAGAAGAGTTCTGATCAAACTGTACATTAGTATTCAGGCATATGTCTTTCCAAAAGCAGCCCCAAATGCTGTTTAGTGTATGCATATTTTATTTTAATATTATGCCAGCCACATCCTGCTGCATGGAATATCTGCATGGGGAAAACACGCATATTTGATTCTCTTTATCCCTTTTACTCTTTAAACCTCAATAAAATAAGAATGAATTGATAAATATGTAATTTCGTACTAAAAGGTCTACTCTTCTGTACAGGTCACCCTCACTTCATTAAAAACTGGAAAGTAGCCTTCTTTGCAGAAAGAACAGATACAGTAAAAGAAAACATAACTAACATAAAAGGCAACTTCTAAATCACTTTGTTGAAAAGTATCGAAGATACAATATATCACAATATTCAGAAAGGAGATCAGAGTGCTGTACAGGAATAATGATTGGATGTCTCCTTTCCCTCTGGATATGCTTTGTGTCATACCAAGACCAGACCAGACCGTACCAGACAAGACCACAAACCTTAAGTATAACTTTTTCTGAGCATTGCATACAGAAATTATGAAGCAGACATGGTAAACACTAACTAATAAGTCACAGCAACTGTTGAATTAAATATTTATTCACCGTTTTAATTTTTGGCATGTTTCCTATCATGTGTCAGATAAAATGACACCATGATGGTACAAAACTTAGAAAATTACTTGCTTCACTCACCTATAAAGGAAATAGTAATAAATATGCCAACTGCATTGGGTGATGCCATATAAGCAATTGTTTTAGTAAATATCACTAACTTTTTTTAAGGACACTTTTTCTCACACCTGAGAAACTTTCTTGTTTCCTGTATAGCTAATGACTATTTAAAAATAAAATCCTGAGACTATCAGGTAGAATTGAGCATCTCATAATCGTAATTTTTATATCACTTTTTTATTTTATAGCTGTCAAACAAAAAACTCAGCAATAACAACAATTAAGGTGAGCTTACTTTATATACAAGTTCTAAAAAAACCTTTTTAAGTCATGAGACAGTAAAACATCCATGTAGTAGCAAGAACTTAAGTGTTTTTTTCATGAATGCACTTGTAAAAGTCAATAAAATAATTTAAGAAACATTAAAAAAATTATTTCTAATTTGAGTATGTTACCCTGCTACAGTCTTGAAGAGCTTATATGTTATTCATGATTAAAAGAAGATAGCATAGCTACACGTTTTGGAACATGAATGTGGTACAAATTTTGAAAAATACCCAATGAAAATAGCATTGAATTAAATTTAAAAAGCCAAGATAGGCATGGCTGCTCTCATTGTATGTAGCCAAGAAATAGCCCTTCAGCCTTACGCCAGCCAGATGCATAGTTAATTCTATTCCAATAGGTATTTGAGTGTTGGCTGCTTGTGGTTTCACAAGAAAAGATCTTCACAGAGCCAGCTTCACACAGACAGAAAGGAGTTCATGGGAAAATCTGACAAAGGTGAAAAAATTATGGGGCCCTAGGGATACTGTAGATAAACAGCAGAAAGAAGCAAATCTACGTATTAAGAACTTGTGTATCAAGAACCTGTACAGCAGAAAGTCCTACACATTGATACCTAAACTACTAGGTAAATAGGGTTTAGAACATTTCTTCAAAACCATCCCGTGCTGGTTTAAAGATCTATTGATCTCTTCTGCACATATAAAGATAACAAAGTTACTTTGTAGTTTACTCAATAACATAACAAAGATCTCCCAGGCACTGGATTTCCAAGAAGCCTTTAGGTATTCTTGAGTGAAAACTGAAACATAGTCGAAGGTCTTGAAATAACAAGGATAAACGGAATGCAAGTTCATATCCTTAATAAGGGCATACTGTAATTACACAATAATCCCATTTTTCTTCCAAATTACATGCCAATAAATCTTTCTCACAGCACTATAAAGTCCAGGGTCACGGACAGAGGTGTTTATTAGTGTAATTACAATGCAGCAATAAAACCATTAAGCTTTTAGATCCTAATATTGTTCCATTTATTCTCCCCTTCCCCACCCAAGGGACACAAATCATTCATACAAATGGAAGATGTAGAGAACATTGGAACTTACTCTTAAAAGAGTACAAATATGCTTTGGATCATGCAATTTGTTAAGGCTTTGCTTTTTCAATATTTACTCTTTGACAGAATCTTTCTTTTTTTTTTCTTTTTTTTTTTTTTCCTGTTTCCCCATTAGCACAGTGCAGAAAACAGACTCAAGATAAAAATATTCTCTGAAATGGGCAACATTACTTCCCTACTGCAAAGATACAACTAAAGCATTCCAGATTTCACTACATGCCAATTATTAATATCCTAGGCCAAAGAATCAAAGGTCTTAGCCATCTGCTGAGAAGTAACTTGCAGCTGAATTACTAAATCTTGCTTGCACATTACTTTCAGTATTCCTGGGCTCAGTTCTACCTGTCTTTGTTGCCTGCCTTTCTCTGCAAACTACCAGAATGGCACCAAAGTGCTTGATTATTAAAATTACTGAGAAATTAGACTACCAAATCAGACTAGCACAACCGACCTTATTCTGTAATTTCAAAGAAGGCAGAACCTATTACTACTTGGAAATTAATTCCTGAACAAAATGAGCATTCAAAGACTAACTGAAGTAGTTGTAAATTATATTTTTATATGAGCTATACATAAGTTATCATGACTTATTCTCATGTTCTCTCTCAATACCTAAATTACACCCAAACTTTTACAATGTTGAGAGCATCTCCTTCAGACCTAAACTTTTGACATGTTAAAATATTATTTTTCAAATTAGGGGTGTCTCTCCTTCTTAGATAAATTATGTTTACACGTAATTAGATTGAAAAGAGATGTAATAAACTTATAAATTCTTTAACTTCTCTCTCCATGTAAAGTGGAAACAATTTTGGACATTATTTTCTTAGTATAAAAAAAGAAAGTATAAAAAAAGTATAAAAAAAATGTATATAAAAAAAGTATAAAAAAAGAAAAGGCTTAATAATATTCTTACTACGAACCAATTAAATTTGTCTACTATGAAATATTTTAAACATAACAAAAAAATGTTTATTTGGTATGAATACTTGTTCAAATTCCAATGTAAAATCTCAACATTGCTAAAAATACAATGAGCAATTACCAACATTCAATATGCAAAAATGGACAAAAGAAGAACCACAGCAGAATGGGACAGTTGCACAGAATAACACCAATATTCTTTCAAAAAACTAAAAAAACTAATTAAATTACTTTTGTGTGACCCACACTGCAAAATTTTGAATTATTGTCTTGAACCTCATCTTAACGCAAACACATAACCAGATCATAACCACATATTTTAACATTATTCTTCCTCCTATTCTGCTCCTCACATATTTTCCAGAAAGACTGAGAGAATAGTTAAGCCAGACCTTCAGCAACCTGGTTGCTAGTTGCTTGGTTGCTTCATTGATGACCATGGAGCAAATACTGTGCTTTCTTTGAGGCCATATACTGAGTCCCTTCAGTCTACTCAGGCAGATACTGGTGAATGTTCTGGACACAGAATAAAGGAGATCCACAGACCTAACAACAGGGCTGAAAATAGGTTAGTTTAGCAAGGAAACACAGTAATCAATATTCCTAATGAGTTGATCTCTAAAATGGAAAAGGAACAAGGCAACCCTTGGGCCCTGAATCTTAGAGACTAACTAGAGCAAAGTAGGAACAGATATGCACCACACATAAGGAGTTGCTTTCAAAGTTTCAAACAGAATAGAGCACAATCATTTTCTCCAAGAGATTCACTGCACGAGTTTGTGAATTAAAAAAAAAAAAAAAGGCAGCAAGAAAATAAAGCAAAGTGTCGTCAGGAACAAACAACTGAAGACAGAGTTCAAGATGAGGGCTTTAACTTTAATTTAAAGTATAGGTTGAGTAATAGAATGAAGACTTCATCACCATCATCTTTCCTTCTGTGAAGTTCTGAGAATGTTCTCTCTGTCTCTCTCTTACTAAATAAAGATACCAGCTGGTAGCACAAACCCTGGGAAGATGATCCCTTCCCATACACCTTAATTCCATGCAGAACTCATTGCAAACTTAAGCACACAGGACAAGCTCCAGGGCAAGTCTTCAGATGACCTAGCTCTTTGAAGATACCTCAGAAGTTATCAGTAGTCAAAGTTATGCAACGGAGAAGGAGAATGAGCGAACTTACTTCCTTTACAAATAGTGCTAACACAAACTGAAATACATGACAAAACTGTTTAACCTGTAATTTATTGTAGTAAGAAAACATATGACCTCTTTTGACTAAGAACAGGGCAGATGGCAATGCTAATCCATTCTTACCTACTTTATAAATTATTTAGGTGTTCAGAACACAGAGACTGTGGAAATGGAAAAAAAACCATTTAATTAATGAATTATGAATTTCAGTTTCTAAGCTATTCAGAAGGGAGCTTGATTCTCTTTAACATGCTAAACTTGATTAATACAAATTCTCTACTAAGTTAGATGCTAATGTTAATCAGCTGTACTGCTTTCTTTAAAGAGCAGCCTTTAACTTAACTGAGCAATGCATAGAAATGCCAGGGGTTTTTTGCAATACAAGATTTTGGGGAATCAACAGTATGCCCCAGTGTACTGAAATCCTAGTAGTCTTTCCAACTTAAGATGTCAGAGTCTAAAACAAACAAATAAAAAAAATTTCAATTTCAAAATTCAAAAGTGAGGCCTTTTAACCTTTTTATAAGCTATAATACTGAAACATCTGCAAAAACAGACAACTGAGAAACTGACTTGCAAAGTAGATGCGATGGTATGACTAAAACAAATTGCATAAATAATTTAAGTGGTTTTTCAGGGAAAATATACAGCTATAAACATGCAAAGAGGAAAAGCAACAATTGTACATCACTTTCACCTGAAATCCACACCAAGAACAGAGAGCCCGCTCAGGGAAAACATCCACTTCTAACAAATCCAAAAATCCCAATGTCCAGCAGAATCTAATTCAGATGTGTCAGTTTAGCAAAGGATACTAAACTTTCTAAGCAAAGAATATAGATATAGTGATCTAAATTAAATAACTAGTGAAAATAAGCAATCCAAAACTTCCCATCAGAAAACGTTTTTCTATGAAGGTGATCAAATGACTTGGATTAGATTCTTTTTCTCATCTTACTCTGTCAGAAATTAATGGCAGTTTCACTAAGCTCAGCAGAGAAAATAAACCCAAAATGTAGGGTATCTTATCCTTAAATGTGTATTGAAGACTACTTTGAGGCAGATCAGTAGCAAGTTACACGATTCCACATGCACTGTACTTGAAATGCACAGCTACTCATTACAAATTTATAGGACATGCTCCATTTATTAAAGTTTAAAAAGATATTGTTTCCATTACAGGTATTATATATACCCAGTACTTTTTAATAGGTAAAAAAAAAAAAAAAAAAATTACTGGAATTAATACATGCTTGTATAAGGAGAAAAATTATGTCTGTTATAGATGTCTGTTTAGCATTTCTGTAAAAGTTTTCTTCAAAGAGAGTGGAATCAGAGCTACTGATTCACCTCATCTAATAAAGAAGTGGTATAAAAGAGTTGCTTAGTTCCAACTGACCTTGAATGCAATTGGCTGCCTTAGATGCCTCTGCGGCATATACCATTAAGAAGATAAAAACATACAGGATTAAAATCTGAACTGATAAAGCTAAGAAATTAAGTATTGCTCCTTTAATAAGCCTATTTTATGAAAGTACGTGAGTACTAAAATATCTCTTTACTGATTGCTGCTGAAGAGTAAGTTTAAAATAAAGTTACCCAAAGCATATAATATTTTCTTTTTCCCCTTCTTAGGTGTTTAAAAATGATGAAGAATTAAAAGCAAGGGGTTTTTTTATTGCTCTTTTTACACTCTACTTCATCCAAAATCACTTGTACACCATCACAGTCTTCAACTTTTTATATATACTTAGCCTTATTTTGTCTTAAGATAAATATGGAGGCATATTTTAATCCTGTTTTTCCAGTGTAACAGTTCTTTTTTTTTCGCTTGCCACTATGCTATTTAGGCATTTAAAAGCTCATGCAGTTGTAAAAACACTGTTTTACAAGGTCAGTATTTATTATTATAGATGAGATTGTTCTACTGTACTCCAAAAAGAAAAGTTACAAATAAGAAAAAAATAAGGAAAAAAAACCCCAACAAAAATAAAAATTAAAAAAAATTAAAACCCCAGAACATTTAAGTAACAAAAGCCAATTAGTCAAGAGAAAAATATCTACTAGCTAAAATGCCAGGGTAAAAGCAGAGAGCGTTTATGCCTGCCATAAATAAAGTCATGAATAAAGTGGGACCATGACAAACTGAAGGAGAAAAAAAAGCTCATGAAATATTTTTTTTCTTGAATTCTAAAAACCCAAACATGCAGAGATCAAAGTAGGAAAAAAGAAAAAAAGAAAAAAAAAATGGACTTTATCCCTTGGTATCAAAGTAGTTTGTGTCAGACTGATACCAATTTAGAAAGTACTCATTCAGCACAGGTTTGGAACTGCACAAAATATTATTGTTATAAAAAAAATTAGACAAACTCAAGGCATGATGACGAAAGTATAAGTTATCAAGTCATATATTAAAGACTTTGAAAAAATGAAGAAACTCTGGATTGTGAACTAGTGGTCCTGGGCTACCACAGGTAACCTTGTTGCCTTCCTTGACACCATAACAGACACAAACTGTTGCAACCAAATTGCAGTTTTTTGCTAACTATTATAGTAAACATCATAAAGGAATTAAGACACATCAATCAATCTTCTGGTATTTAAACAGAAATTTAGGGACACTATACAGCAACAAGTAAACTACTTAAATTTGGTTCAGAACTCCATGGAAAGGCCTAATAATTATGGATAATTTTAAGTAACACTTAGACTGCTACTGTACGTGCTAAGTTTCAGCTCTACTGGTTATTTTGTCAACTTTCTTAACCTCCATTCTGTTGCAACAGCTCTATTATGACACTGTATAGTGTATTTACAGCTTTCAGCTACAATCAAGCATTTTACACTAAATCAAGTTGTTCCAGTAGTAAACAGCTAAGGAGTAGCAGAATTAGGAAGCATTTTAAGATCACTGCTGTCTCTAAAAATATGTATCTATCCTCTACAACTGATTTTTTGTTACATTCCCTCTGAGAAAGTAGATGTTTTACTTATAAAGTATACCACCTTGAAACACCGTGTATTATCTATAAAGATATAAAGATTCAAACAATATTTGCTTTCTACTCCTTCCCACCTTTATGATCCTAGTACCCATTTCAAAATCTTGGATTAAGTATTACCCAAAAAAATGAAACATAATTCTAGTTACTTATATATACACTGCAGTTTATCTGAAATTAAAAGAACAAGTGTTAAAAAGGAAACTAAGTGTTAAAAAGGAAACTGACTTAAACATTAACACGTTTATTCTTACATTAAAGTCCTCCAAGACTGGAGGACTGGGAGGAATAAAAAAGATAAAAACAAACAGGTAAATTGGAAATGTTTTCATCTTTCAGCCTTAGTCAGGAAAGACATTTTTAATAAATAATACTGATAACGAAAACCCTCCTTAAAAAAATTAACATCTTTCTGCTTCCTGCACTGCAAATCACTGCAAGCTTCAGCTCTGCTTCAAGTCACCTCCCTTGATGTCTGTTTTCACTGTTACATTTTCAAAATGGTTTATTTCTGCTAGTTTTGTAGGTTGCATCTTTTTGGTTCTCCTCCCACCTCTTGACAATCTCATCACTTCCTCCCTCAATCTTCCTTGGAATTCCAAGTGCTTGTGCAATACCAGTGTAACAGCCTCTTTTGCTCAACTCTAAATACAGAGAAGCATAGTGGGAGCTGGAAAGACAGTGGTAGAGCTGAAAAGCAGACACAAGGAGCAAAGCTTGCTTTAATTCAAAAATAAGGAGTTTGAGTCACTCTAGATTACTGGCCTGCCATCAAAATGTGTCTTCCCTTCTCTTGCTAGATATCCAGATGGTTTCAAACCTGTTATTCTCTCAACTTCTTGATTTGCTACCAGAGATCTGATAACAACATCTTTTCCCTCATTATTCATTATGTCAGGGGAAAATTCTAAATGCTGAAGAAAAAGGATCTTTCTCTACTCTCACCCAGCATATTACAAACTGACAGATGTTTTCCCAACCTTAAGATTTAATCTAGGAAACAGATAATCCAGGTTTCAAAATATTCTTATGATCTCCATAAAAAAAAAAAAAAGTATTCCTGTAATTCTTGCTGCATTTTTCCTGTGGTCTGCGAACACCTCATGATAGCCAGAACTACTGTCTCATATGTTTCATCATATGTCTTATACTTTCATCATCATGTAAAGTCCAGACACTTCAGAGATTACAGAGGTAATTGGTGTAAACTCCACTGTCCCAAAAGCAGAAAAAGGAAGCTATACCTTGAAGTTCCATCTTGAAAGTGTTTTCTGAGTACCCTAAAATTTCAATAGACGCAGTAGTATGTGTACATTTACTCCAATTTGCACAAAAATGGCAATATTATTCACCAAATGGTAAATTTCCGGTGCCTGTTTCAGAAGGATAATAATCTTACCTTCACAGTTTCACTTAAGACTTGGGTTTTATCTGCCTCTTCACTGGAGTGCAATTCTAGCTTATTGTTTAACTCCTGTAGCTGTTGGGCCTGTTCATTCAAAAGCACTTGTGCCTGACGCTCCCGATGTAATGCATTATTTAATTCTTCACATGCACTTTCAAGTCTCTCAGGGGTGATCAGTTTCTGATAAGGGAAATAAATTGTGTTTGATTGTGTAACTGTATTCACTTGTTTACATGCTTGACTTTCAGAGCTTCACATACAAACAGACCAAATTCTAAAATAAATGCATGCCAAAGATGAAAAATCAGTTTTTTTGACACAAAGACAAATCACTGAACAGTAAAACTCCAGACAACTTATTTGTTGCATTTAAAACAAAACAAAACATTCAGGGTACTGTTAACTGTAAAGATTCATTATTCTACTCAAACTAGCACCCCAGGTTGAAAAGAATCAAAATTTAGAAGGAAAAATGTGGATCAGTGTCCCCCATTTCAGTGCATATCTTATTAACTCTTTTAAACATCTTCCTGGACTCTATTCCCTCCCCAGTATGTTCCAGAAATAAGAAATAATTCTTCAGGCAAAATCATCATCTACAGTTGCATGACAATATAAAAGGTGACAACTTTCTCTAACTGTCCAAGAACAGAAAGGGAATAAAAGCCATGGAGAACAAAACTAAAGACGATTAAATTAGAAAAAATATCCATTTTACCAGGTAGGAACAGGAAGGAGACTGGTTGCAAAGTTATCTGTCACTATTCTCTGCTTGGAAGCAATTTGATGCTGACAGGTCTAACAACTAGGCCTCAGGACCAACCCTGGGCACAGCTACAGAAAATGCTGCTCACTCTGGGACATGACTGTTCCATTTACACTGTGCACTGGTAAAGCCTGTATAAGAATCCTTAATCACCCACTGATAGGTCAAATGTGAGCTCAATTCTGAACGCAACCTACACGAAATAAGCACAGCAGGAAAATGTGCCCAGTGAACCTCCATGATAAAGAAAGACGAATTTCTCCCCTTCACCCCAGGAAGGACTAAAGGCACAGTTCCACAAGCACAACAGGGAACAAACCAACAACCCACAAAATGCTATCAGCCCCTCAAAAAATATATCCATTATGCACTACACTGTGGCTTCAAGTGGTTAAGGAGTTAGGTTAAGGAGTCTTTTTGTCATCTCTATTCATTTCTACCAGACAGTGCTACTTAGAGGTTAGTGAACCCATAGGGTTTTGGTAAATTGATCATCAGCAACAGAGAATCAGTGAAATCTGGCCAATATGTACTAAGAACGTAGAAGAGGGCTTTGTTCATTTTTTTTTTACTTTCTCATAAATTTATTCCTTCAGGGAAACTGCCACACTAAAATTTGCACTGACTAGTTCAAGCTTTAACCCATACTCAACAACACAGTAAAATGTATATCATAATATTCAGCAAAATCCATGCAGTGTTTAAAATGCTACATTTATGCTTCATGAACTTCTCATGAACATACTTACTGCACATCTTCATTTCAGCTGGCTTAACTCTGTTGAGGTGAAATCTATAAATTCTTTTAAGGTGTATAAATCACATTTTCAACATTCGGAAGCAAACCTGAGCTGCTTAAGACCAAGCATGCAATTTATACAGAATACCCCAGGCTACAAATCAAAGAGAAACTCCTGTGCAATGGAGAAACTTCTAAATAGATATGACTTACAGTTTAGTAATGTATACAAGGCAAATTTTCGGGAAAATTCTGTTAATAGCAGATTGATATTTTACTTGTTTTTCCAAGGAACACAAATCAAAAAAATGTGTAAAAAGGATCTCTTCGAAGCAGTCTCCTCTAAATCAAATATACTTACAGATTGCTTAAACATATTTAATTGCTTTTGCAGGCTCTGGGATTTGTCAGCTTCTTTCTTCATCTCACTGAAACTACACTTAAATTCTGCAAGTTTTAGGCGCAGTGAGCGGCGTTCCACCTCTGCTGAATGAAGTCTTTGTGTAAATTCAAGTATTTGCTTCTGCAAGGATGCTATGCTTTTCTGTTAGTTAAAGAGAAACAAATTCATGTGTTATTTTAATAACTGAATCAAACAATTAAGAAATATGTGCTATTTTAAAAACTGAATCAATCACATTTGATACCTAAGCAAATCAGACAAAGTTGTCATTTTGTCTTCCCTCTCTAAAAAACACAAGAGCAAAAATGTGAACATGTTTCACCTACTGCTGAGGGTAACTTAAAATTCTGTTTTCAAGGAAGCATATGTTTTCATGATAAAAGACAGATTACCCTTTCCTTCTGATTAAAGGGAAGAAAGTTACTTTCACTGATCAGGAAAAAGAGAACCTTAACATTGAGTTAAAGACAAAAGCAGGTTTGTTCTTATAAAGCAAAGATCATTTTGATAGAACTATAAGAAAACCCTTTTCTTGTATACATTAAATCTTCTCTTAAAATTATTTGACAATAAAAGATCTATGCATGCCCTAATCTCTTTGTGTGTTGCAAATCAATTTCTGATTCTCTGTATTGTTGACTTCAATGTAACAGACTCATAAACAACCTGAAACAAAAATTAATGTTACTATCAAAAGAGCTTCACTGTGACACTTAATCTGTGAACCTACCCTTTGCATGAAGTAGCAGTATAAACATGCATACCATAATGGGTAGTCTGTCACACAATCCAGCTTCCAGAGCCTGGGTATTTATTTTGTGAAGTCCATGAGCCAGCCTCTGCACCAAGGAGTCTTTGTCCAGGTAAGTCAGGCTCCTGCTGCTGTCTAATGGAACAGTCTCCATCATGACTTCCAGTTTGTCCATAAGTTTTGAAAAGGAGTTCCTGGCTGCACTTAGAAGTAAGTGTCCAGAAAGCCAGGGCTTTGGATCTTTCAGAAACAACAACAAAAGAGAAATACCAAGTAGATTCTTAGTTTCAGGTTTTTTTCAGTGGGAAAAAAGCAACAAGAAATAGCATCTTTAAAATACTTAATAGATAATTTTAATTAAAGAGTGGAAGACTCAGCTCACAGGAATATCTCAGAGAAACTTAAGCATGAATTCTGCTGTCAACAATAAATGCACTGTTCCTATCAGTCTTTGGAAGAACAGATCAGATAGGGTCTTAAAGAATAGGATTTTCTTGTCAAAGAATTATTTTCCAGTTATTTTTATGCTCTCCTCCAATACTCTACTTCTTTACGTCTTTCTTGCATGTTCTACAATTTTAATTCAGAAAACACGTATGACGGATGCAAGCAAATGCAAGCCAGTTCAAGTATGTCAGATGTGACAGCACATGGTAAATCACTTCATGGCAATATTTACAATGCAAATTTCTGAGGGTTTCCTGACTCCTCTCCCCTCTATAGATGTCTAAATCATTTGCTGTTCAAAATTAGTGAGGCTTGGTACCTTAATGCCATACTATTTATATTCTGAGACAAGAGAATATAATTTACCTTATTTCAAGGCAATTAAAATTTTACAGCTACAATTACTTATTTCCCCACAGGATTTTGGTAATCATCCTTCTCATATAATGGACTTAAGGCCCCAGCACACCCAACATGTCCTGCTTACTGCTAGATTCGTCAGGTCTGTAATTAATAATTGTGTTTAATGTTGATAAATAAAATTGTCAGTGCTCCTTCCACTAATTGGTATTCCAGATAACAGTTAATAGGTTTATTTATGCCTTAATAAAAGTCTTGTAATTTAGTTTTCCCTCTGCTAGGCAGGTCTTAATCTGTCATTACTTGTCTTATGATACTATCAGTGTAAGATGACAAGTATGGAGGAGCTTATTTACATTCAGTACTACAGCAGATCTCCTATTGCTACAGTGAATTAAAATACTTAAGAGTACAAACTGAAAAAAACGGCCATGGCCTGTTGAAGTTAAAGACTTTATTTTTATACATTGCTAGGATAAAGACAAAGGCACAAGGCAAGCAAAACATGATTATTAACATTTTTAGATTATGATTCGCATTATAAAGAATTTATAATTTACACGTGTGAGATGAAAGCAATCACAATGTAAGATGTAAGCAATCAAAAAAAAAAAAACCACATGATAAAGTAAAACATTTTTTTCAGAGCTATTCTCCTGTTTCATTTCAAAATACTGCTTCCAGTGCTTAACTGGAGCACCATTTTTGAGTACCATTTCTTTCATGCTCTCCATAACCCCTGCTACTAGTCAATTGTTCTTCTTCCTGTCTAAGACAGCACCCTTTCTATTCATCTTTAAAGGTAAAGATCTCATCCAGCATTTTTATCTTGCACTTCAGCTAACAAAACATCCCTTGAAATAAAAAAAATATCACTCTCATCCACAGTTCATCTTTTGAGGTCTTCCAACCCCTAATATTCTGTGATTCTGTGAATGCTCTGGCTACTTTCACTGAGGATCCTCTTTTTCTCTTCTGTTGGTTTTCTATTACTGATCACATAAAAGATAAGCCACTTTCATCATTTTAACTTAACACAAATTATCCAGCCCTACCTGCCTTTCATTTTCAAAGACATTATCTTTTCTCTAGTCACAATGTACTCAATAGTTTGAATGTTCAGCTAAATCAATCTAAAATTAAAATAGTTCTACTGTCATCCATGTCTGATTACACAAAAACCTCCTACAGAATTCTCCTTTGCTGTGATTTTTGGTAAACATCAAAACAAGAATACTGTCAATGAGACTGTTCCTTCATTTTTCCTACTATTTCCAACTGGTATCTGATTTTACATGAGATTGTTCACCTGCCAGAAAATACAGTATTTCTCCATATG
This sequence comes from Heliangelus exortis, assembly GCF_036169615.1. Classification (NCBI taxonomy): domain Eukaryota; kingdom Metazoa; phylum Chordata; class Aves; order Apodiformes; family Trochilidae; genus Heliangelus; species Heliangelus exortis. Next base: position 41,847,755 of record NC_092454.1, read on the forward strand.
TGCAGTACCGAGGGTGGCAGCCTCTTTCTCTGTATCTAGACCCTCCAGTTCAACTGTATTAAAAATAAATTAATTACAATAATTCAGGCAGTTATGTTGTAGCATTTTGAAGTGATCATTCCATTTCATAACTGGATCCACATTGAGCAGTACAGTTCAGAAGCCACAACTTAAGGCACTTTATTGGGATGGGAAATAAAAGAGCAAATCATCACCTCTGCTTATTTTTTTATAAAAAGAATATTGGAGTAAATACACAGAAAATGTTGATGCAAGTTACTGACTGTTTTGAAAGAAGAAATGAGACTATAATACAGTTCTACAAGGAACTGTATCTATAGTCTTTGAAAAGAAAATATGATTTGAATATACATATTTTAAGTACCTGCCCAAGAAGGATGGAGGAATTAAAATAAAAGCATTAAATCACATACACTGGGTTATTCATAAGAAATTATTACCACAAATACAACTATAGTACAAAAAGCAATTAATTCTTATATTAATCAATTGAAGAAAAAGGCAATGAAAAGTCACAAATCTTACTTCATTGACTGATGGAGAAAGAATTCTAGCTCAATCAGTTTCAGTGAAAAAGAACAGTCAGCAGGATGAACTTAACAATACTACACCAGATTAAAGTTTTCATGGTGAACTTCAAAAGCTTTGTGTATCTAACAGCTGATGACATTTGTATTCAAAAACCAAAAACCTTGACCTTTGCTTTGTCTGGTTTATTGCAGCACCTATTCTGTTCAAACAAACCTAAAACTATCCTGGCCAAAAAACAAACCTAAAACAAACCAAAAGACACCAGAAGTCTAATCAATCTGCATTCAAAATTAAGCTATGATATCATTCCAAGACATGCTGGAATGAGAACTGAAATAATGAACAGTGTGACAGGAAATTATCATGAATACCAAACAAAAAACTCTTTTGTCAAGGCTCAAGAAATGTGCCTCAGATGTGCAGTAGAAAGGCCCAAAAGTTCCAGTGTTATCTGAGTGATCCTGATTTGGTTTCTTTTAACTGCCTCTAATGGTTTCTTAGATCTTAGACATCTTTAAAAGCATTTTCTAAGACACCAAACCATTCCATGCTGTAGATCTAGACAGCACCTTCTTCTGTCTACTCTCTCCTGTTATGTGAGTTTTAATCTGGAACTGCTATTATTTAAAGGTCTGAAGAAAGAGAGATGCCTGTTAGATTACCTATTTTTTTTTCTTTTCAATTCAAAATAATTTAAGTCAGTTCAAAGGTTTAAATTCTATTTGAAAGGTGACTTGCAGAACAAAGTAATTTCTTAAGTATGCAAGCTTTCTTTTAAATATATTATTTTAAGCCTTATCACTTCCATACTTCTGGAAATTTCATATCGAACTTTAAATCATTTATAACTATTTTTTGAACTAAAGGTTCCAGCGAGGCTCTTGATCTCTCAAGCAAAACCATTCCACGTAACACAGTTAGAACTTGAGGCTCTGTGGAAGTGATTTAAAATAGGAACAAGCTTTGAAAGAATAACCAAACTGACTATTGTCATAATATTCTCAGCGTAGCTTCTCCTAATTCTTAAAATCAAAACTGTGTTGAATGTCAAGATATCAAGTACCAAAGTTCATGACAATTCTGTCATACTGCAATACAGCAAACTGTCACGACATTCAGGTTATTCTTACGAGTCACTTCCAGCAGATCAATGCTGCTGTAAACTTTCTCTTGATTCTGTTTTCACTTTTCTGTTCTTACTCAACACTACACACAGGAAAAATTGAAGTATAAGCCCTGTAAATATTCTGAAACGCAAACTGTTCTAACTGTGTTTTGTGAGACTGTAAATTTAAGGTACTGAAAACAGGATAATCAAAGAAGAGAGCACCTGAAGTTGAATCACAACACCTTTGATTCAAAGGCTGACTGCTGGTACCTGTTTACTGTTCAGGCTTCTGGGAAATGCATCACCTATCTGTCCTGTTATTTGCCTTTATCATACAAATTTTCTTTCCTTTAATATGCTGTATTCTGTGACAGAATTGTTGGGACTTCAAGCTACCAGATGCCAAACAATTAAGAATGACAGCAATCCAGAAGAACCAAGTGAGATCTTACATAAACCCTCATTGAAATGCAATTAAGATAGACAGTTAACAGCTAGTATAGAAGAGGTAACAATTCCAGAAAGTGGCACTAAAATTTTCCATAGACATAGCAGAATCCTGTACAAGAAAGGACTAAGGAAATTAGAGAATCTAGAAAAAAAAAGCTAATTAAGCATATAGTTAGAGAAGGAACACAGTAGAGATATAAAATAAGGAGTGCTATACACCGGGTAAAACAAACAAACAAAACAAACAAAAAAAACCCACACACACCAGATGAAAATAGCACTGATCAAATTCAACTGTTTTCCAGATTTGGAAATTCTGGTTCCATATCATGGAAAATGCAGCAGGAAATTAGTTCCTGTCAGTCAGCAGAGGTAACATCCTCGGCTGCATATGTGCCAGTTTTAGGGCCTGCACTTATGAAATATGCAGGTCAATGATACATGAATTCTGCAGAATTTCTGTATGAAAAAAAAAAATGGGCTGAGCTTCAGCAAAATATTTTTTGCGTATTAGGAACATAGAACAAGATAACTAAGAAGCTTGTAAATATTACTTTATTGGCAACTTTAAAGAACATGTTAGCCAAATATCTACTAGTGTGGTGGTGATTTTCTTTTTTTTTCTACCTCTCTTCAAAGCGGGGCACACAGTTTATATGCTTCTAAAGCACTCTCCAGCCTTTTGTTTCCATGATTCTAAATACCAAAATGATGAGGCATCATATCATCAGTTAAAGAAAATTACTCTGTTCCAGCAATACATCTCTCCAGAGATTCAATCCAGAAAATCTCAGATGAAATTCTAAAAATGGAAATTATGTAGCCAAACTGATTACTTTTTTTTTCGGTCTTCTAACATACGAATACATGCTTTAAATTACCTGTTTTGTTAATAACATCCTGTAATTCAGTGACAGAACTGATTATTGCAGCAAGGAGGTTAGAACTAGTAAACCAGCTGAGTGCTTCAACATACTGAATTTGTTCCTCTTCATGACCTGTGAAACAGAATTGTAGCTAGAAGTAAAACTGAGTAACTTAGATAAGGCAAATTACTATCTCCAGCTCTTTCAGAAATTAAGCAAAACTAAGTATATGTCACAAACTAATTCCTCTTTCAGGACCAATAAAGTATTAAGTATGCTTTCAGAACTACTTAAACAGAAAAAATAGATGGAACTTCTAGTGTGTAAAAGATTTTTTTGCATTTTTAATAGGAAATAAATATAAAAAGTTATTAATAAAAGTAGAGAGAATATATTTTTTTAAAATATCTTGATGGTCAATCGTTTAAGAGCCTTACACAATGTTTACCACAAAGAAGATGCAGTACCACCTAGTTCTGAAATCCGTAATACACGTCATGGATATGAGCTCATAAACAGTACAAGCTGATGTGTGTAGTTATAACTTTTCTCTCAGTGCTTTACAGCTAAACACTTCCTTTTAGGGGAAATCATACTTGTCGAGACATCCAGAAATCATAAATCCAGAAATTATATTTGTCAAAATGTTACTAATTTTGTCTTTACGATCTATTAATAACACTTCTATTTGTTATTCACTAACCATGTAATTTGACATAATGTTTACCAAAGAACAAAACAATTATCTTACTTGACAGATTATGCTTTCCTTTAGAGTCTCCCATACAAACTAGAATCCCAATGCCTCCTTTGAAGCCATTTGCCCAGGAGAAGAGAGAACTGGAAGACTGTGCTAAAACCTTGAGTCTGTTAGCTGCCAAAACCGCAATCACACCTCTTCGGAACACATGAATCAGGCCAATGAATTTTCTTTTCTTTAGTTTTGCTTCATCTTGATTTTTTTCCTCTACATCAGAGAGGGCATGAACTAGGGTTCTAATCTCCTGTTTCACCAATTCATAAATGTTGACCTGATCCTGAAGAAAGTCTCTTTGGGAAGACATAGCACATGATCGGCCATAGAGAGGATACAGGGCACCTGCCAGCAGCGCACATGCTACCAGGAGAGATGAATGCTCCTTCTGAACCTTCAGTAATGTATTTTTCACAGAAATATTTTCAAGACCCATTTTTTCCCATCTTCTTTCCAGGGCATAAACTTTTTCCTTGTTCTTCTCTGCTGCTTCTTGGAATTCCTAGGATAAGGTGACAAAACAAACATGACAAAAAGGAATATTAACTAGTTATATTAAAACAACAAAATAATTTTATCTAGACAACAGCTAACAGAATTTTTTTTCAGATTCAAACAACACACTAAGGGAATAAAAATTACTAGTAATGTTTGCAAAGTATCTCTTCTAGTAAGTAGTTGCAGAAGCAGATATTGGAAAACTAATCATTAGTATGAGGAAAATTCGCAAAATCTTCAACTACAAATGGACTCCAGATTTCTCACAGTAATACACTAGCACTGCAATATCTTACAAAAGGTTTAGCAGTACCTGGCTGTCCACAAAACAGTTCTTTGAGCTAGCTTAACAATAAGCAATCACATGCTCTCCTTTCAGAAAGAATATAGCTCTTAAAAGCAGGGGAAAAAGTTAGTGTATAAGCGCATGAAAAAAGAAAGAATAGCCTGGAAGACAAACCTAAACAGATTGGCAGCAGCTGGGAAAGGGGAAGTAAAGGTGATCTCTTAATTACTTTGTAATCAACCCCCTACTTATATATTCATAGATTAATTAGGTCACATACAGAACTGAGTTTTCAAAAGAAAGAGTAATACAGACTTTTTTTTCTCTAGCATATTACAGATTTTCAACTTGCAAACTGTTTTTCCTTTTCCTCTCTATGCCCCAAAATAGGGGGAGATTTAAAACAGCAAATCAGAGTAGCAAAATGAAGACAGTAGGAGCTGGGGAAAGCCAGGACTCAGGTCAGACCATGCAGAGTGGTTGGTTTTGATAACGTACAGTTCTTGAAAAGGAATCAACGCACTCAGCTGGGACCTCAGAGACTTAGACTGGTTTCTTGATGCATGACACTCCTCTGTGACTGGAATAACCACTTGAGGCTACATTTAAACAGGATTCAGTGGTATAAGCAGAAAAGAAATTTTAGGCCCTGTTCACAAGAAACCCACAAGCTCAAGTTAAATGCTTATGCTCCAGTTACAAAACAGGGACACAGTAGGACAAACATGAATGGAATGACAAAGAAGGATTATGCAAAGCTTTTGATAACCTCTCTTAGAGCTATAAGCAATTTTGTTTAAAAATTATGGAGTTATTATTACGAGGTGAAATTATTCCCATTAGCAGTGACCAGAAACAAAGTAAAATGGTGTCACAATCCCATGTGTTCTATTTGGTACAGGTCCCACGAAAGTGGTGAGGAGGGCACCCCTAGTTAATTCTTCCTCCTCCATCCATCAAGCACAACAGAGAGAGAAAAGAGAGAGGAAAAAAAAAAACACAAACCAAACAAACACAAAAAAACAAAACCATAGCTACTCCTACAATAGAAATAAAGGATTCTATGCTTCTATAGAGCTGGACCCTAGTCAGTTTTGAATTACCCAATAAATATGTTATTTTTTTGAAAGAGAAAGAATTTGTAGTGTTATTAAACTACTCTCAGTGATACAAAAACAGAGTAGATAATAGATTTAATTATAAAATACTGTTTACAGGCCTTGTGTCACTTTATTACTCTAAAATTAAGTATGAACATATACAATACTTTCAGTGCTACTGCATTATTTATACTGTTTGATTTTTACAGGAAAAAAAAAACCTGATAGCATGACTGGAAGCAACTGAAAAGGTAAGCTGAATTTAGAACGCAACTTATGGTTCCTGGCCATCACAGGTGAAAGGGCAGTATCTGAGTAAACAAAGTATGATCCCTACAGGGCTGGTGGGCAGCAATATCAACATACAGTGCTCTGGATAATTAAAGCTTGTTTTTTTTAAAAAAAAAAGCTTGGTATTTTTAAGCTTATAGTTATATGGTAATATGCAAAAGTGAACAAGACAATCTCTGACGACAGAAATGTATAAATTTTGTAAGAAAACATACCTTTTGTTTTTAAAGACTAATAATTGCTTTTCTCTTACCCCACACTGTTTCAAGTGTTTTCTTAGAAGCTTAAAAACACAGATCTTAAAAGGGACATAGAATTATTTTTCTAAACATTGACAGGCTTGCTTCAGTGTTTGAGCTTTGAGGGACACTTCACTGACTTTCAATGATGGGGAGGTTTCAAGAATCCTTACTAAAAAATCAGGTGCTACTAGCAACACTACTTTATCCTACTTCTTACGGAGTCCTTACTCTCTAACATATCTATCATATCATGAAAATTAACTGGAAAGCAGATATATAATAGCACTATGACTCCACTATGACTTTTCCTGTGATTCAGCTGTTTTATTCCTACATACATACCTCTAATGAATAACACCACTATCCATTTCCTTTCTGTTATAAGTACATGGATCAGATAAGCCTATGAAAGACACCCATTGGGTCAGGAACAGCGTAATTATATGGACTTCTCATTTTGCATTGATTGCACTGACTTTTGATACAATAGCAAGATACCACAGCTAATTCACCTGCCTTGCTGTAAAAAAAGCAATGCTTCCAAACAAAAAACAAAAACAAAAAAAGAAACTATTTTTTTCTCCCTAGTTAACTTTTTCCCTTTACAATTTAGCAAATCATTTACTTTTCTGTTTCTGAAATTAGTATTTTTCAAATAGTTACAGGATTTTTCTCTTACAACATGTTTTGCACTTCTATTTTAAGTGGTTTCCACAAAAAATGGGGACAGATTAATAAATATCTACATAATAAACAAACAATAACTGATGGTTAAAATTCAGAGAACATTTCCTATGAGACCGTACACAGTCTGAATAAAATGTTCAGGGTTAAGGAACAGGCATGGTAATATTTTGAAAATGGCATAGATTTTGAAACTCATAGATTTTGAAAATGGCATCAGATCAAGAGGACTGCACTCCTTCCACAAAAGGCAGGGGAAAAGGATATATATACACTTTAAGCTCCATTGCATCTCAAAACATGGAGATGACAGACAAAGAAAGGTGGTGTCCATAGAGTGCCTTGTCTATTGCTGATCGGCAATCAGGCCACTCTGGGAATTCCTGCCCTACAGAAAAACTCCTTTCTGATCACACCATTTATCTGACCTACAGTAATAGCTGCAAAGTTGTACTTATTAACATCCAGAGAGCCTATCTCAGAATCAGGGATCCTGAAAAGTACTGGCTGGGGATAGAAGCAGTGGCAGGTGTCACTGCTACAAAAACCTCCAGATTTTGCAATGTTAACATTTTAATCATAGGGAGACCATTTCAAAAAGCCCTAACTTTTTATTGCAGTTCTAAGAAAGCAAAAAAATAACCTCCAGGATACATTAACCTTATTGCTGTGGAATCTTCAGTTTGCCTTCACACATGTACCAACAACTGGAAAAATCAGGAAAGTCTCAACCCAGCAGCTCTGAGAAGCAAATGCCTAGAAGGCAGCATGGAACACTGGTTGAAGACAAAGTTGCAAACAAAAGGATGTGTGCTAGGATGTACCCTTATCTTTATACAGGACAGCAAAAAATCACTTGTCTTCCTTTTCCAGAAAGGAACTAATACCTACAAAAGATTCTTTGGATCATTACACTGGCTGTAATTAACTCAGCTCTCTGGATGGAAAAGCAAAGCAAATTGCAACGGTTTCCTCATCTAGAACAAAGGCCCTAGAGTGATGAGACCCACAGCACAACAATGAAGTATGAAATACTGGCAAAATTATATTTCACTTACACTTACTATACATTTCCCATGAAATTTAATTAATAAAGCCTGGTAAAATATTGCATTCTGTATCTTTATGCAGACACCATCACTCTGGAGCATCTAAGATTCTTTGAAGACAGCCTGTAAACTGTGGCGCATCTTGCCTTGTTTGCTGTGGAAATAAGGCTACAACATTCATCTGCCTGTACACCTCTGATGCAAGAGAACTGTGATCATGCAGACAAAATGACTAGCAGGCTCAAAGTGCAACAGGTAAAAAGGCAGTCAAGGCTCACAAAAAACAAGCAATGAGGATTAGGACAGCCCTAACAGCAGGAATCCATGGACCCTATGATATCAGAACAGGAATGGAAGGAAAAGTAGGTTTTTTGTTGGCAATGATTTCATAAGATAAAAATACAGTATATTGAAGGAACTTGGTATAAGTTTTGATACCACTTATTCTACTCATAGGGAGGGTTTTAGCATTGCCAAGGTTTAATGGGATATGTAAATACCAGGCAAAATTAGATACAAGGCTTCAACTCACTCCCAAGAAACTGCCATAAATTGTTCTGTCTAAAGAACACTGTGTAAGTACATTTTTCAGATTTCAAAGACTTCCAAGCCCCAAGTCTGAGTGAAATACAGCCTTCTAACGAGGTTTCAGATGGCAGTCACAAAAATAAGGTTTATTTCCCCAATTTCACCACATTTTTAAGTGAAATACATATAAAGGAATGGGACTATAAATTGTGGTTGTAGAGTAACAGTGAAAATTTCAGATTGCAAATAATTTTACTAAGAATGAGTGACAAGTCTTACACTTTTGAAGCACAGCTCGCTCGTAGTACCTGTGTAACAAAGTCCTTTAATACTGTAGAAATCTACCACACTAACTGCTAATTGGCTCTTAGGGTCAGAATGTATATACCTACATTTATCCTCAGATGACACCACTTTACTGTTACTCTACGGAGTCTCTGCAAAGCGTGACACTGAAAAAGTAACTTCTGCCCTATAAAATTCTCAGAATCTCCAGTAACTGCTAGACCAAATTAAGCCACTAGTTTCTGGAATGTTTTAACAAAGTCATTTATTTCTTGTTATAAGTGAAGCTTGTATAAATGTAGTGAGTACATTGCCAGTTTTTTGGTTTGTTTTTATTTGTTGTGGGTTTTTTTCTTTTTTTAATTGAAAGATATACAAAATTCTAAAACAATCTTGAATTTGCTAGGAGCTTAAACTGCTGAGATAAACCATTAAATATTTACAAGGGAGGAAAAAAAAAAAAAAAAAAAACAACAAAAAACCCAGAACTTCACAGTACCATACCTGTGCCCTTGCATGAACTTCCCCAAGGAGACTTGAGTACTGCTGTTCCAGGTACTTTTTTTGTTTCTGCCAACAGCTTTCCTGCGTTCTCATCTGCTCAACCATTTTGCTAAAAGCATCTTTCTGGCTCTGCTGAAGGTCTTTTATAGTATCAGACTTACTTTTGCAAACATATTCCAGGTGAGATATCTAGGTGACAAGAATTTAAAGAATATTTCTTTACAACTCAAAACACCTTTTTACTTCAACTGTAGATATTATTTGAGCATGTACTATTTCAGCATAAAATTTAAGTCATCATTTCTTCAACATCTTTATTAAAATTAAGTAATAACCTTTTGCAACAGATTACCTACTCAAATATTTGGAATAATGAATTTTCCTTATTTGGCATTTCAGTTTTGCCAACCTCAGATGACAGTGTAGCTATTTTTTACTGTCTTTGTTGGAAACCTGAATCGAACACTTCTCAAATTTTCTTGAAACAAGTAAATTTGTCCTGTTAAATTGGTAATCTGTGTATGCTAGCCCTGTAGCAGTTTGCAAGGCTTACAAGCAATAAACAGCCCTTAATTTTTTTGTTTTATTAGAAAGACATTCCATATATTAAGTATTAAAATAATTTCATGTAGTATTAGTGTACAGAATGTTTTTCTCAAAAGTTTGCTAGTTTATGATGTGTTTTCAACAAGCATGAGGGGATTCACTCAGTTATTTAACTTTGCAGCTCACGTGAAACTAAATGGATAAATTAATCTAGCAAACAATGATCTCTAAATACACATGACTACACTTTTTTACTAGATAATATCAGCAAGATACCTTCAACATACATCACAAAAAGCTGCGGGAGAAAAATTTTATTCTCTGAAAGGAGGTACAACACAGGCAAAAACACTGCCTCAAATCCCTGAAAATGTGGTAAGTATATATATGAAAAGAGCCCTGGAGACCTCACAATCAATCTCAATAACCATACTAAATTAAAAAGCAAGAAACAGTAAGAACTAACCCCACTCAAACACTGTCAACAATGTGTTCACTCCATTTCCTTCCATTCTCTTTCCTCCCCTACTTCAAAAGGAAATCAGAAATCTATATCTAAGATGTACAATCTGGATTATATATCCCCCTTTAGTAATTTCCATTGACTGATGGGGTATTTACTAAATGATGGGCAGAGTTGAAACTATTCACTGTAAGCAGCCCTGTCCCTTTCTTGGGCCAGAGGAGTGGTCACAACTCCAGCTGATGAGAAATCTCCAAAAGAGCTTTTCCTATCCTGTGCCTCCAGATCAAAACACCAGAGCAGCCAAGACATGAAGCCGCTCTACTAAACTGTTGGACTGTTCTGATCAGTGGAGTCAGAACATGAACTAAAATTCTTGAGTGGCACATGTTAGTCTGTGGTGCTAGTTCATATTACCTAAAGAGAGATCTTTACTGTTCTAAAAACACAGGGATTTCTTGGGAGAAAGGCCGTGTAAGCTTACTCATATTAAAATAATTCAGAAAAGTACAGCTTCTCCCTTAATCAAATACTGTCATTTTTATAAAAATGTTTTTAAAATTTTCTATTGTATTTCTGAATTAAATTTCATAATCCAAAAGTTATATTTGAACCGAAAAAGCACATCACTTTTTACATAGTACCTGAGTCATAAATACATAATTTAAAGATGCTGTTCTTCGAGTGAGCGCATTTTGTTTCTGTTTTATGCTAAAATAAAGACTTGCTTTATTAGTGTAAATTACTAAGTTCTTTGAATTGCTTCATCAGTAAGATTAATTTATTTTCTTTTAATTAGGTCCCTGTGGCTAATATTGGCTAGTACTATTAGCATGTCCTGCACAGAAAGTGGAGCTTAGAGACTTCATACAGACTTCAGTCACATTTACATGCCCACAGCAATGGCATCAAACTGAGTTGTAGACAAGCCATAATTAATGGTATTGAATTATTAACGTCCAAATTCTTTTTGAAATAAGATGAATGTCAGTCCTTTTTAATGATACTGTGATGTGGACAAATGTCACTGAATTTAATAGAGGTAGCTGGTGCCTAAGGACACTTACCTTCTCATTAGCCCTGCTGAGGTCTAAGATCAGGGCATCAACATTCTCCTGCAAGACTGCACAAAGCTCAGACCAAGAGAATCTATCTAGGATGCCTTCTGGTTGTTTTATAAGCACACAGCCTGCTACCAAATGCTGGTATAAGCCATGAAGGAAGGTTAGCTTCTCCTGAGACAAAAAGAAAAATTAACTGTTGTATCTCAACAGTGTTAGAACCCAAAGACATGTATCATATGTGTAGTAATGTGAGCTCCACGTACCTGAAAAAAGAAAGCCCACAAAACTCATTCTCAAACCTTTTCAAAATTCCAAAATTTCCAGTTAATAATTGCAATCATACATTTTAAAGCTAGAGTAAAAAAAGAGTTGCTACAAAATTTGTCTAGAGACAGTATATAAATAAAAAAGCCCAGTCCTGCAGTGGTCAAAACCATGACCTGATACAGATAAAATTTCCACACCATCGGTAGATGCTGATCTTCCAGTAAATCATTCATGCCAAAGCTTCAGGTACCTTCAAACTTCACCCACTTTCAGCACCTGCGTAGCATGCAGAATATTGTCTGATAACTTGGCAGCACAACACACTCCTGGTCTCTCTAAAGTCTTCTAAAACTCGATTTTGCATGGATTATGTGTGACTGAACAGCTAGATAAAACAGGCTTATATCTTCATCAGTAAATTCCATATCCCTCATTCATTTACACTGATTTAAGTCAGCAGTAAAATAAATTGATGTTCGTTAAGCATAAACTTAGCAGCAATAGCATGCAACAGAAATTCCAGCCCTCACTGTTCTACTGCATACACGCAACTTAGCGACTTCAATTAAGATAACAACAGAGAGCTGTTTCTCAAAAGCCACAAGAAACAGAAACTTTATTCAAAGTTAGTAAACCATTGTAAAAGTTGCCATTGTTTTCCAGGGACCTTGGATGAGGCTTTAAGTCAAGAAATTGTGGATGGCTGAAATGGGGAAATATGTTTTTTCTGAGCTCTTGCCAGTACAATTAGATGAGTTTTCTCATGATTATTTCATGGTATTTTTGATAATAAAAAATTTGAAAAGTTTGGCTTTTCTTTTTTCTAGACGATCTCCTAGATCCCTAGGGGAAATCCAGTGTGACACCATCATTACATATTTGCTTAAGCTGTGATGAACTACGGATGATAGCCATTTGGCATGGGAAAAAAGGATCCCAAGACCCAAAATCAATTCACACATGTTGATTGCAACCATGGTGTTGTAGACATGCTGACTTTACAATACAGCCAGGCTTCTAGTTTCCCTCACTTTAATCATTATCTGATGTGTATAGTAATTCCAGCTGCTTCATGTGGACACTATTTAAATACCAGACTGTAAAAGATGTGGAAAGAATGTTTCCTTTTACTCAGTTGGCATCCATATCCAAATTCGTGAAAGTAATGAGCTCAATATGCTCAACAACTATGATAAAGTGTATCATTGCTATTGTTGGTACAGAACTGCTTTACTGGGACAAAAAGCAACACAAATAACATCTGTAAAAAAAAATTAAGGAGAAAGATAATGAAAATCCTACATATAGCACACCACAGTGAGCTAACAGGTCACAAGGAAGAATTTATAGGCATGCAGGCAAAAATGCCTCAATTCTACATTTGCTGTGCATCAATTGCCATGTGAGTCAGTAATTAACAGCACATCACTGTATATCACTGTATGCTCCAACTGTAAAACATTTTTATTAACATTCAATTTGAAAGAATTAATTGTTTGTCAAGTGCAGTTCTTTAAATAAACTCAGTTCAAAAATTAAAAATTCTGCAAGGGTTAAGCTATTATTTCTGATATAGAAGGAACGAGCACCAATATGTCCTGATACCTTGTAGATATTAAATACATATTTCAAGTACGTATCTTAAAATCAGATTTTGCGGGATAAATCTGTTAAGACTAAGAGTAACCATCTGATGTATGTAAATGTATAAAGTCGAGATTAAATTAAGACTCTTCTTGACAGTCATCTTGTCTGTGGTAATACCTCCATATCCTCCTGGTAAGCCATGGTAAGCTTCTGGATTTCGTTTTCAAATTCTGTGGCACGTACTTTCTCCTTCTCCCAGCACTGCTGTACATTCTGTAGTTCCATTCTTAGAGTTCCTATTAAAGTCTCTCTCTCTACACACTTAGTGTGCAGATGATTTAACTCTTTATTGGCATCTGCTAGGTTATCCTGAGCTTCCTGTAGAACAGAGGCACGGAACAGAAGGGCTGGTAAGAATTTTACTCCATAAAATGTTACCTCAGTCCAGTGTTTATCACCTGAGGAAGTAAACAGCCATATAGCCACATGTGTTCAGAAGACTCCAGGCTAAACTGAATGTATCTTGTCAACCACAGAATTTCAAAATTGACAATAGTCCTTTCCCCACAGCTTGCAACATGGCAGCATCAGTAATCCATCTCTGAGAATTAAAAGCCATATGATGCAGTGAGCTTCACAGTCCCCTCTACCCCCACAGCCAAGATGCAGAACACTCTGCATCTTCTCTCTGCAGAGTGGACATTGTCTCAGAGCTAGTGAAAAGATTCGTAACTTTCATATGTAAATCTCTGATCTGTTACAGCTGAGTCAGTAGGCAACAAAGCAACACAGACAGCTGTTGTTACCCACTGTATTCCTTATCTGCACCATAAAAAAAATATCAAGACTCTATCTGGTGGTTTGACCATAGGAAGAAACTAAAAATCAGAAAGGGACATGGATACATTAGGAGTACCACACTTGAAAAGGTAAATAAAGAACTTAATATACTAGCCCTCTTCAGGCAAAATATTGCTGAGAAGAACTGGGCAGACGCACATTCTTTCCTCTCCTAAAAGCATTGGACTTCCAGTACTGCTAAAGTTTGCTATAGGTCAAACTGAAAGCACTGCTTGGTTTTGGTTTTGTGGGTTTTTTTTAATAAAGTTGTAGCTGCTTAAATAGGAAAAATGCTCCTAAATTCATCAATGACGAATTTTATTCTTCTTAATGCAAATAATGCAATATTAAAGTAACGTTAAATTTCTAACACAAATGTTTCCAGAATGGATTTAGTTTGCTCTCACATATGCACTATTATTGCAAAAAAATGTAAAGATACCAGAAACTGGTGTACTGCATAAAACCCAGCACTGTCTGTGTGTAGCAAACTCATGTTTTGCATGAAGAATACAAGTATATGTTACAACAGGTGGCATTTAGGTGCCTCTACAAAGATGCTGGAACAGAAGCAGAAGTATTAAGTCTTCTGAACATAGACTAATAAAGGAAGTTCAGATCAGACGACAGAACATCAATTAACATGAATATTCATTGAATATTGCAGAAATATCTGTGAATAAACTGAAGTGATAAAGCAGCATATCTCTCTCAAGTAAAAGAATCTGAGAAACACTGGGAGTAGACAAATTCTATTTTGGCAGTGATACAATAGACTGCCAACTGGGAGATTGAATTTAATCATGATCTCAGGAGTTCCTTATTTCCTTGGCCACTGAATTAGCCAGACAGGACATTACAGGAGTGATGTGTAAGCCAACAGAGTCAAAAAACGTTTCTTGAAACTAAAGAAAAGAGTTTGCATTAGTTCCCAGGCAGATTTTACTCTAAGAAAACTTGGGCTGCACATTGTACAGCTGGTAAGGATCACCTGATACATGCATGAACTTTTCTGATTAACACAAACCAAACAAAAAATAAAGAAAAGGACATTCTTAATAAAATGTGCTTTCACATAAACAGAAGTAATTTAATTCTCTCCTTTTCTTGAAAAGAACATGTAAATAAAGGACAAAGGATAAAAATTCATATATGCTTATTTCAACATAAAATAATATTTTGCAAATGGATAAATCAATTTCAGATTATTTCAGACTTGAAGTAACCAGAATAAAGTGGCATGGTTCTACACAAGCTTGTGAAGTAAACTGGTCTGCTCAGCAGAATACAGCAATACAGAGACTTATTCTGATAGAAAAACACATACCTTCAATTCAGAAATACAGCTTTTGAAGAACAGCTCATGAAATCATACCTTAAGGTCTTGACTTGAAGTACACAATTTCTCTTTGGATATCTCAAGTTCTTTTTTCAACTTGGCACACAAAGCCTTCATTTTTCCAAGCTGTGAAAAATACGGAGGTCAAACAGGCTTTTACAGAAATGCTACATAAATATTGAACATAAAGAAAGAATTATGTATGTAAATGTAAAAAATAATTGGTTTAAATTCTTTTGACAATATTTGTACACTTTACAATTGAAATAAGGTACATTACAAAAGCATTAACTAGTTCTTTTTAAATTATTTATGATAAACAGCAGTGGCAAAATCCCAAACTGAGCCCCTTATTAACTTTTCCATTAACTCTCAAACACGCATCAAAAAATTAGGCTTTGAAATGAACCTATAATTTAATAATTTCAGATTATGATCCGGGGAGTGTCTTAGGAAAACAAGTTTTCAAAGTGAGAGGCCATTTCCAGAAATTATCCACCTAGAAAGCACGGTTTCTATTTTTCACTAAGCATTGGATAGTAGCCACACAACTGTACAAAGCAGAACTCCTCCTGAGAGGCATGGTGACAACTGACCTGCCTGCAGTGTTACAAGCAACCAACCACTTTAGAGGCAGCTCACAACTATAATGTGTACTAGTTTCATTTTCCATTTTCAAAAAAGATAAAAACCCATCATTATAATTTGCATCTTTGGTTACCCAGTCATGAGGCTAGCAATACAAATGTCTGAAAGAAAGCATGGATTATAAATATATTCTTGTGTACTTCTGCCACTACTTAAGTATTACAGAGCAATTCAGAAGTAAAATAACCCATTTACCAAATCTTAAAACAACCTTGGAAATTAGATTACTTGATCTACAAATCAGGAAACCTGGCAGAAATAATTACAGTAAATTATAGAATGCTACTGGAGTATTTCCAGTCCTTTTGTTGGTTTACTAGCCTTCTCTCTATTCCCAAAAATATAGTAGCCTCTGCACTATACAGAAAACATAAGGCTTGTTATCTGTCAAAAAAACAGAAACATTTATACATCTTTCAGTCATTCAACCCAATGAGATAGTTTAATATAATACTTAACACACTAAGTTAAAGGCGACACATGACATATTTCATGTATACATTCAAGCATATTTCATGTATACATACAGGTGTACACAAATATTAATTACTCAATCAATAGATGGAGTTTTGAAAAATCTCTCTATAAAAAGGACCACTACATAATTACTCAAAACTAAAGCCTTACTGCTGTGTATTATAGCATCCTGCTTTTATTGCAAAGTGCCATTCATAGCCCCTTTGTGCTTTATTGCATTATTAAAAAGTTCTACTACTAAACATAGCTAATACATAAAAAGCCAAAAGCAGCATTATCTGGGGGGTTGTGGGAAGACAGACCACTGCCCTTTCTGTGCACCATGGAGGTGCCTTGTGATCTCTGGCTCCGTATGACAACTTCAGGGTCAGTCACACACAGTCCTACTGGGAAGTCTTGTGGCAGGTCATCAGTTGGTCCTGCTCTGCTTGCGATTTATTTTCCCGGACAGTTCATTGTTCTTTCTGTCAGAATACTCTCCTTGCTTTCTTAGCAGCCACCCCTTTGGTCTCCCCACTGCTGTCTCTGGCACAGTTTCACAACAAAGCACATCACTAAGCCAAAGCCTGCTGAGTCGACTTCTCAACTGTGCTGCCTACCACGTGACATTCCTCCTCCCAAATAACAATTCGCTGTGGGTAATGTGTTCCTAGTTACTCTGCAGCTTCCAGACTTGGGTCTCAGAAGAGTGTCATAATGACTATATACACTGGTTCTCTTATCTCACTGGGAATGACCTAACACTGCTTGCTGTTTACAGAAGTATAATTGTTTCCATGGTCGCCTATTTTTGTGCCCCTTGAACAAACTCAAAGGTCCTGCGGGAGACTTGGTTTTTTCCCAATAAAAGGGGCAAAGCCGACATCCTTTTTCTTCAGATTTTTTTTTTCTTTTTTTTTTTTTTAAATAAAAATAAAAATTAAAAAAAACACACAAAACACTGTGAGTGACTAGGCAGACTGCATTTGCCAAAGCAAAAGATATAACCTAGAAATGAAAAAACAGTACTGGCATCTTTATAATCATATCACACCTTGCCTGTCTGTATTTGCCAGCTTTATCCAAAGATAAGCTAACTACAAGTTTGAACAGAATGCTTTAACAGTGCGGTTAACTTCCATCTACAGCCTTTAAAGCAAAAAATTCATAAAACATTTACACCCAAGAGGTTTGATTTATTCACATTAGCAATACAAATGAGAAAATAAATGCAAGATTGTGACTTTTTTCAAGGGTAAGACTTCCAAAACTAAAACATTTCCATTATTGTCTTAGAGCATTTTCACAGCCCTCTTTTACTTGAAAAGACCTCAAAATAACACCAAGAGGGACCTAATAATGAACACACTCATCCCAGAAAATTATGCCACTTTTAAAATGTACAAGGGCATGCACATTTACATAACGGATACCAATGACTGCTGAAGCTCAAGTATTGCATATTTAGGAATACTGCAGTCTACATTTCTCAACTTTTAAATGATCCTGAAATCCTAGATACAACTGGCTTGTTTTCCTGAATGTTTATTCAAAATAATAACCTCAATGGGTTTAACAAGAAAACAAAACCAAATTAAACTAAAAAGAATTTTTAAAAAAAGAAAAACCTCCTCTTCTTGTCGCCCCAAATGTAAGTGAAACTACACTGTAGTATGGCAAGCTCAGAGAAGAAGTAGTGACAGAGATTATTTCTTTGGGTATTCGTGAAGCTGTCAACTCAACATTCACACTCTTCTGACCTTTTTTACAAGCAAAGTGTAGGTACTGCTGCAGGCCAAAGGCGATACATTCAGAGCCAAACAATTGCAAGAGTTACCTCATTAGACGTATCTTCCAGCTTGTTCTGGTAAGCTGTCAAGTTACACCTCAAAGTCTCAAGGACAGAGAGGCTCCGAGGTTCATCTTTGTCCTTATGAATGCCTGAAGAAAAATACAGAATGAAAATTAAGCCTTAAAGCCTTAAACTACTCACCCTGAATGAGAAATATTAAAATTAGTTAAGGCTTCAGTGACAAGACAAAAACACTGAACAGCAGCCTTGTTTGCCACATGAGATGCAGCTGAAGAGCCACACATACAGAGCAAATACAGCTGAAAGACATTTGTATAAAAGCTTTAATACAAGACACAGAACTGTAAATTCAGGATTACATTTCTACCTAATGCGTTTGGTATGCAGTCTCGCATGTAATTTCTACTGTGGTCAAGTCTGTGTCATTCAGTCAGACCAGCCAACTTTAAAACCACACAGTAACACACTTTGAAAAACATGTTGCCTGAAAGTGAAGTAATGTTACACTTTTCCTGACATTATTTTGCTGTTGTGACTAAGCATGCATGTTATAATACAGTACTTCATTTACTCAAAGCTTTACTGAGCCAAAGATCACATGACTATGTTATGCTTGGAGAGGTCTTAAAAACCTTTCAAATGATCTTGAATTTCATTCCAAAGGAAATAATAAAAAAAATTTATTATCTGTCTGCAGAGGCCTACATAACGTTTCAATTATAAATCTTCAAGCTGATATACACATTATATACACATTACACTTACTTATTAAACCCTTAGACAGAGACTTCTGATCTGGTTGCCTTAATTAACGACATATGAACAAGTCTAAGCATTCCAAAGCCTGAAGTACAATTTGTTAAGAAAGCAAAACAACACCGTATTGATCAAGAGGTCACAAGGTGTCAGCTGATATTAAATTTCCAATAACAAACCATCATTTTTTCTGGTGTTACAGCAGAAAAAGACCAGGCTATTAACAGATTCTTCTGCTCAGTATTATTTACATTAGTATGCAGTATTTATAAGCTTATTTTTTAATACATTATAGTATCATCTTTTCCTATGAGTCTTAGCATGGTCTGTTAGCAAAACTGAACTTACCAACACATAGCATCCTTACTTTGCAAAAGAAATGAAGAAATCTGCATCCTTTGAGCTCCAGAGAGGCTAAACAATTATGACTCCCAGAAGAGCTAAATGATGATACAGGTGTTTAGCACCTCTGAAAGATCAGTGTCACTAAGCAATTTGCCTAGAGTGGCTCATAAAGTCAAATCTAATAGACATTAAACTCTCAGCCTTTTCTTAGGCTCTCTGTTAAAACTTGTCAGCTACAAGAGGCACACTTAAAGACATGCACATTGTTTTGGTTTTTTTTAAGAATCCTATAGCTAGTGTTACCTAATAAGCATGATACTACTAAAAGTATTACAGAAAAATTACAGATCTGTCCTCCAGGCTATACAGAATGCATCAGTGGTAGTCAGTGGAAAACTTACATATATGCACATGTTGAAAAATATCACCAAAAGCTTTTCTAAATTTTTTTTGCAATTAATCAGCTTCTTCTCTTCCAGCACTTTGGTAACACCAGAAAGCATGGATTGCTCTTCTGATTGGACACTAACTTTTTCACTTTCACTTCCCAGCCAACTGTTACTGTCAATTTCACACCTCATCAAACTAATGTGGGCTTGCAAGACTGCTTTTAGAAACAGGAACAAGATCTACAGCACACATGAGAATTTAAAAAGAAAGCATGTCCCAGTGATAGACTTCTGCTCTGTCCTATCAGCCACTCTAGTGGAGTTTCTAAAGGTCTACAGAGTCAGGGAAAAACAAAATCTTCTTAATAAGACTAGATGTGCCATTAGCGAAATTTCTGAGTTTGAAAGGTGTACCAAATAGCAAAGTTATGCTCAGAATTAGCCTCAGAAGAATTCACAAAATCTGACCTTTTGTGAGAAGATTAGATTTCACATTTAAGAAAGAGATGTAACACGTTACTGTTATCTTTATTACTTAACCACATATGTCATTAAGGATGCACAGGGCTCCAGTCCTACTTTTCCCAATTACAAGAGCAACTTCTCGCTACTATTTCTCCTACACATTGTAAGAACATTTTGCAGTGATCTTGTGCAGCCAAAAAAGAAAGTACTAAAAGAAAGTACTATTCTTCCATACTTATAGCCCTAGAGAAGGTGTAACTCACAATTCTCAGTCAGTTCAAAACGATACCTATTAAGTCAATTTAGGGGTTGTCTTGCAATGTGCAGTTTTCATCAAGATGTCTAAATAATGAATCTTCATTTCTTAAGTCCCAACCAGCAATGCTGTCATTGAAACATGCCTCTGAACTATCTTAATTTACATCCTGCTTGCCAAAACCAGACTTCGGTCAGTAAATTTTCCATGCTGGCATTCCTTGCCTTTGCTACAATCCTATTTTCTAGGCAGCTCGGTCTGTCAGCAGGAATACTAGAGTCCACCTTCCTGAACTAGTTAAAAACAACCCAATGGCTTTAATCCTTTAAAATGGCCAAATGCTGTCTGTCTCCATAATACTATTCAAGAAACATGCAACATAATCTGAACAGCACTCTCCTGCTGGAGAGGCCCTACTACAGCAATGAAGGGGAAAAAAACAATACTTAAAGAATGTGCCCAGTTTATCACCTAAGTTTGGAAGAAGACAATGATGGCTTAAATAGGAGTCTGGCAGAAGGTATACAGGTGAGTAAACTCTCTTGTATACCTGCTTTTTCACACAGTACTGCACCTGGCTAGGACAGAGTTAATTTTCTTCATAGTAGATCATATGGTGCTGTGTTTTATATTTTTGACCAAAACAGTACTGTTGGCATGTGATAAACAGTGACAATAACTCCAAGAACTCTTAGTACTTTATACTCAATTCACTTTTTTCAGATGACTATAACCACAATTTTTTTTCCTGAAATGAAGACAACTTCCCTGAGCACAAACCCTGTTGCTGAGTAACTGCAAAATACAAGCCCAAACTGAAATTTTAACTGAAACAAGAAAAATTTATAAAGGACACTTAAAAAAGGAAAAGATGTGTATTTATCCTTCTTATTTTGGAATGTATAAGGAAAAAAATAACTTCTTTTAATACCTTGCTTTTTTAATCTTAAAAAGTCTTCTCTTATTTTGCCTGTATAGCCCAATAATTACAGCTTTACTGGTATTTAAATGACAGGGCTGCACCTCTAATACTGACAGATTTTTAAGTACATATGTAGACCACTTCAGTTATAAGTTAAAAAGTAAAACTATAAAGTCAGACTGCTCAGCTAGCTGTTGCTCCTGTAGCCTCTCATCAGCTAATTATACTACAAAAATCTATTTGAAATTTTCATTTCTATTGGCACCTAGGCATTCCCATTTAAAATATTATTAAATTAAACATAGTTTTGAAAAGTAAAATTAATAATGATACATAATAAATTGGTAAGTACAACACAGTAAGGCAATAGTATTAAAACATTAAGTTTAAATTTA
This sequence comes from Heliangelus exortis, assembly GCF_036169615.1. Taxonomy (NCBI): domain Eukaryota; kingdom Metazoa; phylum Chordata; class Aves; order Apodiformes; family Trochilidae; genus Heliangelus; species Heliangelus exortis. The sequence continues at coordinate 41,869,503 of NC_092454.1, forward strand.
AACTACTACACTTAAAAGTGTGGTACATACAAAGAGCAAATGTCTTAGTAGATGTCCATTTTAGTATTAGCCATAAAGGCTCAATCCACAGCAGAGCTCAGTTTCACCTTCTGCCTCAACCGAGCCTCTGCAGAGATTATTAACCTTAAAAAAAAGATCTCCTTAAATAAGATATTTCCAAGTTCACCTTAAATAAAGCAAGTGAATACCGAAGTTTCTGTTACTGAATCCCTAATATTACAGAAACAGGTCAAAGCTGTTCTCTGCAAGGTTAAGCACCAGGGAGAAAAGAAAACCTACTCAAAAGACAATTACTGCTTTGGAAACTACAGTTTGGAAGCAGAATACAGCTCCCCCTAGAATGGCTGAAGCCTCTCTGGGCATGTGGAACTTCGCAAGATTGAGGAAAACATAGTTTTGGAGAGCTTTTCATTCTGACATATCTACAGTAAACCTACAGGTTTTACCCACATGAATTACACTTATAATTACAGAATAAAACTGATGCCAGCTCCCAAATAAAAAAACCCAAAAATATAGTCCATGCAAGGAAACAGAATATCACAGATTCAGGGATAGTCTTTTTAATGGCAGCAGAAATCACTTAGTTCCTTTATTCAATTTTAACATTACCAGACCCTATTTTTTTTCATTTCTTTTGCAGAGATAAAAGAAAACACACCTTCACTTAAAGGTGTTATATGACCCATTTATGTCTGCTGTTGCTAAAAACTGTAGAAGCATACAATCACAATTTATATGGAATAAACTCATCTGATATTTAGACAACATTTTGCCTGTTTTATTCCACTCTACTTGCACTGTAAGCTGGAAGCATTGCGTCTAGTATGTGATTTTCTAACAGGAACTACACAGAGAAAACTTCTATAGATAGGTTTAAGTTAAGATTTTAAAAGGTGTACTCTTTCACCGTTGAAAAAAATTACTGGCTTTGATATTAAAGTCCTGCTTATTTATGTCAGCCACTATTTCAAATGTTTCAGCAGGCAGAAGTTTGTCGAGTTTGACATAATAATTACATATAAAGCTATGTACCAGAGTGACAATCTCTAACCTACAATTAATTTTAATGAAAACAGATAAATATTTGTTCTGTGTTAGATCAAATGAATGCAATACAGTACTGGTCTACAATCAACAGTAAAAAGTACTGTGTTATATGATGTGTCCTACACAACCTTTTTGAATATATGACCTTTAAGTTGCTGAAGGTTGCCTCAGAATTTGGCTCAGTTCAGGCAAAACATCTGTTCCCTTTGCAGGTATACTGTAAGGACTTTTTTCTCAGTTGGATTTAGAGCACAGCAAGTGAGCCCTTTTCTGACCGATCATATACACCCCAGCATTTGTAAATCAAGCTCTGGGCTGACAACAGCAGGTCCACATTCCGTCACCCTTTCTCAGCTAGCAAGGCCATTTGACTGCTGTGAGAACTGCTCTTATCATGTCATCAAATCAAAGCATGTTGAGAAGAGGGAATGCAAGAGGCATCTGCAGAATTCCCACAATGTAGTGACTTTGGAACACTGACAGATGCATCTGTCATTTTATACCTTCAACTAACCTGCTGTCCGCTGGCCTGACATAGCAAAGCTGTCCAAGAGTAACTCCAGCTCTCTCATGTTGTTTTCATACGTCTCTGTTAGAAAGACCTGGTGTTTCTTGGCCTTTGTTTGACAGGAGATACAGACAAGAGAGGGAAAAAAGAAACACATTAAAACAGTAAACAGAAGAGAGACATATCACAATGGTATTTTTGTTCCCCTTTAAATTCCTGCTATATTTCTTGTAACCCCTTTTCTTGAGCCAAGATACCTAACATGACAGCACAAATAAGTAACCCTGAAATGCATTTAAAATAGAAGTAAAGGCTTCCGGGGGTCCACAGAAAAAGAAATGATGATTGTACTAAAATCTAGTCTTGATATTCTTCTGGTTTAAAAATACCTTAATGAACATTAACTAACTGGTGCCCATCTATGCAAGTGATTAACTATTGTTACACCCTACAAGGGCATCCAGAAAGACACCAAACTACTGGCAGACCGGCTAGAAATTCATGATTTGGCACTCAGTCAAATCCCACACCTATTCTCATTGCAAACCTGCCTACTTTAATTGTTAGTATCTTCCAAGCTTGATAGCGATTTCTTCAATATAAAACCTCCTCCTTATGCATGGAATATAAAGCAGCACAGTCCTTCAGCTCCTATCACTGAATTTTCTTTAAAAAAGCTGTTCACTAAGTGCAGTCTACAAGTGACTGGCTCTATTCTGGGGGCAGAAAGGTATTACAGAACATTTATTTTATCACTACAATAGAAAGACTAAATCAAACAATTCTTCAACTTATAACCAATATTAACACTTGCAATTTTCAAAGATGTGCATCTGTAATTCCAGACAAGACCAAGGTTCTCATGGTACAAGTTATGACTTCTCAAAGAAATGTACAATTTTAGCAGCTGACTGAACAAAAAAGTAATATATCTCAGCAGTTCAGAAAAAAACCAAAACCCTACACACACATAAAAAAACCTCCCAACAACCCCTTCCCCCCAAATTAAGAGGAAGCTAGTTAAAATAACAATTCTTTTCTTATGATAAAGGTTCTGCTCAAAGATGTTCCTTTACTTTTAATTATTCAATTTATTTTAATTGTAAATTGTAACACCTATTTGAGTGATTTCCACTTCTTGATGGAAAGATACCCTTTTTGTACTGACAAAAATGCTATTGTTTTCTATCATATCTACAAACTATTGCTTTAGTTATGCTTCACTGCATGGGTAAGGATCCAGACAATTTCTCAAGTGCGAGAAACATCCTCCCCAGGAAAACCGCTACAGACTGGTAGCATATAACTGTCAGGCTAAAAAATGAAGAAATGCATTTAATTCTCCACAGCGTTCTTCACTATTCAGTTTAAATATTTTATAAATTAGCTTTACTCTTTCAATTTTAATTATATGTACTGTATATCAACTAATATATTATTCATATGTGTATTTCAGTGTTAGGTCCCTTGTAGCATTTACACGCCTTTCCTTGTGTGAGAGTTTGTAACTCACTTCATAAAGAATTTCCAAACCACTTCTATATATTTAAAAATAACTAAGCTTTAATTCTTATTTATCTACATAAATAGAGCTTGTAATTGCTGAGCTCCAGTAAAAATATTTTATGAGATGCAAACACATTAAAATAATTTACTCTCATGTACTGATACCATCTCAAAGACCTCACATATTATGAATAAGAAAATACGACAACATGATCAACATCACAATAAAATAAATATTCTCCATACATAAACCACTCCAGCACAGACAAGGTCAGACTGAATTTTCACAGAAAAACCTTTTCCCATGGAAAAGTCAAATGTTAGATTATTTTTTTTTAATCTTTTTATCCAAATTTTTCATTTTTAGTTAATTTATCATAATTTAGTCAGTACATTCCAGTCTATTCAGCCCTCTCTGTGCTTCATTTATTAACTGCATCTACAATCCCGAAGCCAATTTCTGCCTCTTTTTTCAACATCAGAAAAGATCAAAAGGAAATTACTCAGTCCAGCCTACACTTCAGCTGCAAAGTATTTAGCATCTTTCATTTCTTAACTTCCAATTCTGATCATTGTTCTCATTATCAGAAATTGAAGAAAAATACTGTGTACAGCGCTAGAAATCCAGGCACAGGTTAAGAGTCCAAAAAGGTCTGACCGTATCGATCTCATTTTCTATGTCTCACTGACATGTATCTAATAAGAATGTGTGGAGTCATAAAATCATGGAATAATTTAAACTGACAGGACCTCTGGAGGTCATCTGGTCCCACTCCCCACTCAGTGCACACCATGCTTGAAGTCAGGTTAGGTTGCTCAGAGACTTGTCGAGTCAAGTTTTGAGTATCCTCAAGAATGGAGTTTCAACAACCCCTCCAGGCAACCTACTCCGGTATCTCACAATCCACACTGTGAGGGGGTTTTTGCCCCTTACAGGTAATTAGAACTTCCCTTTCTAAAACTTCTGTTTTCTCTCATACTTCCACCGCATAATCCTAAGGAGAGTGTAGCTCTGGCTCCACAAGCACTCACTTGACACTCCATGGAAGTAGCTACAACTCCCTTAGTTTCCTTCAGTCTTAATAAAACCAGCAAGAGTACATAACTATTTGAAAAGGAAAAAAAACTGAGTTCGTAAGTGTAGAAGTCAAACATAATCAATTGCTGCTGCTGAAAGATATCTTCTGCCAGATCCAACTATTCCAGGAGATGAGATTAATTCCCTCTCAGCAACTCCATTCATCATATTTGTGTTAAGGGATGTTGTTCTTGCAGAACTACTGGAAAGGTACTGGTCTGAATATTCCATAGTTTACTACAAAAGGTAAAACAGGTGACAAAGTGCTAATAAGGGATTTGCTTCCCAAGTCACGCTAGTAGAAACAGGTGAAAGAACACTTGAAAAGCAAACCTGCTGACTTTGCCTGGCTTTCTGCACATCAGGATGGACTATTCTTGACCTTGGAAGTGACCCTTGAAAATCTAAGGCAGCAGGAGACCTAGATGGATGTGCAAGTGGCTCCTGACTAAATTAAAATATTAATAGGAAGTATAAAGAAGGTGAAAGAAGGCATAGGTGAGGAAGAAATAAAGAGATGCTGTCCAAGAGCCAAAATCCACCTAAAGTTCAATCTGACAGGGCATAAGAAGGGCAGGCTAACTGAAGTACAGCAGACTAGGCAAAACACCAGCCCACTGCTGCAAAGGGCAGGAGATATGGTGAACAGGGGGCAGAAAAGGCCTCCTCAATCCCTGTGTCACCTAAGCCCTTACTGGTTAAATCTGTCTTCAGAAATCCCAGGACTCCAAGATCAGTGGTGAGGCCTTCTTGGGAAGTTCGCATGAACACTTGAAAATTTAAAATTCTCAAAATATGTCTGGAGTATTTCCTACATCATTCAAACAACATTTCCTCCCTCACAAAATATTCAAATAGGAGGCTAGAAAAAAAACCAAAATGGAAGCAAAGCCATATTTTCTGAACCCAAAATGTATGCTGAATTGTAGCATATACAATGCTTCCCTAAGTCAAACTTTATATCCTTAAGTAGGTTCCTATTATCACATAACTTGCCTTAAGGACAATAGAACTTTTGGTAGAAAAACGTGACTGGCAACATATTTACTTAACCATCAATTTTAACACATAATTGCATTTTTACAGAAATCAAGAGAAGCCAAGTATTCTTCATTAAAAATACTGTAGGCTCCAACCAGGAGAAAATATTTTTTCCAAATGCTTTGTATCTATAAGGATAACCAGAATTAGTAGGGAAACCTACTACTTATAAAAATTATTACATCTGTTGTCAGAATTATGCTCATCTTCCAGAACTAGGGTATTTGCATTTATCTGGGCAATTCCCTACTTCCTTAGTCACAGAGATACTGATATCAGTATTGGATATCATTCCACCGCTTGTTACAAGACAGAAACAAAGTCCCATTGACATTTCAGCATTTTCCAAAAGCCATTGCTGCATAAATTAAATGCAAACTCCATAATAGTCTACATGACCTGATGCTGCAAATGTGAATCTGTATCTCAAGTTCAGTAACACTGAAAACATAATCAAGTAAGCAGAAGTTGGAGGCCTTTTCAAAATTAACTTATCAAAATCCCAGTACTACTATGCAGGGATCTGGGGACCAGTCCCACAATGAGCTGCTATTTATTCAGAGAGGAATTTTCTCTACTTTGTTTATACTTACAGGGATACTCCTGTGTGGCTTTCTTGCACATGCACTAATTCACCAACTCAGCCTGCAGTATAAATCTCATCCAGCAATGGCAGAGCAAAAGACAAAGCCAGAACTACCCATACAGCCACCAAAAAAGCAGTATGTTCAGACACTGCTTTAAAAACATCCGGGTAAATTCTTTACAGAAGATTCAGAATGTTTACCAGGCATGACCCTGGGTGACCAAATCAAAGCACTTACAGAAAAAGGCTCAAAATGACTGCTCCACAATTTAAAAAAAAAAAAAAAAAATGGGGTTTATTGAGTTATGTTCTGTATAGAATAGAGGCACAAATTTTAAGCAAACAAGAAAAATTTGCAATATTAAAACCAAACCAAAACCCTCAATAGCAATGTCCCCCATAGGCTACTATTTATTTCTCCTCAAGTTGTCTAACTATCTGAATAGATTTTCTTTATTTTTGTATATTAGCTGGAGTTTTTCAAAGCCTATAGAGTGGTCTTTTAAAATTGTCTAGCCATGTGTAAATTAAACGTAATTGCTCAAGAATTTTAGTGTCTCAGTTTTAATCACCTGAAATAAAATTAATCAAAGATGCTCAAGTTCATAGAATATGAACTATTCTAATCCTCTAAAGACAGTTTTGTAACAGCCTTTTGGTATGAGAGAATTTTGTGATCTATTTGATTTTTGGGGTTTGGGCTTTTTTTAGGAAGAGAAAACTTTTCAAGAACTGGAAACCTTAAAAGCACTTTTAGATGCCTCAAACACTGAAACATCACACCTTGATGCTCTATACTTCCAGAATAAATAACAAAATTGTTTTCTTTTTAGATCATCATCTAAGCATATGCTTCAGACTTATCGGTCTTCTTAAATTAGGACAGTAACAGAAGCAGCATATGGGCAGGAACAATCCACCCCTGAGTTAAGGCAAGCAAAGCAAGAGTTAAAGCAACAAAACATTTAACAATCCTCAACACAAAATTAATGAAGACTGTATCTTTTTTTTCAATTGAAAGGAAAAGCTGCATTCACAATTAATCATCTAAATGAGATTTCCATCTTTGCCACAGAGTACCAGATTCTACTCCATAAAATTTGTAGAGCAGAATCATAATCTTCAGGGTGTTTCACTGACTGTTCAGCCAATATTTAAGATACCTTGTTAAAGAACAATGGTTAATGCCTATGTCCAGTAACTAGATGCTCAAACACTTCTGTTCTGACTTTCAGCTTACAATAACCTACAAGGGTACCACAGACAGCTAATATGTATATAGCACACGTGGCTGCACAAGAAAGATTTATGAGCCACATATTAAAACAGAGGCTCTGGGTGTAATCCATTAGGTTACTTACACACTAAATATGGTACTCCTGATAGTATCTGTATGAAGAGAAGGAAATTAATACACAGTTCTTCCCAAGTAAAGGAATTTGTATTAAAGCACACCGGTTTTAATGACTTCAGTTTCTTAATATGCATCCTAGTAAACAAGCAAGTTGCCCAAATTTCAATATACATTTCTCATGAAATGAAGATTCAACACCTCCCCCTTGTCCAGTACTAAGAATTAAAGATCATACAGTACCAGTTGCTAGAAATGTAGATTTCCTGAGTAACTTTTAAAACTCATAAAGATACCTCTTACTCTTTCTGTGGGGAAGGAATGCAGCTGTGGCTGTTTCAATATAAAACAATTTCTGAATCACAATGGCCATTCTTCCAAATTCCTATTCTTCAAGCTAAAAACGTCTAAAAACCCTAGCTAGAAATAATGAAAACCTTGGGACCAATTTCCTCAGGAAAACATAACAGAAATCTTGAGAGCCTGCTCATGCTGAACAGTGATAAGAAGTTTTGTTAGATACCAACAGATCCTATCACATTTGATCCATGCAAATTTCTGGCAAACTTCTGCCACATGCTGTTATTTAAAATTAAAAGCAGCATAACTAGTTTACTATAGATTCAAACAAGCCATTAAAAAAAAAAGTTATTGTTCATATAAAGTTTCCAAAGAATGTCTTTCGTCTTTGCCTAAGTTTGCTTCTCTGAAAACAGAGCCTTCACTAGTTTAGTGATATTTCCCAAACATTCTACAAATAAAAAACATTAACTTGTAGTACAGCAGTACAGTGAGAAACCATTAAAAGATTGTAAGACTGGAGAGGGAAGGACAGATTCAGAATGTCAAACAGTAGGATAAAGAAAGTAACAGATAGATCAAGAAAGCAGGTGGAGGGAAATGAAGGTAAGAGAACACACTGACATTTTCACACTGTTTTAGTAGGGGTACAGGGAAGCCTAATAACAGTATACAAAATGTTCTCTGTCCTTAGTTTCTTTGAGACTCATCTGCTCTTTCATTTTGGGAAGAAAAATAATAAAAATCTGTCCAGACTGAGTGAACAAGATCACACAAAAGCAACTCCTGCTTCTCAAAGAAATACCAAAGTCTTCAGGAAAAATAAAAAGCCAATCAAGGTAATAAAAACCTAATCCCAGAGGAGACCACTAATAGAACTCAGAATAACATTATGAGTATTTCTATTACGTGTTCTAGACAGGTCTCACATAACTCCAGTAAAACAATTAAAACAACCAGCTCTACCACAGGATCATAGAATGTTAGGAGTTGGAAGGGATCTCTATACATCATCTCGTCCAACCCCCCTGCCAAAGCAGGATCACCTAGGGCAAGCTACACAAGAACACATCCAGGCATGTTTTGAAAGTGTCCAGAGGAGACACCACAACCTCTCTTCTGGGCAGCCTGTTCCAGTGCTCCACCACATAGTAAAGAAGTTTCTCCTCCTGTTGAGGTTAAAATTCCCACATTCTAGTTGAAACCCATTATTCCTTGTCATATTACTGGGCACCACTGAAAACAGATTTGCCTCATCGTCTTGACACCCACCCCTCAGATATTTACAGACACTAATAAAATCCCCTCTTTGCCTTCTTTCCTCGAGGCTAAACAGCCCGAGTTCTCTCGGCCTTTCTTCATAGGAGAGATGTTCAAGTCCCTTAATCATCCTTACAGCTCTCCATTGGGCTCTCTCCAGATCTGTGTCTCTCTTGAACTGGAGAGCCCAAAACTCTCAGTATTCCAAAATACAGTATTGCCAGTGTGGTCTCACCAGGGCAGAGTAGAGGTGGAGGAGAACCTCCCTAGATCTGCTGGACACACTTTTCCTGATGCACCATTGGCCCTCTTGGCCACAAGGGCACACTGTTGACCCATGGAGAATTTACTGTCTGTTAGGACTCCAAGATCTTTCTCCGTGGAGCTGCTTTCCAGTGGGACGTCCCCTAACCTCTACTGGTGGTTGCTGTTACTGCTACCCAGAAGCAGAACCCTACCCCTGTCTTTACTGAACAACTTAGGAGGTTGATTCCTGCCCAGCTCTCCAGCCTGTCCAGATCTCACTGGATAGCAGCACAGCCCTCTGGTACATCAGCCACCACTCTTAGCTTCATATAATCAGCAAACTTGCTGAGGGTTCACTCCATCCCCTCATCCAGGTCAGTGATGCAGATGTTGAACAACACTGGATGCAGTACTGTGGAACACCATAGGCCACAGGCCTCCAGCTGGACTCTCTGCTGCTGATTACAGCTCTCTGAACTCTGCTGTTGAGCCAGTGATCAATCCACCTCACAGTCCAATTGTCTGTCTCACACTTCTTGAGTTTTGCTATGAGAGACCATGTCAAAAGCTTTACTGAAGTCAAGTGAATAAGACAGCTTTTTAACTGAGACAATCTATTTTGCTTTTTAGTTTTCAGTCATGGAATAGTCATTTTGAGTACAACATTTCATAATGCTGCCATTTCTAGAAACTTTGATCATGAATTTTTCCATAAATTCTTGTCAGGTATCACATACATTTTACTAATGGACACAAAATGTAAAGGAAGTCTCATACTGCAATAATAAATAGCAAGCACTCAAGATTCCTAGTATAAGGAAGAAGCTGTCACTCTCACAGAAGGAAGAGGGGTTTTTGATTTTATTTTTCTTCAATTTATTAATTACCAATCTGTCTTGAAAGTGGCTAGCACTAATACAATGTATGGAGTAACTCCATCCACTGAACAAAAGACACCAACAAGTCTGAAGATTAAGATCTTCTATTGCAGGTGTTCTGCTCCTGTTCACTAATCTGCACAATGCCTGTCAGCAGCAGGGAACATGCCACATTTACCTTCCATACCATAAGCTCCAAGAGAAAGAAAGGGGAGAAATTCATAAGCCAGTACCAAGAAGATAACATTGGCTATGTATAGAAATTACTCAAACGCAGTACTGTGAAATTAAAAAAAAAATTTGATATAACACAGAGGAATGAGAGGCTTTCTAGATATCCTAAGATCTTTGCTTTGTCTCTGCTGCTATGCAACAGGATGGTAAAATAGTTACTCAAAACAAAGGTAGCTAGAGACAGTAGAAAAGCCCAACTGGTAATATTTGAAGGAGAAAGATTTAAGAAAATAATCCAGTAAAATATATCCTATGTGCCAAATTCACACCAGACAAAAAAAATTCCCTTTCATCACCTTAAAACAAGCAATTTTCACACAATTTTAACAGTCAAACATTTGCACTAAAACCAAAACATTATGTGAAATAGAAGTAAACAATGGTAGCTACTAAAGCTTCATGAGAAAAGCTTGTGTAGAAAGATAGAACATTCTCCACCAGAATCAAAATCTCTGTCTACAAACTGAAAAATTTGCTAGTAATGCAAACACAAGTTACAATCTGCTCACAGCCATACCGGTAAAGTATTTTTTCTGCAAGTAAATCTTCAGTTAAATACATGTTGTGTCACTTAAAATGAATTTTTGATTTAGCTTCTCAGTGTATCAACTATATTTACTCATGGCTTACAAAATAAATGAAAAAAATAATCAGAGTAACACAATGGCAGAGCTATTCCACGGGTCAGAACAATAAATGCAGTTTATGTTCACAGCATGTTTAAAAAACCCTTAACAATAAATGCCACAGGCCTTCTATCTTACCATTCCAAGTTCCTCCTGTAATTCTCTGCAGGTATTTTCACTACATTGTAGTCTCTCAGCCAGGTCTTGAATTATCTTCTTCTTTTCCTCAATCTTCTCATTCATTTGCTTGTTTATGGAGTAACACTCTCTTTCTAACCTGGAAATTTACAATATTAGAACATCTTTATCAAAAATACTTCTGTCAAGTAGACTACATACCTTTAAAGATAATCAATGGATTTGGCCCACATCATGTTAGCACACCACATGGCTTCTGAAATAGCTTTTTTTCTTTTCAAGTGAAAAAAGTTATATATTCCTTCTAAGAAGGGCTTTTGAAGAAGTGGTTATGGTTTTTTTTTTCCAGTTACAAAGGTTGTGCTAGCCTTCCAGTAACAAATTCATTAGTTCATCTGGATATGGCCTCCAAAGTGCATATAATATATAGAATTCACCATATTTTAATTAAGACAATAGCTCTCCTCAGAAAGACCATGTCATACCTTTTATGATCAACACTGATTGCAAGGACAAAGCTTGCTCCTTAAATTTCTACATGCCCGACTATATGCTACTCAGAATGGCATCACTTCAGATATTTCCACTAGCAGATCATTACAGAAAATTTAAACAGTTCTGGTACTTTATTAGTCCTCCTGGTACTCAGGATAACTGGCACATTAAGAGCCTGGTGTGGCTAAACAGACAACTCATGACAGAGTTACAAGGCCAAACAATGACGTACAGTAAACAGAAGCAGGGGTGGGAATCCAAGGAAGAATCTAGAAAGACTGCCTAAATATGCAGGCATGGCACCTGGAAAGCCAAAAGTTCCCTAGAATTGATGTTAGCAAAGGATGACAGAGAATAAAAGTTTTTGCCACTACATGTAGGCAGAAAAGAAAGCATGGGTCTGCTACTACACAGACCATGTAATTTATCAACATGGGACAGAGAAGGCCACCACACCAAATGTCTTTTTTGCCTCAGTCTTCCTTGATATGGTCTCCCAAGATTCTATGACCAGTAAAAGGGCTCAAATAGGAAAGAAGTTGTTAGCAGTAGGTGAGGATTGAGTCCAGGATTACCTGTAGCAACTCAAGACACAGAGATTGAAGAGGATAGTTCACCAATACTCAAGAGTTTTTCAGAAAGATAGCCAGTATGATAGCAAAGCTGTTTGTTATAACTTTTGAAAGGTCCCAGAGATTGGGGCAAGTCCTGGGCAAACAGAAAGGCAAGGGTCACACACCTATATTTGGAAAAGGGCAAAAGGACAAGCCATGGAGCTATAGACCAGTTAGCTTCATTTCAGCCCCAGGAAGGTCATGGAAGGTCACAAATTTCTGAGCTCATGAAAGACAAAAAGGTGATTGGGAACTTTAAGTGAGAGTTTCACAAGGCTGAATCATGTCAGGACAACCCAGATTCCATGCTAAAATGACCAGTTCTGCAAACAAAAGGAGAGCAATTAGATTAAATATACGGCAACTTTAGCAAGGGTTTTGGCACTGTCTCACATAGTAATTTTACAGCCAAGCTGACTTCAATCTAGGAGCATGAACAGTAACACCAATAAAAATGGTCTGACAGTAAAGCTCAGATGGTAGAGTCTGTATTAGAATCTTTTAAACATCTTCATCCACCACCTGGATTAGACCAAATTTGCAGGAAACACTGAGCTAGGTGGAGGTAGCTCACAACACAACTTGATACACTTAAGAGAAGGACTGCCAGCCCCTAGAACGTAGACAGGGAGGAGGAACAGGCCATCATGCATCTTCTGAAATTCAATAATGACATTTGTGAAGATCTGAATTTATTAAACGAAAGAATCCTGAATCAATCTGGCTGGTAATTGGCTGGGGAGCAGCCATGCTCAAAAAGGACCTGATACTCTTGGTAGACAGCAATCTAGTCACAGACGAGCAGAAAGACATACAAGCAGAAATAGATAATAGCATCCTGGTCTATATTAGTAACATAGCCAGAAGATCAAGGCAAGTGATTCATCACCTTTTACTTGACACTCACTATAGAACATCTAAGATTGGTTTTAAGCACTCTGCTCTTATGTAAGGCACGAAAAAAGCTGGAGTGAGCTCAGGTGAGGGTTCATAGTTGGGTTACCAACTTGGAGGATGGCTGAAGTACATACAAGAACAGAGGAAACTTGGTATGTTCAGGCTGAAGAAGAAAAAAATTCAGTGCCTGTAACAGGTTCCCAATTTCTAAAAGGAAGTTATCAAGAAGATGTAGCCAGTCACTTCAGAGACACTTCCAAACAGCAAAAGAGGTTCCCACAGAGGCTGTACCACCTCCATTCCTGCAGGTTTTCAAGAATTAAATGGATAAAGCCCTGAGCAACCTGATCTCACAGCTGATCCTGGCTTTAGCAGAAGGTTGGACTATAGATCTCCTGTAATCCCTTTCAACCTGAACTGTTCTTTGATGTAACTCTTAGCGGTGAAAACATCCAGGTTTCTCTCATTTCTTTGTCTCATCTCCCATCACTACTGTCTCACTAGAATTGGTAGTAATGCAAAGGGCTCAAAGTTCTTCCACCTCTGAAACTTTTAATATTATCACTTTCTCACTTCGACTTATTTTTTATAGACTGATGTATCCTTTTAGCTGAAGGACTATTTTATCAGTCTTCCAAATACTTACATGCTTCTGCTTCAGCCTGGGTGAACCTTTTTCTTTGGATGTAGATGGTTACTACTCATTGTTAGAGAAAGAATTTGCCTGTTTCAGTCCCCCAAAGAAGTTTCTACCCCTATGGCTTTCAGGAGCACAGCAAAGGCAGTTCCAATTTATTCTATGTCATGCTCTCACCCTTCAAGAAAAGTAAACTCACACGTAGACACAAATCCCATGTTGTTTCAAATTTACATAATGCTACTGGGTTAAGAGTTAATTAATAAATTATGCAACCCAGAAAAGCCTGTTTGCTTGGTTTCAGTTATTACAATAATTTTTTTTTTCCTGAGAAAATATGTTCTCAGAACTTCCAACCTTGGTATCATTTATCCTACATCAAGTCCAGCTAAAAAGACATACGAGTGTTCTAGCATGACAAATCAAAAATCTCCAGGACTTGCCAAGTTAAAGAAAAACTCATGGGATTCCTCCAGAAAAAGGGAAGATATGTTAGGATGCCAAATCCTAGCTTAAAAGAAAAAGGCAAGTGCCTGACATTGGAGTCCAAGGACCACAGCCTTCAAAGGTAAATAGATCAAAGGCTCTTGTATTCTTTCTGAAGGGATCCAGTGAAAGCAATCACTGATATTCACAAATGTTACTAATACTTGTATGCTTCAAAGAATAAAAAAGATACAGGAAATAGACAAGGCAGCACATGCCCACTCCATGTAATTACCTCAAAGGAACTGAGCAGATTGATGTCCATCTGAGATAAAGCTTGCCTTTCACTACCTATCACTATAGAGTTCTGGAAATTTAGATATCTGGACTAGCACTATTGTAAGGATGGGTTGCTTCTGTTTCTCCAAGCTCTGTTAACAAAGCCACTAAATGTTTAATTGTGCTAGCTTTCATGGAAAGGTTTGGATTCACTGAAATCAGAGAAAATAATTTGCTTTCAAAAAAAGCCAGTAAAAGCTGTTAGAAGTAATTGCCTGAATCAAAATATGACTGCAAGTAGTGAAAAGTACTATTTTGGATATTAGACATAGTTTATTCTGACACCAAACTGACACACAAAACAGATGTTTTAAGTAGGCACAAATTATTTTCTGTACAAACAAACAAAAAATTAAACACAGAAAATCTGCCTTCCTGGGAAAGTATTGAAGAAAGTTATACAGTTTAGAGGAAAAGGGAAAGTCTGTTTATGGTTCCTGTTGCATTTTAGTAACAAAAGTACTTACTTCACTGTGAGCTATAATAAGCACAAAGCTCCTAATCCAACTGGTACCATAACTGTAAGAACTGTATTTCCTAGACATAGCTGCAACAAATACATATACTCAGGTATTTCCTATAGCAATTCCAGACACAGAAATACAGTTCCTAAAAAAATGAAAAGCAAAGTCCCTTTTTTAGCATGAGGTTTTTGCTTAAGAGTTCTTGTCATTTCTAAAAAACATCATGTTCTAAAAAACATCATTTCTAAAAACCAAAAACCTTCACTTCTCAAAGAAATAGCTTCATATATATAGATAAATTATTCTTACAAAGAACAAAACATTACTGAATGCAGCAATGTTATTCAACATGTAGCCATTATCCTTACAATGGTCTGAATAACCTAATACAGAATAGTATGTTTAAGAATCTCTCGAAGACGTAGTTGGAAAATTACTAATTGGATTGCTAATGGATTACTGCAAAGTTTAACTAATGTTACTAATTTAGAATTAAATTTAGAATTCAAAAAGCAGATCTTGTAGTAAGACTTGTAAATTTCTAATGGTTTGGAAAATCCCTAAACAGATGTTTAGCCTACCATAAAAAAATGCTTCTAATTAGCTTACATTTTATCTCTATTATCACCCCTTGATTCTCACACCATATTCATGCTAGTAATAGAATAATTCAGACCTTAAAGACTCACATCCCTGTCATTAACTTAGTGAAGTGTAATCTGCAATATTTAAGTGTTTAGAAAAAAGTACAGAGTTGTTGAAGTACTGCTCATGTTCATCACCTAAAATTAAAGTGGTAACAACTGGACATGATAACAATTCTGTACGCAGGGCATACTCCTCTTAAGACTGTTCCTTGAGACAAAAGGTCTTTGTTCATCTGAAAAACTAATATAATTCACAGAATTAAATCCTCTGACAAGTGTGTTTGTTAAGGAAACTTAAGTGCATGTGCAAACCACTTTGGGGGACTGGGGTCTGGCATGATTAAATTAACCTAATAAAGCTGTTCTTAAAAAAAATGAGGAACTCATATTTTAGAAACTTTCTGTGGGGTCAAACGGTATCTTCATAAGAACATCTTGTGCCAAAAGTATTACTGAGCATACATATCGAAGAAAAAACATCTTGTAGCAACACAAAATGAAGACTTCACAAAAACAGAGAGGAGAGAACAGTTGTGATGTTAAAAAGAACAGATGAAGACACACAAATAAAAGTATTAAAATGGCAAACATACTAGGAACCAAGAATCAAAACTCAAAATACAGCCAGTGTAGAGCATTAACACTACTTTCAGGACTTAGTATGTTTGCATGATATGGTGACCTTTGGTCCATGTGGAGCACTTGAATATGTTATTGTGTTTTTAAAACTAATTTATGCAGAATTTGTAACTACACATTTATTTAACATCAACATACAAAATCAGAATGAGCAAAGGCTGTACTTTTAACCCTTTCTTTTTGACTACATCAATGCTGAACCATAGCCCATGGATTCAGACTCCCATTCATTTTCAAATGAGGTATCAAGAAAAGAAATAGTGCAGTTCTGTATTTCCAAAATTAAGTACTTTAAAAATCATAAATGATTCTACCAGTGTACTAATTCCCTGGATGGACTGACCACCCTTAAATTTGACAGTATCTGTGGTTCATTAATCTCATTACCTTGAACTTTAGAAGCAATACCTACAGGTCAGACACACTTGTTCTCTCTAGGAATGCAACAGACATGGTTAACAGGAATGATGACAGACATGAGCTGCTTGTACAATTCAAGGGCTGGTTGGGCTTGGCCATAAAGGAGAATATTTCCAGAAAATCTTCTCTTCCAGAAGGAAAGACTAAATGATATCTGGAGATTCTTGGAAGCTTAACAGCTCCCTGACTGATATACACGGCCATGGTAGTCATGTTTATAAGACAAGAGAAATTTCTCTAGACTGATAACTGCTTCAATTTAACCAGCATTCGCCAAAAAGAAACTTTTAAAATGTCATTTTCACCTGAAGGTGGTGGATTTGGCTGGTCTAACCTCAAGTACACAGATGGACCTTGGAATATTAGACCTTGGAAGGACTGAAGAAATGGTCCAAGAACAAGCACTGGAAGAACATCAGCTACAGAAAACTCTTAAATCTAAAGGGAAGGGGGAAATTTTATCTATAATCTCAATATTACATACTTTCCAGACCACCTGAATACAGAAAACTACTGGAAAAAACAAGCAAAACCAAAACAAAGCAAAAAAAAAACAAAAACAAAAAAAACAAAAAAACCCCAAACCCTCCTCTCTGTAAGAATAAGAAGTTACTCACAAAAAAAGCTCATAGAGTGTGAAGTAGCTTGTTATGTAAAACTACTGATCCAATAAGCATTCCTCCTAACAAGATTATTTTAAACACAAAAAGGTCTTTAAAAACAAAAAAACAAAAACCAAATAAAATGTCAAGTCTTTGGTACAGGCATTCTCCAGTGCAAGGAAAGGCAAAGAACTTTGCCTAGTGCCAGGTATGTTGTTGCCATAGAATCTGCTCAAAGCAGAAATTGTGAGGCAGGATGAGAGTACAGTTTAATTAACTGATGTCATTTTAGGACCACAGAGAATCCTGAAATATATTTATTCAGTTTCCCAGCTGTGAACACTTCAGTATTTGTGAAGCATCACAGTACATTACTATTATAACATATTTCACACATTTTCACAAATTTTAACCATAAAAATTATTCAGTTTTCTTCAAGCAAAAAACCTTTGTGAATATTTTTGTATTAGTAAGTCATATAAATTACTCTAAGTAGACTCCTATAATTCTGGACTGAAAGAGATGCCACCTCTATTTTCAACCCATTGTACTGGCTTGAATCTCTTCCCACACCACCACTGTATATCACCCAATTTAAGCCTTTTTAAAGCTCCTCTTTCCCTAAATTTCACCTGCTTCTACTTTACCTACTAAGCTTTGTGTCTTCCAACACCATTCTTCTTCCTGACATTTTCTCTCCCCAGTAAATACTTGATTAAGCTAGAGAAGAAGACTTAGTACTGTGCAACATATATCTGCCTAGGGAATGTAAAAACACCGTTCACCCAAAAACTCTGACACCACACAACAGATCATGCTGAGCAGGAAAGGAATCACAGGTAATTCTGTCTTCTCACACACACTTCACCTCTCTTTTTACTGTTCATTACCAAGTTAAAACTTTCCACATTTATTCAAAAGCTGTAAATAAAAACTATCCACTATACATCAAACACCACTTCTAGACAGTCTTAAAGTCTTAAAGATTCATCTACCTCATTGAAGTGAAAAGTAATGTTTTCATAATGATCTAAGTGTATACAGACAAAAATCTGCCATAAAACTGCAATGTAAGTTTTCCTACACTCCTCCCAAACCTACCATAACTATGATTTTCAACATTTGTGCTTTGGAAAATACTCTGTATCAAATAATTTATTTTCTCTACCTACCCATAATATGTATGGTTACTGATATCGACCTATTACAAATGGAATGCCAGGCTTACACCTTGGCTGGGTTTGGCAAGTTGGATCAGATTATCTTGATTTCTAGTGACTGAAAACTATAGAGAATGTAAACTAATTGGTACTCAAGCAGTGTAGTGTCATTTTACAATTAATTTAAAAGGTAACTTACACATTGAGTTTTTCCAAATTCTCCTGGGCGTTGTGTTTTTCTCTCTCATATGCATTTTCTACCTCTTTGAACTCTTTCTTGATCATTTCTAAATCCAAAAGAGCTTGTGCTTGGCTGGCCTTTTCCACCTGTAAAGCTCCTTCAAGGTCTCGAATTCTTAACTGCCAAGTGATAAGAAGCCAATTAAAGCAAGTTAGGAAAAACTTACACAGTCTTTACTGCTGTTCTGTGTTCTGTACTGCTTTACTGGAACTATATTCTATTATATTTATAATTCTATACAGAATCACATTCACAGAAAACATTGAACACTTAACAGATTATATGAATACCTACAGTTCAAAACTAAGACAAATATATATTGCTAACCAAAAGTATCTTTTATTTTTGTGGTGTCTGGATTTTTCCTTTTTCAGTTATTGTAAAAGTTTTCATAGGGAATTCTATTTCTAAGTAGACACATCGAAGTATGAGATTAACAGTAAAGGCTACACTTCCACTTAGCACAAAGCACATCTGAAGCTTGTTCATGTGTATGAACGAGGAAGAAAACCTTGCCATTTACACATAAAATGTAAGTCCTAACTTTAAGGAATGTTACCCTTCCAGTTACTTTGTATATTGTGAAAGTAGAGAGAGGAAATGAAAAAAATCTCTTTCCTTTCTATTAGGATAGCTGTCACTTTAAAAACGTTTAATAATAACTGACTGAAGAATGACAGTGCTTTTTTTTTTTTTTACACATGAAACAAGATTTTAAAAAAGGTATCAAAATCCCTTTGTGGTTTTTTTATTTAATTTTTCAGAAGTCCAGTACGAAATGCTTCTTAGTATGAGATAACCTAATGACGATTGCTTAGGGTTTTTTTCATTTGCTTTTTTAAAATAAACCATAATTGCCTCATTGGGTCATATCCTGTGTAGAAGTTTAACAATATAAAATTTAGTATTAAAGTATATATACAATGCTTTATCATGTAATCAAACTTTACTGGTAACTGCAGATAAAATAGCTTTATTTGAAGCTGAAATGTACTCTGGAAAACTGTATTTGGAACTGCAGTTTCAGGATGCATTAAGCTCCCATTCCTAGAGAAGATAGGAGTGTATGTACTGGATCTCCAAATAGCTTCAAGAGTCCATTCAAAAGATAGAGGGCAGTATATTTAAAGAGTAGTATAATGTTTAACACCTGTGACATTTCCTTTCACCTCACTGTTTAAATGTTTGTGGGAAATCTCAAACTTACAACTGTGACATTTTATTATTTATTCTAACAACTTTAATGTTCCCTGAAAAGCATATATTTTTGTATCCTCTCCATTTATATATCAACTGATTTACGTATCGATTTTGACACTTGCTGCAAAAAACATTCAGTGTTTTCAATGAAGTGAGTAAGTAGTCTTAATATTTTTGGAAGATTTTATCTTTAAAATTTCATCAACTGTGTTACATCAACTTCTACAAAGTAGTTAACAAAAAATTTACCTGGATGATCTCTGAATTTAATTTGGATTCCATATGGGCTGCTCTCTCTGCTTCAATGTTTTCTTCCAGTTTCTTTATTCTCACTGTAGCTGCCTAAAAGTAAATTTTGAAGAAATTTAAATCCAGAGAGATGGTAAACATGACACAAACACTGTTCTGTCCATATCAGGACTCCATACACCAACCTGATGTATCTGAACTATTTATATTTTGTGAGAACTCTTACCAAGAAATAATATAAAACCTAAACATTTATCTAAAATATTAAATTATTATTTTCTATTCAAAGAAATTGATGTAACATTTAAGCAACATGGTCTAGTGGGGGGTGTCCCTGGAGTGTGAACTGGATGATGTTTCTTCCAACTAAAACCATTATCTGATTTCTATGATTATTGTTACGGTTGCAGCTTTATCATCAAGGAAACTGTAGCTGAAGCCAGAAAGAAGAAAGACCCAATTCTGCTTGGAAAATATTCTACCAATTCACTACTATCTGCTTGTTTACCAAAGACTGTCACCTGAGGTAACATAACCACATCCTGTGTGTCCCAAAATACAACGGAGTATCAATTGAATATCTACACTTTTAGTGACAAGACAGAAGTACTGAAAAGATAAAAGAATTCTTCAAAAACATGGTGGCTTTGTTACCTGATTTCCAACTAAGGTGCCCAGAACAGATTGCTCTGAAGCCCTTTTCTAGTCATGGCTTCCCCACAACACAAATCTGCAAACTCCATAATGTTCTAAAGCACTTATCTAGTATTTTTTCACTGCTGTGCTCTTTGACCTCTAACTATTCTCTGCTGTGTTTTTGTCTAGCAATTATCAGGATGTTCATGATGTCTTTTAACAAATATCCTGACTAATTTAGTCAGTTACTACATCTCATTACACAGAACACCTGTACATGCAAGCATAGTTTAAGCAAAATGGGATTCTTTGAATTAAAACATTGTATACTTCTTATCCATTCTTTTAACCTTTAATAAAGCACAAAAATGCGAATGACTGTTCTAAAACTCTTAACTGAAAATTTGGATTGCCTACAAAAAGCTCAAGAGATAAGTCTATATTTTTACTAAACTTTTTTTTTTTTTTAAGTGATCCAAGCTGAAACAATTTCTTTCAAGTAGCAATAAACACAAAGGCAATCACCAAATACATATGTCAAGTTAAAGGCCTGGACACATAATTTCACCCGGAAAAATACTTTTACCACAAGCAGGAATTTAAGATAGGCTATAATGTAAATTCACATTTTAACTATACTGTTTTGTATCAATAAAAACTTTTCACTTTGACAGATAACTGAATTGAAAAGAAAAAAATAATTTCAAAATGTCTTTTGGCTTCAAATTAAATGAGGAAGATCAAGAAAAAGAATTAATATTTAAACAACATTTAACATAAGCACATTTAAGGTTACATAAATACAATTGAAGTTATTGATGTTGGAAAAATAAAACTAAGTAGCAAGTATGTGAGACTACATCTTGATTCTAAACATTTAAAAACAGAGAACAAAAAAATAGAGGATGTTAAAATAAAAGCTCTTGACCAAAAGTTTAAACTTTGTGTAATTACACAGACAAAAAAAAAGGAAATACTTTTGAAACTGATGTTCACGGAAGGTCTACTGAAGGGAAAAGAAGCAAGAACAGAGCTTACCAACTTGACTCCAGAGTAAGATTTCACAAAAGGCTTAAACTTTGCCTTTTGCCAAGAGTTTTACCTGCTTAATGTACTTTTAAAGAAATTCACAAATTCTGCACTGTACTTCCATAGTGCTAAGATTACTCTCAAAAACAGCTTGATTTAGACTCTTAACAGTATCGTTCTTTCCAAACATAAGCTTCTACTCCCCTTTGCCATTGATGGAAAATTAGCAAACTACCTCCTGCTTCAGCCTAGGAGGGCTCCTTAGAATCCTCCACCAGGTAAATATCTGCCAACAGGATGGTTTTACACAAGAGTACAACCAGCCCAGTAAAAGTAGCCAGTGAACAATATGTTTAAATGATGTATATTTGATTTCTTTCTTAATAACATTTTAAAAGTCAGCCTGGAAACAATTCTATTTTAAGTCTGAGAAGAACATAGAAAAGGGTGAAGAAGGCACCTATCACAATATTTGGAGTGGGAAACTTAAAAAAAAAAAATTAAGAAATGAAAACTTAACTGAGAACATTTCACTGCATAACCTCAAGAGCATAAATACTTTAATTCTCTCCCTGGTTTGTTTAAGTGTCTCCTCTCACAGCAAACACTAAAATGGAAAAAGAGAGGGGAGGAAAAGTTGGTTATGCAGGTCTTTAGGCATACATTACTAATTCACAAGCTCTGTACGGCATTTGACTTCTAAGTCTTATTTTATCTCCTGAGCACCAGTCAAAAGTAGAAATAAATGTTCATTTCAGCCCCTCTTCTGTGAAACAAGTGATCCAAGACACCATGAAAATGGTTAACTTATGCCCTCAAATGGAGCCCCCTAGAACTGCTAGATTTTATCAGTCCCAAGAAGAAAATTAAAAGAAGAAAGAATAAATTAACAGCCTGAGTGACAGCATCTGCAAGAGGGAAAAACTGGAGCCACCACATTCTTCCAAGCAGAGAGTGCAGATATCAGTTCTAGATATAGTTCTTCAGAAGTAGTCTGTCTCCTGGAGCCAATGTGATGGACACTAGCTGCAAGGACAAGAGACATGATCCAAATGAAACAAAAACTCACAGAAATATAGAAACTTCAGTCCTAAGAAAATCCTTGGACAATGAGGAAGGAGAGGCAGGAGCAAGCACGCGTGCATAAGAAGTGCCAACATATCACTCTTTTGCTGTCTGAAGCTAAGAGCAATTGTTTTTAAAAACAGACATTTTGCAAAAGGTTCATTTGTTTGAGCTGTCACAAGTCACTGAAGAATTTATTTGTAGAATTAACATGCCCATAAATAAAGCAATAGGAAAATAAGTGTTTTGGCTACAGAGATTCCTGATGATCTCTGGAATGTGAGAAAGAGGCTCCTAATTGCAAGCAAGACAGTGTGTTTGGTCTACTGTAAAAGAGGTGTGAACCCTAGGCACCAACCAAAGAAGAGCTGGATGTACCTGACAAGTATCCAGTGGGAAGTATTCAAAGAGATTCAAGACAATACATACAGGGAAATTAAATTGGAAACTAGAAATTGAAGTATCTGTTTGACAGATGTCCCTTAGCTCATATACTCATATAAAGTATGAGAAAAATTACTGGTTCAAAACTGTGGTTTCTTCACAAGGTTAAGAATCTCGATACCTTACACTCTTGCTTGTAAAGCTTATCTTCCAGAGTTTGATTCTTTAAAGCTTTGCCTCATATCAGAACTTTGCCTCTTACCAGTACTTTGTTACAATTTTGATTTTTAAAACCTTTAAAAATTAGTTCAATGGACCTTCAGAAAACAAAGACCTAGCAAGAGAAATAAAATCTATTTCCCCAACAAGTCACTGTCAGGGGCATGACAGGAGCTTACAATAATTTCTTGAATTGCTAGAAGCCAAAGATGAAGACAGAACTTTGTTCTCCAAAGTCTCAGAAGAGTGCTCAACATAAACTTTCATCTTTGCTTACCAGTATAAGCAGCTGTCTTACCCAGAAGAGAATCAGATGCTTGAAAGAGCTAGCAGAAAAATTACATAAACTGAAGACATGTAGATGCTGTCTGTGCCTACTGGAGCAATGAAAAGTCTTTTTCCTGGGTTCTATTATTTGTTTGCTGTTGCTTATGGGTCTCCATACATTTAGCAAATTTGAAAAAGGTCAGATGCCAGTGAATCAATGGGAAATTAGTAGGAAAACAAAAACTTCATGACCCATTAGCACACAAGCCTTGCTAAGCAATATAGAGTTATTAAATAGTAAAAAAAACCAAACAAAAAAAAAACAAAAAAAACCCCAAACCTTCAGATTTGCTTAGACTGCTCTAAGGAAAAGAATATTGGAATCACTGTTTATCTAAGCACACAGCAGCCATAGGACATAGGATTCCAAGCTGAGTTTGAAGTTTTGTTTGGGAAGCTGCAAAACTCATCATACAGAAAATCTTGCCTATTTCTCAACTAAAGGTTCAAACAGGGTCTATTGATACTTATATGCACTTCATCCCAGAGAGAGAAGCTGCACGTTTTACCAGTGAGAATGATCCATTACAAAGACTGTGAGGGCAAGAAAGAAATGTCACAGATGAGTCTAAACTGTAGCATGACACCAACAATTCCACACACACAGATTAATTTCATGTTCCTGCCTGACAGAAAGACACAGATCATATTAGCCAGGCAAGCCTCCAAATCAGACATGAGAGAATCAGTATCCTTATTGAACCCTGTTTTAAAACTTTACATGATGCCTGCCTAGAAAGAAGCAGCTGTGTGAAAACAAGTTATACAGATAGGTTGCAAGCCACTAATATCCAGACCACAGTCTCTCCACTGGGAGTCAAACAGGAATACTTTCCAGTTTATCTTGGAAGGCTTCTTCTCAGATCCAAGTCACAGACTGACCTCAAGAATAGATCCAAAAAGTGGGTTCTCCAGTAGTTACACTCTAGGGTTTATCTAACATAGAAAACATTGGTTATTCAACAAGATCTAGTCACTCGTTAGTTACATGTGTCCCTAACAGGATCTATGAAGGTAGGCACCTTAAGCAAGATGCCACACACAAATTCATGGAATATCTAAATTTTCCTTAGGTATTCAAACTGAGACCATTTCAGTCTTAAATTTAAAAATAAAAATAAAAAATTTTTAAAAACCACGAAGATGTCTGTGATCTATTTCCATGACAGCAGAGGCAGAATTGTGACTTATGAGAAAAAGCAAATAATGATTAAGAAAACTTAAATGTCAGCCTTATAACTTGTGGGCAACCATGGTATATGTTTCTCAAATCCCTTAAGGTTCAGTCACTTTTTCCAGTGTCCTGTTGCATGTAAATGCTGACGTGGTTTCTTGGAAACATTTTCTGCATGCTAACAGCTTGCAATACCGTTTCCCAGACTGTCCTGTTGTGGCTTTCTCTTTTCTCAGCCCCTCACACTTGTTCTCATTGCTGCAACATTAGTGAATACTGGGGCATTCCCTACTGAAAGAGCAGTTCAGTATCCTACATTTGCCACAGCCACAAAAATGTAACAATTTTACATTTTCACTTACATCAAAATACTCTTTATTAGATAAGCAACAAAGAAAACAATAGGAAAAAGAAGACAAAAGCACAGATACAGCAGTCACCAAATTTACATACAGTAATAGAAGTAATTTTTCCCTTCTATTTAGACCACTTCTGGAAGATTTTTCCATTTCATTTTATTAAGAAGTTGCAGACTTCTCCATGGATTAGGTCCAATCCTGATGTGAAATGTTCAGCCAAAATAAAGCTTCAAATGAAGAGGACACACATGTATCTCATATCTGGATCATCATTTACCCACCCCGTTTGTGTGCTTATCTTATAACTTGCTTAAAACCATTTCCCCGTGACTCATAAATCAAATCAGGAGGTCAGGCCTAAACACATCTTAGGAGATGTGCTGACCACTTCCACCTAGTGTTAGAAATGCTGTTGCCTCTTCATCATGGTAAGGTGGAGCCATCTCCTGTCCAGATAACAAACAACCTTTAGAGAGTTTTCCTAACTGTAAAGTTACTTAACAACGACAAACGATTCTTAACTGCTTAAGTAAATCTCCTTCAGCATTAGAGAGTGCAGTCAGACTTCACTATAAACATTTTCTGGTTATGAACTCTAATGTAAAATATCTCATTGACAGATGAGCCATACTTGACTTGCACACTGGCACTAACTACACTGGCATGGGTGCTGCAAGATAAGCCATATACTTGGCTTCAGGCTTTAATAAAAAAATAAAAATTAAAAAAGACAACTATAGAGTTTGGCTGCCTTTATCTAAAGTCCAAGTCCATTCCAATCTGCCACTGAGCTGCAGCTGAACTCTTCTCCCTTTCTACAGTACCTTGAGGGGAAAAAGCAGTCTTTTTCAGTTCCCACACAGTGTCTGATAAATGCCGTAACATGAACTGGCACTGTTACTTCATCCATGCATATAGGCAAGATTAACGTGTGACTTGTTATAAATTCCTGGTGAGGACTACATCAGACAGTATTCAAACTTTATGCTGGTAGTGAGTGAATGGCCTTCAAATTGGACTTGACCAATATACTGACATAGTAGACAATGAAGAGGAAGCTCCTCAGAAAGTAAGTTGATTATGTCAACAAGATTGTCACTTTGAGAAACATGAGCTTTTGTGCCACCACGGAGACAGGATTAAACAAATACAGTGCCTAAAGACAGTCAGAATTCCTTGATTACTGTTGTACATTGTGGAGACAGTAGAAAATAGGATTAAGTAGTGGAAAGACACAAAGGAGTGTGTAGTTTCAAGTTTAACCAGTAGCACTGTTAACTGGCTGAGGAATGTGTCCTCTCCTATGCTGCTGGGAGCATTTTCAGCTTCTTTTGAATGAGGAGGATAGCTTACCCAACACTGTGGCTCAAGGTGAAATGAATAACAATCAGGAAAAAAAGCAGGTCTGGAGGTTGGGGGCAGAGGGGCATGATTTGGCTTTAGCTGGGACCTTGAGTGTAGGTTCAATGGTAATGGGTGGCAGCTGTGTGAGCAATGGACACGTGGACAATCTGCTCAGCCTCAAAGTGCCACAGCAGAGAGGAAACAGAAAGATTGAGGAGCATCAGGGAGTGTGAGAAAGAGATAGACCAGATGAGCCATGCTCCGCTCTCCCTGTGTCAGAACAGCCACCAGAAAAAAATAAAAAAAAACAAGACCAAATCCACCCTATGTCCTCCCCCCACCAGGCAGATGGCAGTAGCTGGAACGAAAGGAGTGAATGCAGCAAGTCCATTCTCAGGGCATGTGAACCCTTGCATTCCCAAGGGCCTCTGTACAATGGGTATAGATGCTGGTCTATATACTCCAGAGGTGTTGCCAAGGTCAGAAAGGCCAATCTCTTGTATCACAACCACTTCCACTAGGAAGAAAGGACGAATCATACTGGAAGGCAAATCGCTTCCAAGGGGAACAGAGTGCCAGGCAGACCCCCCTCTTAGGGGACTGAGTTGCCTGCCTAGAGAACAGAATAAGGACATGACTAGGAAACTTCCTAGCCTGGTACAGCCCTCTGTCTATTACCTATTACTCCTCTTCCATGTGGGTGGCCATGAAGTTGCAATGCATAGTCCAAGAGCATTCAAAAGAGACTTCGGGGCCTTGGGACAGATACTGAGGGAACCTGAGGCATGGTCTATTTTTTCCTCTCTCCTTCCACATGTGGACAATGACACTGGAAGAAGTAGATGCATCCATTCTGTTAACACATGGCCTGCTCCTGTGCCTTTAAGATGTGCTTCCTGAAGAATGCCTGGCCTTCAGAACTGCTTCACAAGGGATTTTGTCAACTAATCTCCTAAACAGGACAAAGTTTGCACTTCAGAAATCAAAGGGGGCAGTAGTGGTAACCACCCTCTTTATTTCTCCAAGAATCAAAAACTCCATAATTTTGTGATCACTCAGCCCATAATGGCCTCCAACTATCACATCACCCACAAGTCCTACTCTGTTTGCAAGCAACAGGCCCAGGGAGGCACCTTCCCTAGTTGACTCCCCTTAACAGAAAAAGGGCTAACAATCATGAGATGTCTCACAGCTGCTAACAGAATTTTTCATCTGCCATTTTAGCCTTATTGGATGGTCTATAAGACTCTCAACCACATCTTGTTTGCCTTTCCCCAGATTCCTACCCATAAACAGTAAAACCCTAACATCACCATCATTAACCTCTAGACAATCAAAACACTCCTCAGCATACAGGGCCACCCCACCACATCTCTTCCCTTGGAAGTTTATAGCCGTGTGTTGTAACACTCCAGTTGTGCAAGCCAGCCCACCATGTTTTCATGATGGCAACTACATCATAGGTTTCCTACTGCACAGTGGCTTCCTGCTCCTCCTCTTTGTTGCCCATGCTGCATGCATTGGTATAGATGCACTTTAGTTGGGCTGTTAATCCCACCACCTTTCTTGAGGGAGGAGGGTGGTGGGAGAGGAGAAGCCCTCATTCCTTTCAGACCATTCTCAGGTGTTTCCATGGTTTCTAACACACCAATATTCCTTGTGTCTCCACAGTCACATAGATCTCCACGCCCAGCTTCCACTGAGATGGCAGACTGAAGGACCTCATTAGCACACCATCCCACAAACACTGGTGTACCACTCCGAGGCTTACCACTAGCAAGCCAGACTTTATCCCTTTCCCCCTTCAAATTCAGTTTAAAGCTCTTTTGACTTCTCCTGGCTAACTCCAGTGCAATGATCATTTTCTCTCTTTGAGAAAGGTGTACCCCACCTGTCAATAGCAGGTCTGATGTCATGTAGACTGAACCATGATCAAAAAAACCCAAAATTCTGCTAAGTGACACCAGGCTCAGACCCTGGTACTGATCTTCTTATTCTTCCTATTCCTTACCCCATCACTCCTTGCAACTGGAGGGACAGCAGAGAACACCACTTGTCCTGATTTCTTAACCAGCCATCCCACAGCCATGAAGTCTCTCTAGAATCTAGAGGGATGCCCTTGGATTTCTTGTTGCTACTTCATCACTGCCTATCTGAAAAATCAATAATGATTAATAAACTGAAGGCTACACCAGGGTAGTAAGCTTTTTCTTCACCTTCTTAACACCAGCCTCAGGCAGGAAGCAGAGTTCCCTATTGAGTGGGTCCAGTCTGCATGGGCCTTCTGTTCAGAAGGTAATCTCCTATGACAATGACCCATCTTTTTTCTTTATGGAAGCAGTTTTGACACAGAATAGACCAACTTAACCTTAGCAACACCAAGCCAGATGAAACATCACCTTCATTATTGCTCTGGTCCATTTGCAGAGCCACATACCTGTTTTGCCAGGGCACCTGGGAAGGTGGAGTAGTCACAGAAGAGACACACCTGCTGCACCAGGCAAGAACTTTCTGCCACTGACTCCTATCCTTTAAGTCACTGTGTTCAGCCAAGTAGAGAGAGGACAGGGAATCCTCTGTACCATACATCCTGTCTGTTCCTGTTCCAGGGAAGGCAAGGGTGCAATTCCACAAGTGTATCTCTTGCACTACCTGGTATCAACCTACTCACCTCATTCTGGAGCTTTGTCACTAAGCTGAGGAGAAGCTCTACCTAAGTGCACCTCCCAGAGGTGTGGTCACTACTGCCATCTGGCACTGCCATAACACTAGAGCACACCTGGCAAAAAATACAGAATGCTTCATGAATTCACATGTCATCCCTGTGCAGAGTCCATGCTCACCTCTCTATTGTTCCCACTTTGGTATGTGTGCTGCCAAAGTGACCACAAGATGACAGACATATCTAGCAGGACATGAAAAGGTCACTAATTTACAGGCAGGGAAGCAGGAAACCATGTGAAAGCTAAGGGAATGGTCTATAAATGGTAAGTCAAAGTCTCAGAAATTATGGTGACAGACTTGGTCTCAGAAATAAAATTGAACAAGTTATGGGACATTTTTCAGGCCTCATGAGAAGGTTTAAAAACTTTGAGACCTTGAGCTCCAGCTTGCTAAGAATTGGCAGCCTCAAACACATAAAACAAACAATAGAAAATTACTAGATTTCTGTGAACAAGACAAAGAGTTCAAAATTTATGAACTAATAATTCTGTTTCTCATGGTAAAAAAAAAACATTCCCCTTTCCTCCACTGTTTGTTGAACAGCTTTCCCACTCAGCTTTTTGGCAACTAAACACACCATAAGAAACACTATTTTCATATACAAATTACTCTGAATTTCCCAAGAAATCATCTTTCCAGAGCAACGTATCAAACTGTTAAAATAAAAGACCCCAGTTCCAGGAAAATTATCATCATAAATGGTAGCATCTTGATGAGTTCAGTAAGAACGCATCAAGAATTTGTTTGAATACTGAATCTTTGGCTAAGAGGCAGAATGATAATACAGTTCTCAGCCTACAGTTTTCTGGTACACTATGTGTTCCCCTTCAGAGGAAGCTAATGTTTATACAGGGGTACATTGGTATCACTGCAAAGTGGAAAGCACAGGTTATACACTGTACCAACAGCTGTCTTTCAGCTGAAAAGTCCACAGTAAATTGCCATTACTCTTTCCCTTAATTTCTAATTACAAAAACAAGAGATTTCCTCTTTTAGACCATGTTCAGAACAATGAATGAATGATAAAACCAGACTAATATTTTTTTTTAATTAAAGGGGGGACAGGCAGACTTTCTTCACCTTCCTTTCTGTATAGTATGGACTATCCAACATAAGAGTGCCATCATACAAAAGAAAAATATTCTAAATTTTTTATTTCCTCTCATTACTGAAACATAAATATCTTCCCATGAACTTCTCCCTTATGTCCAGTGGAGTCTAGTAAAGGAAGAGCTTTATGAAATCCAAAACCAGTTCACCTTCATTGTCCATCAAGAAGTAGTGAATGCAAAAAGATTGTTTAACAAAAAGTGTACAACAAAATTATAAAATTGCCTTTTAATTAGTTATTCTTCACACAAATCCCTTAAATTTGCTGACATCATCAAGTACTTTAACACATTTTCTAACCAAATGCCTATTAACACGAGGTATTCTTCATGGAATTTAAATAAGACAAGTCACCTGTGCCCATCTTCCCCCAAGTACCACATTTCAATATGTAAGCTAAAAATTTCATTGAGAGGAAAAAATATAGGGCCTGCTTCATGGAAAAAAATGTAGCACTTTCTGTCTGGGATGTACTACTTTAAGGCTTCTATATCTGAATGGAAATCCCTTTCAAATATTAGCATAGTAGGCAAAAATAAGAGTTCTAATTAACCTCAGCCTGAAGCATAGGACTGGTTGTCAGAACTTTATAACATGAGTACAATTTATTCCCATGCATGCAGGAGCTTTAAATTGACAGCTGGAACACCATAGAACTGTATGAGACCAGTAACTAGATGGACAGAAATACAGGGAGACTTTGGCACTGTGTGAGTCTGACCTCACTGATTTGCAACTGTCTCAAAGGAGCAATTTTAAAATTAATAGCCCTGGCTAGGGTGGAGGAGCTGGCTGGCCAGACCTGAGCAGGGGGTGAAACCTCGATGTGATAAGACCTATTGGGTGGAGGCTATTCCTCTTCTCTGAGCACCAGCCAGCAAGGCTGGGACATCCCTCCAGGCACAACTGGGCCACCTTGATTGTACTTGTGAAGTACCCGGCTAAGGGGGCTGGAACAGAGTAAGGATGGCACCAGGAAGAAGATAAAAACTGATGAATGGGTGGAGGCTACTCCCCTTTCCTGAGGGCCAACCTTCAATGCTGGGACTCCCCTGGAGGCACGATTATGTACCTGGTTAAATGTCTGGAAGAGAGGAAGAATGGCACCTGGAAGAAGATAATAATTGATGAGTGGGTGGAGGACTACACTCTTCTGCTCTCCTCTCTGTCTCTCTCTTCTTCCCACTTTCTTACCCTTTATTTCTCTTCTCTCTCATTCTTTCTTACCATTTTCTTACCACTTTTTTTCTCTCTCTTTCTTATATCTTCTTTTCCTCTCTACCTCTTTTGCCTGGCTCTATATTTTTGCCTGTGTCAATTGTCAAATAAAATTTGATTGCACCCAACCTTTTCTATGGTTGGACTTTGTTTCGCAGATCCAAAACAAAAATAAATTTTAATGGTACCTCGGACCTTAACAGGCACATTGACACGCAGTGAAAACTCCTGCCCAGGCTTTAGTACCCTTCTTTAATGACTCTCACAGTGTATGGGAAGAATATAGCAACTAACAATGTGGTCCACAAAGGCTAGCATGCTAGTTACAAAGCTGTTAAAGCACAGGAGGAAATTCTACTGACATCAATGTGTTTAAATGCCAACAGCCTCCAGGCTTCACAAAAGCACTTCTTTCTACCTGGAAATGCAGCATGCCCTTTTAGAAGTGCATAGTCCTTTCTTTCAAACAAAATTAGGCAGGAAGATTGTGCTAACTTCCCCTCCTTTGTGCAACAAATCTGCCACTGAATGCACATATACACAACTCCTGTTCTTGAAGTCTGCAAGGCTAAAGTTACAACAAAAAAGCTACAGGGGTGAAAAACACAAGAACAGATCATCTGGTCCCTTTGGCTGGGGTACTTCTACTCTGTTTCAGCATGAAGGACATGTAATACCTCTGCCTGACCAAGATTCAGAGCTAAGAAGGAGAAATGTCAAATCTATAAATCGAAGGCATTTCAAACACTGTTAATACTAAACTGTTACCCAGTATATAATTTGGGGGAGAAGAATATGAGTAAGAGAGCAACTTAAACCAGACAGACTTTATTAACCTGAATTTTCAAATTCAGAAAGCCTACAGCCTTTCATGACCACAGAAAAGACAAATTCTGCAGAAATGGCAATGCAGAGTACTGGTACCTTGAAAGATGCAGGTGATGCTGTTGTCACAAACTCTGGAGTGTGACTCCACTGTCCAGTATGAAGTCTGCACTGTCCAATAGTGTCTACAGTAATAAATATTGAAAGCTTAAAATATCAAGGTGCTTTTCCTTCTTGAAGAGCAAAGGTATATTCAGAGATGCTCATTAGTTAATCTCTCTAGATGGATAATTATTATTGTAGGCACTTCCAGACACTAACAAACATGCAATTTACTTTTTACATAGTAAAGTGAGACAATAAGCTGACTAAAGCATATCCATTGCAGTATAACAGACTTTTTTTTTCTACTTCAAAGAGATTTGTACTAATTTGCTTAAACTTTTGAATGTAAGAGGTTTCATCACATACATTCCTTAATCACTGCTTAAATAGCTATACTTGACAGCAAGTACCACATGACTGATTTTTCTCTAGTCTGAATATGTTGTTTTTTCACAACATTATTAAGAAATCCAGTAAGTTAAAATAACTTCCAAAAAATCAAGCAGCAATGAAAATAACTTAGGTGACTGTGATTAACAGATAGCATTCTTGTTCTCACCAACAGGGCTGGTGACCACCATGAGGCTTAGGGACAACCTTGGCTGCAGTGTTCATGAAGCACTTGAATTTTCAAGGTCCCCAGAGCATCTAGGAAGATGTATTCCAAACTTACAACCCTGAACTTTAGGCATGCAGACTTTGATTGCTTCAGGGATCTGCTGGCCAAAGTATCATGGGACAAAGCCCTAGAGGGAAGGGGGGCCCAGGACAGCTGCTTAATATTCAAGGATCACCTTCTCTGTGTCCAGGAGCAAAGTTTACCAACAAAGAGGAAGGCAGGAAAGAATGCTGGGAGACCTGCCTGGATGAACAGGGAGCTCCTTGACGCACTATCACACAAAAATAAACTCTACAAGGAATGTAAGAAAGGACATCTAGAATGGGGGGCATATAAGGAAGCTGTCTAAGCATCAAGAGATCTGATTAGAAAAGCCAAAACTCAGTTATAACTAAATATAGCCAGGGAGATCAAGGGGAATAGCAAAAATTTCTGTAGGTATATTAACAGTGAAAGGAAGACTAGGGAAGGTGTGGGCCTCCTCAGAAAGGAAACAGGAAAACTAGTGACAAGAGATATGGAGAAGGCTGAGGTTCTCAATGGATTCTTTACCTCATTCTTCACTGGCAAGGGCTCCAACCACACTCCTGAAGTCACAGATGACAGCGGCAAGGGTTAGAAGGAAGAACTGCCAATTTTAAGTGAAGATCAGGTTTGCGACCATCTGGAGAACTTGAAAGTGTAAAAGTCCATGGGACCCCATGGGACGCACCCCCAGGGTACTGAGGGAACTGGCAGATGTGGTTGCTAAACTACTGTTTATTATAGTCCAGTATTCATGGCAGTCCAGTGAAGTCCTCACTGACTGGAAAAGGGGAAACATAACCCCCATTTTCAAAAAAAGGGAAAGAAGGAGGATCCAGGGAACTATAGGCTGGTCAGCCTCCCCTCTGTGCCGGGTAAGATCACGGAGCAGATCCTCCTGGAGGCAACTACTGAGACAGAAAAATGATGAAGAGGTGACTGGGTACAATCAGCATGGCTTCACCAAGGGCAAATCATGCCTGACAAACCTTGCGGCATTCTATGAAAAGGTCACAACATCAATAGACAACGGAAGAGCAACAATATCACTTACCTGGACCTAAGCAAAGGCTTTGACACAGCCCTGCACAACATCCTGGTCTCCAAGCTGGTAAAACATGGGTTTGATGGATGGACCATTGGTGGATTAAGAACTGGCTTGAGGGCCACACTCGAACAGTGGCTGTCAATGGGTCCATGGCCAGGTGGAGGCCAGTGACAAGTAGAGTCCCCCATGGTCAGTGAAAGATGGTCCTGTTTAACATCTTTGTTGGCAACAGGGACGGTGGCATTGAGTTCGCCCTCAGCAAGTTTGCTGATGACCCCAAGCTGTGTGGTGCTGCTGACACATTGGAGGGAAGGGATGCCATACAGAGGGACTTTGACAGGCTGGAGAGGTGGGGCCATGCCAGTTTCATGAAGTTCAACAAGACCAAGTGCAACGTCCTGCACCTGGGTTGAGGAAATCCCAAGCACCAATATAGGTTGAGCAGTGAGTGGCTTGAGAGCAGCCCCGAGGAAAAGGTCTTGGGGGTGCTGGTGAATTCAACATGAGCCATCAGTGTACACTTGCAGCCCAGAAATCCAATTGCATTCTGGGCTGCATCAAGAGAGCATGGCCAGCAGGTCAAGGGAAGTGATTCTCACCCTCTGCTCTACTTTTGTCAGACCCCACCTGGAGTACTGAATCCAGTTCTGGATCCCCTTTTACAGGAGGGACATGGACACGCTTGAGCATTTCCAGAGAAGGGCCACAAGGATGATCAGAGGGCTGCAGCACCTCTCCTAGGAAGACAGACTGAGAGACTTGGGGTTATTCAGTCTGGAGAGGAGATGCCTCCAAGGAGACCTTCTTGCAGCCTTCCAATATCTGAAGGGGGCCTATGAGAAAGCTGGTGAGGGACTTCTCAGTATGTCAGGTAGTGATAGGACTAGGGGGAATGGATACAAACCAGAGGAGGGCAGATTTAGCTTTGAAGTTAGAAAGAAGTTCTTCACCATGAGGGTGGTAAGACACTGGCACACTGGCACTTGCCCAGAGAGGTGGTGGAAGCCCCATCCCTGGAAGTTTTTAGGGCCAGGCTGGACAGGGCTCTGAGCAACCTGATCTAGTGGGAGGTGTCCGTGCCCTTGGCAGAGGGGTTGGAACTAGGTGATCTTAAAGATCCCTTCCAACATTGAAAATTCTATGATTCTATGATAAAACCATCTCCTGGCCCTAGCAGTGAATACATTTTCAAGGAACTGAATACTTCTTTTCAAATTTACAGAGGGTAAGTACACCAAATCAAAATATTTAGGTAGATAACTAATTTGCTTCGTTGCTCCTCCTCCTTTCAGCTTATGATTCCTATGTTAATATAATAAAGAAGTCATAGTAAAAAAAACCCTTATTCAAGTACTTGGAAGCAAAAATCTTTGGTTTTAAAAGGGCTATTGGAACTTCACAGTACACAGCACTTTCCAAGTGAAGGTAAGTCTGCTTAGACCAATATGTGCAGCTCACAATACCTAACAATAGATTTCCCATAAATGTCTTTGAGGGCACAGAAGTCTACCTTGTTGGTCAATAAGTCAGTGTTTTTAGTTGAGGAGCTTTGATCTTCCCTGTAGGAATTTTCTTTTGTACTTCATCTTTAATGCAGGGCCTATCTATCTAGTAATCAATGCTTTAAACACTTCTTTTGCCTTTAAGGAAAAAATAACAGAACACAAACACAGCTGAAAACTCTTTGTCACTTATTCCTTTAAGGTCTCCAGTAATCTGTAAGTGTCAATTCTTTAAAATTCACTGCAGAAAATATTAAAAGATGCATTTGATAGAAAAGCTGTATCAGGATAATAAAGATCATCTGGTCACTATACTTCTCTGCAGTGATAAATGTTCTACCAAGAATGTCTTGGTCCAGACTGTACATACAGATAACACAGTTACTACAAAGACAATCCAGGTACAAACCAAAGTTTGAAACCTAAGTTTTGAAACTTAGGACAGAATTAGCACTTAAAACTTGAGACTTCTCGGCAACCAGTGTCACTCAGTAAACAGGGCAACTAAAACTAAATCCTGTAGATTTAAGTCTAGATAGGAAGAAGTTGCCTTAACACCACTGTGATCTTCCATTACACTATTCTCTCTACCTAACATAATATCTGGTGACTTTCTCAGCTCTGGCAAATTTTCCATTGCAAATTCACTAACTCTCAAAATCTGTTGTTATGCCAAAAAAAAAGATATAAAGTCTCAAGTCAGGTATACAATGTAAGTGGACTTTGCCTGTTCAACTTTTTCTACCAGAAGCAGATGTTAATTATTTTATTAATCCAGTACACAGAATTCACAGCCTAACTGAGAGGTTCCATCCCTCAAAAATTAAATTGCTTTATTTGTCAGCACTTGTTGAATCAAATAAGTGAAATAAATAGTCAAAAAGCCTTACCTCAAGTTCTTTTTGCAGTCGTTCCTCTCGTTCAGCACTGTATTGAAGCTCATTGGCCTGGGATCTCAGCAGTTCAGCACAGCCGTTGTGTTCCAACTCCATATCTTTCATTTTCTTGTCTATATTTTGCAGTGCTTTATTCTTCTCC
Source organism: Heliangelus exortis (assembly GCF_036169615.1). Classification (NCBI taxonomy): domain Eukaryota; kingdom Metazoa; phylum Chordata; class Aves; order Apodiformes; family Trochilidae; genus Heliangelus; species Heliangelus exortis. The sequence goes on from NC_092454.1 coordinate 41,906,107, forward strand.
TAGAAAAAAAAAAAAAAAGCAGCATTAAAAACTACTTGCAGTAAAATAAAGTATTGTAGTAAAGAGTTCAAAAGAAGAACAGTGAATGGAGACTGTATTAAGAACAGGTTACTAAAATCTAAGGTGTTAGCACAATCAAAATCATTGACCCAACAGCTGTCATGCTGTTCATTCAACACCAGGTAAAATGCGTTGGATCAAAAATCACTATGACCTTCTGTAGAAATACTAAAGAGGGAGCCAATTCCCCACAGTAAATCTTACTCTCTTAAAAGTGCTAGACTGCTCCTCCTGTTTCTTCTCTCTCCCAGCAAAATGGCAGTGATGGAGAGGCAAACAGTGAAATGAATTTGTCAAAACGATACCTAACAACAGAAGTTCTAGTTTGTTTCTAGTTTAATTGTTAGAACTTAACATTAAATCAGACACCTTTAGAAACAGTTACTCCCACAGACTAAATAGTCATTTTTGTTATTCTAGGACAGACTTCTGTCTAGAAAAGAATTATCTATAATTAAAAAATTATCTACATGAACTAGAAAGTTCTCAGTAAAATAACATAACCAAGCTGTTCCCCACTTCAATTTCTGTGTTCAGAAATTGAACCAAGCTACATGCTGGGATAATTACTAACACTACTGCACTCAGCAGCTCTGTGGAGTCACTGCTACAAAATCCACATTCACACCACAGCAGGCTTAGAGGAAAGTAGCCAAATAATGAACCCCCAGTAGTCTAGCACATACTTAAGCTGAAGATTCCAGAAGTCTCAAAAAGAATGGCTTTGGTCTAGTGGACAGGAATAAGCTTTTCCGTAACTAGCATCACATACAAGCTATAAATCCAGTGATTTAGTTGGAGGACCTTTGGAGACCCAATTTGTTAAAATTACTTTCTGTGCAAAGCATAGAAAGATTACTGTAAGTCCGTCTGTTCATTTACTCCTATTCAATATCATGGCAAAGAGACATTCTGTGAAAATAAAGCAGCTGGTCTGCAAATTCTGCTATTACCCTTACATCACATAATCCTGTTTCTAGAAATTACAAATTATAAGACATTTGCAGAGAAGAGAGGAGGAGAAAATTAATTATTCATTTAGAACAATTCTTTGGAAGAATGAACTCTGACAGAACCATGCTTATACATGGAGATCAAAGTAATACGAGTCTTTTCCAAAGTTTGGAAAATTATTTTTAGAAGCTCTTCCCGACTGTGGCCACTCAAGCATGACAATAAGGGAATAATAACTCTTCTATGTTGCAAGTGTGACCAATTAGTAACTGAAAAATTAGTTTCTCTTTTCTCTAATTCACAGGCAGTACGGTACATATTTTTTGCATCCTGAAAATATATAAAGATGTATGTGTGTGAAACACAAAGAAAAAAGTAGAAACCTCAGTAAATCAAAATACTGCTAAAATAGTACACCTGGATATGGACTAATTTTAAGATAAACTTTGCCTGCTCTATCAAGCCAGTGCACAGGTTTCTTTCCATCAGCATGATAACAAATATTTTAAATCATTTTTATAGTAATATACAACTCCCACTCTTCACACAGGAAATATACAAAGATATGTATCTCTTCAGGTATATCTCCCAAGCATAATCAAAAGTGGGCAAGAAACAAGTAATATATAGTTTGCTAGAAAATAGTGCATCAAGACTTGAAAACATTTTATGCTGGAAACGTAGTTCATACTGATCAGAGTAAAGCTGAGATGAATACCTCAAGGTCAACACAAACTGTAGCATTTTAGAATCTCAGAGACTCTGAACTTTTCAGACTGGGTATGAAGACTATCCCAGCAGTTAACTGGCACTTATCCAGCACTTAGAAGGTTTAAAGGGAAACATATTTCAATATATAACAATAAATATATATATACATGCATACCTGTGTTTCATATACACAGTATATTAAAAATGTGGCTGATTTTTTAAAAAGTGTATATAAACACGATTTCATAAGTGGTCAAAGAAAAAAACAAGTGCTTCAGTAAAGGAGTATTATATTCTGACTAACCACAAGGTGATGCTATTGCACTTAATACTGAACTCCAATATCTTTTATTATGAAGCAGATGGTATGCTGAGCACACCCAATCCAGCACATTACAAACCTGTACCATTGCTTTGTCAGGAAGCAGACAGGATTACTTTCCCTCTGTCTCTTAGAGACACACTTCAATAGGTTAAGCTGACTTCATTTCCATGCCTACCTCAGCATTTTCATAGCTAAGTTCAGAATTACAGTCCACAAGTGCAGCTTTATCAACCCAGACTGGCATTACATTTTAGAATTTTATATCTTTGTACATACTAAGAAAAAAAAATAAAATTCACTTCATCTAAACTTTTATTTCATAACTCAGAACAACTATAAAATTATTTAAATCAGGCCTGTAAATACACAATGCAAAAGCCTGGAACACATTTGAAGACATAATTTATAAACCCAGATCCTTCTGACTTCACCAGCCAAATTTAAATTAGTTCAGCTTTCAAGAGACAACTAAGGCAATCAAGTCCATATTTAACATTTATTACTGTATACTTAATTTCCTGAGAAAGTTCATTTTTAACATTTATGTATATTTTTTTAATTTGCTGGAACTTTATAACAATACATAAAACCTGTAACTGGGCATATGGACAGGGGAACAGCTAGAAAAGTTAAGTGGGAATATGGAATGTTTTGAATGTATTGAAAGCTGGTCAGGAGTGGACAACTAGTAGTGAATCTTGCTTACCTTAGAAGTGAACAATTTTCTAGCTTCTACCATCTACCAAACAATCATCTGCCTCTGCAGATCACCTTTACTTCTAGAATTACATACAGCCACTGACAGAAAACACAATGTCCCAAGCAATCCACTACATTGAAGCCAAACATTGCTTGAGGGTACCTCTCCAACATTGTTCTTCTTATCCAACTCACTGGCTGTGGCTTCCACAAACACTGCACAGAACAGTAGACAAGTCTGTCCCAAGGCCTCCTCAACCTAACTTAGCCTACTGTTCACCAGAACTCAGAGCCAAAGTTCCTCTATTAGCCTGCTTTACCTGGCAAATTGAAAAAGAAAACTGTATCTAAAAATAGATTTCTTCACAGTCGACACCTAACCCGACTTTTAACATTGACTGTGAATGAAAATTGAATCATATTTCTACTGGTTTGAGAAAGGCCTCAACGTGTGAACCGTTGAGAAACGTGTGAACCAACTCACATCTGTTTCTCTGAAACCTTGCTTCCTTTTGTTTTGTTTTTTTCCTTTTTAACTACTCCTTTATGGTTCTCCTAACTGATCCTTCAAAGCACTGTTCAACGCATCCACAAGATTACTGAGAATACGGGAGAGGAGGGACGTTCCTTTTTGCTCTTCATTCAGAGAAAATCCAGTTCTTTGGGATCCTTCACCATCAGACTCCCACCATTATGACAACTGCATGCAACTCCTTTTGCAGTTCATTCACAGAAACACTATATATCCTATAACACACACTACCTGACTTCCACTTCCAGTCTCATTATTACATCTTCCTTTCCAGATTTTTCTTCAAAGAAACAGCTGCAGACGCAGTACACGGTACTTTTGGAATACACATAACTCAGGGACTCTCTCTGACCTGTTTTTAAGAGTTGCTCCTACAGGTGCTGTATAGAATCTGATCGATAGCACCATAACACAGTACTACAGGTAGCACTATAGCTGTCACATCTTGTCTAGCAAGCTAAGAGACAAGGACTGGTTTGTGCCATTTGGGGAGGCTGTTTGGCACTGTTAGAAGCTAGGAGCTGACTAGACGGAAAGAAAGAAGTCTCACTGAATAGATGAGAGTAAATCTCTCAGTAGTAATCTGTTCTCTGTATAAGCCATGCATATGGGTAAATGACCAATAGCTTTACTAGTCTCTGCACTACACTTCTTTAAAAATCCTAAATAATAACTACAGCTGAATACATTCTTTGTTTTCCTCAGATGGTATTATGAAACTGCTAAGATAAGGTATAATTCAACTGTCAATTTAAAAGATTAGAATTATTAAATGATAGCTATGTTACTGTTTGTGTCCCCGTGGAGCAGGTAAAAGTTGAGTGTTAGATCAGCACTAACATTCTTAAGAATGTAATTCAGTTTAGAATAGCTTGGCTGTATAAAACCCCTGTAAAAAAGTTCACATTTAGCATCTAAAGGATTCACTCATTCTAGTGCAACTCAACTTTTAAAATTACTTCTTTCATTAAATATGATGAAATTAACTGCGTGACGAATAAAAAACCCAGTCTGTAACAGATTATAAGGCCATCTCTTAGTATTAAATGCATTTTTTCTAACCAACTAGCAGAATTTCCAACAACTGTTAGTTTTCATTTGTGGCATGGAGTGAAAAATGTGCATTTCACAGCTGGAAATCCCATCAGTGTTTGGGTTCCCCAACAATGTGTAGTCTTCCCCAACAATGTGTAGTCTTCCCCAACAATGTGTAGTCTACAATGTGACAAATTATTTTCATGTTCACAGACTATTATACTTCAGACTAGGGGAGGCAAAAGGGAAATGGAGTGAGAAACTAGGTGTTGGGTGCCCCTGATTTACTAATTCAGCTTTGCATGATAGTGCAAATGGGCCCAACTATCACTGTGCACTGATAAGTTAATTTGTGTGTACCATGAAAATCAGCCACAAGACATTCCATCAAAGCAAGAAAGACCATGACACAGTAAGTGTAACTTCATAGAGCTATAGTCTTCAGAAATATTCTGCAATACTTAGCTACTTAGGGTATTTTTCCCTACACCAGAAAAACCTCAGTTTTGCACTGCAAGAAATTCCAGCCATCATGTCACGCAACCATCCAACTATTAATCCATCATACCTGCAAAACACTTTCTAGTTTGGTTGTTTCCTTGAGAAGCAATTCATATTCACTCTTGCAAGTTCTGCGGATATCATCCTTCTCACTTGCAAGTTTTTGATGTTGTTCTTTCCACTTCTGCTGAGATATACGAAATCCTTTCTCAGTCTCTGTCACTTTCTGCTGAAGTTTCTCATTCAATACTATTGTTTACAGAAAAAAAGAAAAGACAAGTAGCACTGCAAAGCATGTTTAGAAAAAAAATGAATAATTATAGTCAGTTCTGTGTATTGTGATGGTCTGTGGAACATAAACACTTTCAGCACCACCTTTACTACAAAGAAATAATCAAATTTTGCGTTCCTGCAGCATCCTTCAGAAAAGGACTTAGACATACCTGAGATTTTTATTAGTGAAAACTCTTCTCTTGGAAAAGAATAAAAGTCTGCAAAAAATCTTTCAAGTGAGGTCTCCACTGCATGGATGACTTAATTTCAGATTTCTATAACATTTGGCCAGCTCATCTCCAAGTGTCTATTTAGTATAGATATTAGTCAGTATCAAATAACTTAGAGCTCAGTTTACAGTGACAGTAATGATAGGCCCCTGCCCCATGAAAGGAAATATAGGAAAACCTAAGACATAATGGACTAGCAAGCAAAGGCTCAGCTTTTCTAAGGAAATACACCAGTTCTCAAGAGAATTTAATCTTCAGTAAATGTTCCGAGAGAAATGTCCCCATTTCTTCTCTGAAGAAATGTCTTCAGAGACTTTAATAATCAGTAAATGTCCCGAGATAGGGGAACATTCTGCAAAAGCCTGCATGCTGCGGAAACCTTCATTAGCAATGCCTCTTCATTTAAGCAGCTTGTCTAGGAGCTTTTCCTTCTTTTATAAACTGGTATTCAGATGAAAATACTTTGTATCAGCTTTTCATTCTGCCTAATACAACTAGCTGCACCAGCATTTAAGTGACCACCACTTTCTTGCAGATTCTTTATTTCAGATTCATCCCAGTTTTCTGAAATTTCTTGCCAGATGGAGAAGAATAAAATGAACAGAGGCGGAATATTAAGATGACACTATAAAGGATTAGTGGACACAATAATGGAAGAGGACTGACAGACAGGAGAAAAGCAAACAACACTGAGAACAACAGAAAAACTACTTGAAAGAAACAATGAAGAAATCAAGGCAGAAATGAGGCTAGGCTGGGGTCACAACAAACACCAAATAAGGTGAGAAAGGCTCCAAGTGACTGGGGAAAACATACAGTAAGTCATAAACTACAAAAGAATTGAGAAGCAACACCATGATGATTTGACTTCTCTGGAACCTGTAACAGAAGAAAAAGAAAAAAGAAAAAGAAAAACAAAACAAAAACCACAAAAACCTAACAACAACACAGCAGTATGAAGAACTTCAACCAACATAATTTATTGCCAGAGAACAGATTTCTAATTACTGATTCTGGTACTTAGAGAAACTAACACCACATAGAAAATATCCCCTTCCCCTGCAAAAGCTCTCCTACTCCCTTTTTGCTCTCCAGCCCCCTCACCACACATTTGCTCAGGGAGGGAACAGGTAGAGCAGCAGACTAGAGTCACTGTGCTGTGGTTTCTCCACCAGCAACAGTCTCTGTTGAGTCCTGCCTCTTGGTGCCTGCATGGGCAGTCATTACTTCAGCCTCAGCTCCAACTCAAGCTCTGCACCTGCCTCTCCTGCTGTTTCTTTTCTTTCTCCTCTTCTTTTTCTATTCCTCTCAGCATTTACCACCTTTCTGAAACACATTTTGGCAGGGTGGCCCTGCACTTACAGGTTGGTGCATGGGTTTGGATCTGGCCAGAACCATCTTCAGGCAAACCCAGATAGTCCTCCCACACAGGTTGCCCTCCAGAGCCACACCTACCACCAACACTTGCCAGCTATCCCTGGTACAACAGGCAACAAGTTTTCTAAAACATAAAATACATCACAAAATTATATTTAAAGTATTTTAGAATACACACACACTAGTTCTAAATTGGCAAGCAAACTGGCAGCAAAGTAAACATGCATAGAAAGAAACAAAGCTTTCCTTCAAGTGAGAAACTAGCACTTGGAAGTTTGCAGCTTTCAGTCATAAGGCAATTTCCAAAGGGAAAAAAACAAAGCCTTCTTCCAGTTTGCAATCCATAAGATTTTTTTTTTTCTTATTTTTTTTTTTCTTTTTGTGTTCTTTGAAGGAATGAAAAGTTCAGCTTTTTAATTATCTTAAAAACACCTGGTACCATAAGTACTTGCAAGTTTCCAAGTCTCCTTCAATTCTTTGAAGGATAATACCTCCACCAGAGAGCTTTAAACACTTCATGGAACATGAAAGGCTCAGAAAATTCACAAATGCACCTCCAGTACTTGACTAGAAATATAGTATACTTACTTAAAATGAACCTCACTTGTAAGAATGAGCAATCTCTCTTTGTTGAGGAGGACCAAGAAAATATGAGTTTCTGAATATAAAACTAGTAGGAAAAAAGTGTCTAGGTAAAAACCTTTCCTTCCATACCTTACTGTGAAAACACACATGTTCCACTACCTATAAAAAGAGAAACAAGTTTCATAAGATGAAAAGAAGCTGGACACTAGCAATGAAAAGCTTGAAACCTTTGAAAAGATGAAACAAAGAAGCAGCAGGATGAGAACTTCTGGAAAAGAAGATACAGTAAATAGTGTAAACAAAATTAGCTCAGGGAGGGAACAGGTAGGGCAGCAGACTAGAGTCACTGTGCTGTGGTTTCTCCATCAGCAACAGTCTCTGTTGAGTCCTGTCCTGAGTCGAATGGACTTTTTTTTTTCCCCCAGAAGGGGAAGAGGAAGAACTGCTGGACTTAGCAATACCCAGGACATGGTGATAGCCACCAGTTCTGTATAAGGACAGCAGTGAAAGAGGGGACAACAAATGGTAACCATCAAGAGGAAAAGGGGTCAAAAGGTTTAGCAGGATAGTTTTAATTCACAATAGAAGCACAGAACCATCACGGTTGGAAAGGACCTTCAAGATCAAGTCCAACTATCAGTCCTACAACACCTTATCCACTGAATCATCTCTTGAAGCACCACATACACTCATTTTTTAATAACCCCAAGGACAGCAACTCCACCACCACCCTGAGTAACCTGTTCCAGTGCTTCGCCACTATTTTGGTAAAGAAATTTTTCCTAATATCTCACCAGAACCTCCCTGGCATAGCTTGAGCCCACTTCCTTTTGTCCTATCGTTAGTCACAAGGCAGAAGAGGCCAACATCTGCCTCGCTACAACCCCCTTGCATGTAGCTGTACAGAGCAGTAAGGTCTCCCCTCAACCTCCTCTTCTCCAGGCTTAATAGCCTCAGATTCTTCAGCCTCTCCTCATATGACCTGTTCTCCAGACCCCTAATCAGCCTAGCTGCCTTTCTTTGCATCCTCTCCAGCACTTTGATGTCTTTCCCATATTGCAGTGCCCAAAACTGCACACAGTACTTGAGGTGCAGCCTCAGCAAGGCTGAGTACAAGGGTAAAATTGCTTTCCTTGTCCTGCTGGTCAGACTGCTCCTGACAGATTCCAGGCTGCCATTTGCGTTTTTGGCAGTAAGACACAAGACAGCAAGAGTGTTTAAACTCTTACAAGTTCAGAAAAACAGATTGATAAGAGATGGGAAAGATAGGACAGATCCAAGAAAAACAGATGCAAGAAGTAGAAAATTTTTTTAAGTCACTGCTTCTCAGTTGTCTCGCTGACTTGGAACTGAGTTAACCTTTGTTCCATTTTTACTTTTTTGAATCTTACCTTGCAGTTCCACAAGTTTGGTTTTCACATCACTTAACTCCTCTTCTGCAGAACACATTTTCAGGCGAGCATCTTTTCTGGCAATTGCCAATTCATACTCCAGACTTCTTCGAACAACTTCTCCTTTCTCAATTTCCAACCGTAATTTGACTATCTGGCCTTCATAGTTAGACAACTAGAAAATAAATTTGTTTCAGAAAAGTGGCAACAATGCCCCTTTGAAAAAATGCTACAGAAATATATCTACAAAATATTTTTAAAAGATATTTTGAATTTCATTTGCAGCTGCATTCTAATTCTACTTGAGTTTGAAATATAGGTCTTGTAGATGCAAATTTATAGAGACTCTAAGCACTTTTGCTATTTTCTATGTAAACTGTTCCTAGATGAATTTCATGTAGAGTAAACATACACTTCCATTTTCAAAAAATACACTACCTTGAGAAAATAAAAGTGGTAATACTGTTTTATCTTCCATGTGCACTTCAAATGAAAAACTGCAGAGACAGACTTTCTTTACATTTTATACTTAGAAAAAGAGTCATGATGGAACACGAGACTATGTGACATCTACTAACTCACAAGTATATCTATGAACATAAAACTCAGTCCAATAATGTTCAGAAGTCAAACAGAATGCTATCAAGTTTAACAGGCAAATAAGAATGGAAAACACTTCAAAAATTGTTCTTACCCAGATTAAAAAACACAGCACAGCCACTGCTACCAAAAAAGTGCATCCAGAAAATCAAGTTCAAGCTATTTTGACACAAGGAGTTATAAAGTATATAGTACGTGTTTCTTGAGAACACCTACAAAGTAGCACCTTGACTAAATAACATTTCATATAGTTAACTTGAGCACCTCCACTATCTGTAACTATACGGGAAATTAATAGGGAAAAAACCCACATCTCTCAAGTAGTTTTTGCCTGAAACGCAAGCCACAAAAGCAAAATGGTGCAGGAGATCCTTGTGCATATTCCGCTTTCAAATTCTCTGTGCAACATGTGGTTTTCTGGCTTTTTACTTAAATACAGATTATTCCTGACATCCATTTTATAAAATACCTCCACAGTTGATGAGACAGTGGGAAAATATTAATAGCAGCACAACAGCAAGTCACTGAGAGAGAAGCAGGAGTCTCTTAATGTGGATACACGACCCAAAAAACAAAAAAATATGAAATGCAAACTTGGTTTACTGGCTGGACTTAGCCCAAGACGGATAAAAGAGCACCCACACCAAGTGTTCCTAACAAACTGCGAAGACCAGAATTGTGACCTATAGCAGCAGAAATACTTCTGCTCCATCACAGTTTAAACCAGGACATCAGCTGCCAGACTGGTATTAGAAAGTGTGGGGACTGTTCTTTGTAACAAAAGTCAGTTACAGCTACTGCTGCACTCACTGCCCATTTTTCCTATCCATACTGCTGTGAAAGCTGATATTCAAGCATTCAGGATAAAGACTAATTAAGTATTTTCTAACTACAGCTTTATTTCAATACTAGTTTGCTACAATGGCATTAGGGAAAACCTTGGCAGTGCAGGTATGGTATCTCCCTGTGAATGAAGATCACATTAACATGTATGAAGTTACTGACCAATTTATCACCACAATTTTACATTACACACTGGAAGATCATTAAAGGATACCCTAGCTGGAACTGATGTACATACACACAGAAAAATACTATACTAGGCTTACAAATTGCACATGATTTCTGCCAAATTAAAATTATGCTCTAATTCCCTGCAAAAAAAAAAAATCTTTTTTACAAGGCTAGGTTCAAGTTGTGGCTTTCATTTATTTGTGTCATTAAGCAATTATATCTAACAAACTACAGACAGTGGCAGCAACTCCATCCCCTGCAGCTGTCCCCTGCTGAAAATTTGCTCTGTTTGGTGAGGTCTGACAGTGACACCTTCCTTTTTTCTTTCTTTCAGCTAATGACTGTGGTCTTGATAGACCATACAAGAGTATTATTTTAACAAAACAATATTACACTTATTCCAAGAGTAAAATAAAGCAAACAAGAAAGTCCTTACTTCCTTATTGTGCTTTATAGTTAAGTCTAATTTTTCCTTTTTAGCTTGACAGAGTTTTCTTCTCAGATCTTCAGCAGTCTCCAACTCTGATTCATCGTTACTTTGTAGGAACTGTGAATCACACTTGGCATTACATAAGCTGCAAAATATGAATGTTTTCAAAAAACATGAGTATTCCTTTTAACTTTTAGTACTCTCATATCTCAATGATCAAATTGTGAGCACAAAGTTCCAAACATCCACTTAAGTGAAATTGTGCCACGCAGCTGTAATCAGACTATTACTCTTTGAAAAAGGGGTTATATATAGAATCGCTTGAAATAGATATGGAGCAACAGAAACTTCAAACACATGAACTCTGGATTTCTCAAAGTTAATTTAAGCATAACATGGGTTTTGTTATTTTTCATTATCCTTATTACTGATTAAATAACCATCAGGATGCTTAAAAATCATCATTCCAATCATTTAAATTAAAATTACTAGCAAGCTTTTATTTGTCTCCTGCAGTAAGGCTCATTTTTAACATGGACTACCATCTCAAAGCCACCAGTCATGAAACAAATGCACATATGTAGAACAAAAATCACTTTTCCACGTTTTTTTCTTCAAAGATACATGCATTTAAACTACATGCAAGCAGTTGATCTGTACAAATACAATACAAATTGGAGGGCCTGTCCTCTAAAAATATGCATTATTTTCACTTCCACTACAATTTCAGTTAAAAAAAAAATCTACTCGACAGTCAGCAGGATCAGCCCCTGACCACAGTCTTATGTGCAATTATTGCAAATTCAAATTGGTCAACTTTTTAATGTCTTTAAAAAAAAAAGTATTCACATGATTTTACATATGGCAGTTTTAACAATTTTGTAAGACTGGCTGCAATAATTAGTTGCTCCAAACAAAAGCACAAGTTGTCAGGACCACTGAATATGAAACATGCCGTAAAAGACAGATTATTCAACTAACAACAAAAATGGTATCAATTCATACAAAAGTGAAAAAAACTAAAACAGCTTACTTTTGACAACACAATTCTTAAGTATTACTTACAGAAATTACAGTCTCCTGGGATTTAATGATTTGGGTTTTTTAATCAAAACATGATGGCTTTACCCCTGTGTTTGTGAGCAGGTATTATTATTAATACTTTCCATAACTGAGAACATTACCAGATGATACACATTTTTTCACATAAGATGACTAGCAAAAAAGACATAAATGTCATCAACTAAGGTAATTTAGATTAAGTGTTGCCTTTAAAGGCATCACTAATAACAAGTGATGCAATTTCAGGGGTTTAGCAGCAGGCTATATACATTTTATAATTTGATAAGCAGTAAGTATATTTCCATTTAAAGATGGACTTCATAAGATAAGAATTGTATGACACCAGTAATAGTTCCACGGGTCACCATGTACTTAACACATTTTATATAATAAATGTAGGTGACAAGGACCATTAAAACCTGCATGTACTGCAAGAAAACCACAGGCACATTATTAGTTTTCAGTGTTTACTACAGCAGAAATACCCCAAGAAACCAACATGACTCATAGGCCAGAAGATCAGGAACAAAGCAGGTAAAATCACATACTAACATTTTAAGCAGCTCAGCTACTGCAGAAGACACAGTGGTAAGTCAAGGAGGAAGAAGGATCTGAACAGCTGGAGCACCTGTAAACTGTATAAAAGCTTTTCTGCGAATATCATGTAATAGATTTGGAAGACTTTTATTTTTCTGTGACTGACAGAATGAGAGGAAATAAAGGCAAGTCATTTTACTCAGAGATTATGCTACAAATAACAACCTCAAGGAGCACCAAACTCAGCAAACCACAGGTTAGGGAAGTTGAAAACAGGAGAACTAAGGCAAACAAACAAGGGTTTATGGAAAGGATATTCAGTGTTCATATATTGAATTTTGCTTTCTCTAAATAATAGGCAGTCTAGTATAATCAGACTTTGAATAGTGTCAAATAAGTCTCACAACTAAATAAAAAGAATCAATTAAAGTATGATTTAATTATGCCAAAGACCAAGAACATATCAGATTATAAAATAAAAGAGCCAGGTGCAAGAATTAAAACTGGCCTCTATCACCTCAGCTAATGCAGAAAACCATTCTATAATGCCAGCTTATTATTTCTAACTGCAGACAGAAACTCCCTCTAAGTCATGTCTCTTATGGTTGTGACAGAATTCTTGCATACCAGATGGCCAGTATGCAAGCCTTCAAGTAAATCTTTTCATCTAATGACAATACTGATAAGGCACACCTTGCATGCATTATACTGTACCTGGGTCTTCTTCAGTCTGAATTAGAGATACAGAAAATAAACCACAGAAACACGAACCATATTATTAGACTTTAAAATACAGAAGTGGAGCTCACCATTTAGCTTCTATGACAGTGTGGCTAACCGAAGAGGATGAACTCATGACGTCCAATATGCAGCTTTTTAAATCCATAAACTTTAGAACATTAACATCCTCTTCGACTGCATACACTTCTACTTGACAAGCTTCAAAAATTCCTCTTTTCCATGTCATAAAAACATTATAACCTGTAACAGATACATACTTTAGTTTATTTTGCAACGTATTTTGTAGAATATCTGCTACCAGATTTAAGAATGATGCCAGCGCAAAATCATGATTGTGCCCCTGCATTCCCTATTCTCCCAAGAGGATCACAAACTCCATTTATCTTCAAAGTAGATCAAAGGGAGACAAATGCATGTACTACTATTCTTTAAGTGGGTCAAAATCCAAAGTTTGCTGTTTTATTGAAGCCTTTAACATAGAAAATCCTCTATTTTGTAAGCCTGGAATCTCCTACTAGAACAAATTTTACTGCATCAGGTATTATAGCAATATATGAGTATACCTGAAGAATACTAAATTAACTATAGTTCAGCTCACCTTTAGAAGAAACTTACTGCCTTAGTGTTACTGATAAAAAGAAATCAATACAGACAACATCTTTATAACAGACCTTAAAAAACTCAAAGACTTACTGCAGATTGAACGGCAAACTCATTTGGGAGAGCTTTCCATTAATTAAAGTAAGGTAACATGAAGAATAAGCTGTATTCAACAGTCGAGTTTAATCAGCCATGAAGGTTTGATTTTTAATTCCACAACAGATAGACATCCAGACTAAAGTTAAAAAAAGTTAGCCCAGACTCTATCTCTACCCACTTTCGCCTGTGGACACATGATTGCCATAACCTGTTTCTGTTGGACTGAACACAGAAGTACTTATTTTAAACAGAAAGGCATAACAGGTGGTGCCCAGAGTTATCATCATACTGCTTTATATTCAAACATTATTATTATTCCAAAGTTTCTTCAAAATCAAGTGGAGTAATATGGGAAGAAAAGTACAATGAAGCTTAATGGTTTGTTTCAGTTTATTAATGAAGAATGTCTGGATGAATCTTTTTTGATTTTTAAGATAAACCCATCAGAATTCACCTTGGTACATCTGTTTAAAAGCCCCAAAACACATAGCAAGAGAGAGCACACACAGTAGCAAGAGAACGTGATTCAGCTTTCCTTCCATCTCAACTGAGAAAATAGTGGAAAACCTTGTTTTCAAAGTACAGACAAGTTTGTGGTACAATTGCTAGGCCCATGTTAATGTGCATTAAATCATTAGTAATGTGTAAACTAAGAACTCAAACTTTACATGAGAGCAGAACAATTCTGACAGCATATTTGCAGTATTGTACTCAAAGATCAATTGCTTGTGTAAAAAGAAATTCTAGTATCAGGGAACTGCATGGGAAATACATCTCTTTCAACTGTGCCCAATTTTCACATTAAGAGGTAGCTGTGAACACTGAGAAACCAGTTTTTCATACCGTCCTTTTAAGCTTTGTTAAAACAGACACAAAAAAAATCTCATAATAAGCAGCAGGAAAAAAATGTGGGTGCAACTAAAAAGCCTTCTCAGAAATCTGTTTTTTTTCCTCAAGAACAGAATTCACCCAACAACCAACAGGTGAAGTGAAAAAAAATTTCAAATGACATCCACATCATTCTGTAGCTTTTAAACTTCCAGAAATTACAATTAAGTCACTTAGGAAAAAACAATCTGAATTTTTATTTCTGGGAACACTGATTTTTCAATATGCAATATTCCTCTGTTAAAAGACACCTCAATAGCTATCCTATTAGTACACAAATGGATGCACTCCAAAAGCATGCTATTTCAGTTATGGGGGGAAAAAAGCACTTAAGTGGCAGAAGAAAAAAAAAAAAAAGTATTCAAGCTGCTTGCAATGGCTTATAGGAGCCTGATAAATAAGTGAAGGATAATAAGAAATGTTTGCTTAAGTTAATACATTTGACAGTTGTTACCTACAAAGCTTCCATATTCTCCTCGTGAACCTCTAAATACCCTCTAAACTGCTTTAGAGTGCGTATTAGGAAGAAATTACTGACTGTGGTGGTGGTGAGACAGTGGCAGAGGTTGCCCAAGGCAGCTGTGAATGGCCTTCCCTGAGGTGCCCAAGGCTAGGATGCATGTGGCTTTGAGCAACCTCGCCTGGTGCAAAGCTCCCCTACCCGTGCAGTGTGGCTGAAAATAGGAGAACTTTGCAGGTCCAGCCTAAACTGTCCGACGATATTCAGAACAAACCCAACCACGGGCTCCAGATGTACCACTTTAAAACACAGAAACCCAGGCATAACTAAGAGAACTGCACCGGGACCTCTAAAAACTCACCAGCAGCTGCTTCAGATGAAAGAATCACTAGATTAGCATTAGCAGAGACCTAACATTTTACGCAAGCTCCGAGCCGCAGCCCCCAAGGCCGCCGACTCCAGGCTGACCCCCGGGACGCCGCCGGCAGAGGCGGAGCGGCCGCAGCAGTGTCCGGCGGGGGGTACCTGGCAGGCCGAGGCGGGGCGCGGCGAAGCGTCCGGCTGGGGGTAGCGGGGGACAGGGCTTCCGCGACGCCTCCGCGCAGCCGCCGGGGGCAGCCAAAAGCCTCAAGAAAGCCGCCACGACTGTGCGCTACGTCTACCGAGCGCCGGCAGCACTAAGGCAGGCGGGCCCCGGAGGCACCAGAGGCGGCCGAAGGCACTGCCGAACCGTACGTGAGGCTGCCGCGCCGCTGCCCGCGGGACGAGGGGATCCCGCCGCCGCGCCGCCCCCTCCCGCCGCGGTTGCTATGGCCCGGGGGAAAGGACGCGGCCCTGCCACGCCCCGCCGTGCGCGGGACCTTCCCCGCGGCTACTTCCGGGTGCGGCGGCGGCGGCGGGAAGGCAGCGCGGGGCTGAGTGGCGGGAGCGTAGCCGCGCATGCGCGGTACGGGGAGTGGGGGGGAAAGAGGAGGGGAGGGGAGAGGGGGTGCGGGCGGGCGCGGAGGTCTCCTGAAGGTGGACCCCGAGGCTCTGCGGGTCCTCTCTTTGCCTCTTTCCGGAGGGCCGAGCCTGGGGGCCCGTCGGCCGGCATTCTGCACTCTGCCAGCCCGCCTTCGGCCCACCCGCCGGTGCTGGTTTCAGCCCTCTGGGGAGCGGAGGCGCCATAGCCCCTGTAGCGCCCCTGTAGCGCCCCTGTAGCGCCCCTGTAGCGCCCCTGTAGCGCCCCTGTAGCGCCCCTGTAGCGCCCCTGTAGCGCCCCTGTAGCGCCCCTGTAGCGCCCCTGTAGCGGGGGCACTGCTGGGGAGGCCTGGGCAAGGGTCTCGCCGCCCCCGCGGTTTCTGCCGCCTCCCTCCCTCCTTCTCGACCATCTTAGGAGCTGCTGCAGAGCAGCCGAGACTCTGAGTAGCAAACTCCTTTGTGAGTTCTCTCCTGAAGAGGCAGCGCAAGTTTCCAGGCAGCAGCGGGTGTTCCCCCCCCAGGCCGCGGCACTCCGGGCTGGGCAGTGCGGCTCCCAGCGCAGGCTCCCAGCGTCACCCCTGTGAGCATCGGCGTCGGGCGGCTACGAGCAGCGCCGGTGGCATCCCCAAACACCTCTCCGCGGGCAGGAGAGCGGCTGTACCCGCCTTGACAGCGCTGCTGGCCTCTGGGCATGTCTGCATCAGTGCAACGGCAGACATGTTTTAGGGACACTTACAAAGTATGATAGGGAACATGCGTATAGAAAATTAAAACCATCAGCTAGCCTGGGGACTGAGACTTATGTGGCCTCAAATACGGGGTGGCACACTGTTCACCCTGGTTTTCAAGAAAACCGGGTCATGATTTTGAAAGATGATGGGACAAAGTCACTACAGGGTCAATGGCAGAGACAAGGTAACAAAGTTACTACTCCCCTCTTTCTCACTACACAAGTGGAAAGGTTCTTGTGAAACCATCCATTCAACCAAGAGACTCAAGCCCCAGAGATAAGCATACACGGCGTCAAAAAGCAACAGCGAGGCTGACTAAAACCTACCCTACAAGATGCTGGAAAAGTGGCCAAGGTATTCTTCTTGAAAGTGTGTCATAGGCTGAAGGGAAGTGAAACAATTTTGTGTTAGCATGGTCAATAACTACCATTTATATTATCATAAATATATAGATGTCAGTAATTGGACAAGCAATTTGAAAGGTGTTTTTTAATCGTATTCCTCTGCTATTTATATGTGATCTGGATTTCCACAGTCTATGAGAAATATTTGTCCTCCTGCATGTCTCTTAGAAGAGCCTTGGTCTGCACCTGAAGAGTAAAAATGTATTGATATGTCCATAGATTGACAAATGATCTAGGAAAATATAATCCACAAACAACCAGGTTAAGATAAGAAAATATACAGTCCAAAAATTACAGTATACTGATAGTGCACAGAATGTGTGCATTTTGAAAAAGAGCAAGAATATCTTCCATGGAAAACTCTATTAACCTTGTCTGCTGAAGAGATTACATAATCTGTCTTGTAATCAAAACTGATCCCAACTAATAGCGTAGTGGTGACACATTAAGAATATATATAAGACTCCAGCAAGCTTACACAACACCTTCAGTTGTGTAAGGCGCTGTTGTTCCTCAGCATTGGGTATGCAGCACCCATCAGTCTGACAGGCTGTGTATAGTGTACTGCTGCTCATGTCAGTACTACGTTCTTATCACTAAGGGGAGCTGTGTTACATCTGGTAACCCCCTCTCCTGCTTTGTGTGACTGGCTAATTCGGATGCAACGACCGGAAATATGCAGAATTTTCTTTAGTTCAAACTTTTTAAACTGAAGGCCTCAGACTTTATAACATTAAAAAAAATATACACTGGAAAACGCTATTAACAATTTAAATAAACTACAGTTTATCTTTATTTATATAATAATAATGTTTATAAAACCACATAAAAATCATTGGGGTTTTTGTCTAGTTTTGTCTAGAATTCCCCAATAAGTTCAAAATTACAATAAGGATAGTTATTTATGTAGTTAAAATCACCTTATATTAACCACAGATTGGTTGCAATTGGTTTTAACTCAGGAAAACACTCATACTGAATTCAGAGTACAGCTAGTTGCTTTGGATTACAAGTCAGCATGACTGAGTTTGTGATTGCAAGTACTGCTGTAGCACTTAAGAGTGTCCTGTCTCTTAATTTCTTGTTTGTGACCTGATCTGCATAATTGGCTTTTAGCTGTGTTTTTGCTACTTCTGTGTCATGCATTTACTTTAAAAACCTTGTGCTAAATCAAACAAGTTCTTCACCCAGATCCACCAAAAAATTGAAGATATCATTATGCTGTGGTTCTTTTAGTAACAGTATGGATTTTTTTTTTCTATTAAACATACAAGGCTTCCTCGCTGCTGTTGTTTGATGATTGGTCCAAAAGTGAAGGTGATGCAAAATGGCCCTGGGTAGTAAAGAAATACAACTTATTGGATAGTATGGAAGGAATAATAGAGATTTAACACCATGTCTGCAAGTTCTGATAGGTTTTGGCACCGTGATAGCTTACCAGGCACTGAATCAATAAGATGAGTTTATTGGCCCAAAGTAACACATGTATCATTTTTTATCTTAAAATTACTTCAGGCAGAATATTGCTGCTGCGTGCATGTAGGTCAACAAACACCTTCCTTCTGCACTGAAAAATACATCTCATATATTCACTGTGTTAGGTATTTCTTTGCAATTCAAAGAACGTTTGGGTCTAACATTTGGTCTACATATATTCAGGGTTTATGGGTTGTTTTATTTAGAAAGGTGGAAACAAATCAGAGCTCATATCACATGTGGAATTCAGTGTTAACCTATTTCTTATTTTTCAGAAAGATTTGATGATGATGTGTTTATAAACAGTGTCTCATGTTCAGGAAAAAGAAGAGGAAAACATGGTACTTTAGCATGGGTCTGGCCTTGGCAGAGCAATCAGCAACTGCTTCACTTGCACATAGGATACCAGAATGCTTCTTTTCAAAGCCTCCTAACCCACACCTGCAGGAAGTCAGTTGGAACATCTGTTTAAAAAGGCAATCTAATACATACAACTCCTTGCATGAAGGACTGTTTTTCATCTCTGAATGTCATCTATGTAACTGTGGGAGTAACTATGGGATGTTACTCTCTTTCAAGTACAAGGTCTGGATTGCAAATGCACATTTTTTTTTCTTCTTTCCTTTGTTTATGTACTTGAACAGTTTGTCTTAAATCTTAAATTTACTTAACATCTACTATCATCTAGCATCAGCAGGAGTAACTGATTTTCTAAAGCCTTTGACAGCAAGCTGCAATGGATTTACTTTTGGCTGGGATAGCATTAATTTTCTTCCTAGTAGGTGGTACAGTGCTGTGTTTTAGATTTAGTATGAGCCAAATGCTGATAACTCACCGATGAGTTATTTTAGTTGTTCCAAAGTAATTTTTGCCTCAAATGTTGAACTTTTCAGTTTCATGCAGAAGAAGTGCACACCAGATGATAAGGAGGCTCCATCCAACAGCAGAAGCTGCAGCTCAACAGATATGTACAGTGGAAACTGTAAGCCTGTGTGGAGACAGAAAAAATCCAATAACATGTTAGAAGACCTTGGACAAAAATCACCCCAAGACTAAAGAGTTGTGTGAAGAGCACCTGAAGGCAGGTGCATAGATCCCAATGGTTTAATTACCCAATAATTTATTTGTCTGAGGTCCCTCTCTGAAGGTACCCAGCTCGAACTGGTTTTCCCATGTACCATCTGATTAAATTATTTTTTTATACGAGATTCAGTGCCTAAGACTAAGATTCCAGTGCCTCCTGGAAATCAAGGGTCAACATGAAGGAGAAGGAAGAGCTCAAGAATGAGTGTATGTGTGAGCAAGGAGCTGAAAGGGGCACCCTTCATCTTACTTTGGAGAGCAGCCAGACAGAGAGGGACCTGGGAGTCTGGATTGACAGGAAGCTGAACATGAGCCAGCAGTGTGCCCAGGTAGCCAAGAAGGCCAATGGCATCCTGGGCTGTATCAGGAGCAGTGTGGCCAGGAGGTCCAAGGAAGTGATTCTGCCCCTGTACTCAGCCCTGGTGAGGCCACAGCTTGAGTCCTGTGTCCAGTTCTGGGCCCCTCAGTTCAGGAAGGATATCGAGGTCCTGGAGCAGGTCCAAAGGAGGGCAACCAGGCTGGTGAAGGGACTCGAGCACAGATCCTATGAGGAGAGGCTGAGGGAGCTGGGGCTGTTCAGCCTGGAGAAGAGGAGGCTCAGAGGAGACCTCATCACTCTCTACAACTCCCTGAAAGGAGGGTGTAGTCAGGTGGGAATTGGTCTCTTTTCCCAGGCAACCCTCAGCAAGACAAGAGGGCACGGTCTCAAGTTGTGCCGAGGGAGGTTTAGGTTGGACATTAGAAAGAATTTCTTTACTGAGAGGGTGATCAGACATTGGAATGGGCTGCCCAGGGAAGTGGTGGATTCTCCGTCCCTGGATATATTTAAAAAGAGACTGGCTGTGGCACTCAGTGCCATGGTCTGGTAACTGCAGCGGGAGTGGATCAAGGGTTGGACTTGATTATCTCTGAGGTCCCTTCCAACCCAGCCAATTCTATGATTCTATGATTCTACTGAAGTTGGTGACTGCCAAGGGACTCCTGTCCTGGCAGTTAAGTCTCGGTTGTGTGTGTGCAACAGAAAGCAGCTTTTCTTCAACACTTACCTTTAAAAAGCACTTACATTAGTGTTCTTTGGAACTTTGTCATTGTTATGGATGTCTATGAGTAATTATGCTTGCAGAGAAGGGCCCCCTTCTCACAAAAGAACATACCAGGTAAGTATTTAGACAATAATACAGTGTTTTCTAAATTGACAAGTATTTAGACCCTCTACTTTTGGATGAAACCAAGTCATAAGTTGCTTCTTCAATTAAGAACTAAAATCTTTTCAGCTGCTCTTCACTTATTTTAACACAAGGCACAAAGCTTCTAATTCATAAGGAATGTCAGATTCCAAAGACTGTTTCCAAAGGCTGAGGAAATTGAATGTCCTCAAGATACCTCAAAAGCATTACTTAGAAACTAAAATATGAACACCTTTGTTCTGTTACAGAAGACAAATGTAACTAAATGATTAAACAGAGTAGTGACCTATCTAAAAGAACCCCTGAAGACTGTCAGCTTCTGCAAAACAAAATGTTAATATTCATAGTTTTTGCAGTACTCAACACTTCCTTAGTTGAGAAAAAAAAAGAAATTTTATGTATTGCTAAACCAGGAATGATTCAGTGCAGCAAAATGAAGACATAGCTCTGGCAACATAGGTACAATTAGTAGCACAATCAAACTCATATCATCCTCTGTCCGTTATAGCTGTACAGTCTAACTTGGCCTTAATATTAAAATAACTTATGCCCCAAGTGGCCATTCATTTGTGAGTTTTCTCCCTGTCTAATTTGTTGATCATCTTCTATTTTCTGATGGGTTCTTGTCTAACTTCATAGAAAACTGCTGTTTATGTCAGGGACATGAACTTCATTGCCTCCAAGGAAAGCAGCCAAATTTGACTGGCTGAAGCAACTGGAAAGCTGCAGTTTGTTTCTGCTTGATGCAGATGGGATAAGGCTTTACAGTTAACTTTTATAAATTAATATATTACATTTTAGGATAAGCAAGCCTAGAACAAAACAAAGCTTGCTCTCTGGCAGCTGAAGTGGCTGTTTTGCGTCTGAGTTGAGTTTCAGCATCAAAACCAAGAGCAGTAAGATGATTCTTCTCACGAGGTCTTATCTTTGTGTGCAAGTAGCAGGAGGGGCAACTGGCAAAATATTTTATTGTAAAACTTCATTATCAGGCTACCATCTGATTAGTCTCTGCCCCTGTGAGACAACTTCTGTAAGACGTCTTTATTGAAGCTACTCCAGTTATCATTTTTACCAAAGTCCTCAAACTCAGACTAAGTTTAGGGAGGAGGTTTATTACAGGCTTGTGCAAAGCCGAGTGCTCTGTGGATTCCCACAAATCAAGCACACCTCCCTTGTAATACAGGGGTTCTTTCATACATCAAAAATGCAAGTGTATCTTACCTCCCAAGTACACTGATATTATTGTCTAAATACTTGTCTGGCGTGTTCTTTCATGAGAAGGGGATCCTTCCAGGTAAGCTTAGCTACTCATTCTCTGCCAGCAGTGATACCCATCTCCTGTGGCAATCGACATTCATAGCAATATAAGCTCAGAAAGCACTCCCTGCTCTTGGTCAAGGTGGCCTGCCTTTTTCAGCACCACTCTTGCAGATTTTTTGCTGGTTATCACAAAGATCTGTCCCAGTGACTTGAGGGTGTTGCTGTGTGGGGCCATCAGGTATGGCTAAACCCAGAGAGTGAGAGGCTGGCTGATTTTCAGCGCAGAGGGAGAAGTACTAGAACCAGACCCTAGGGGCAACAGGCAGACAGGGAGAAAGAAGCTGTTGAGGTAAAATCTGGATTTGAGGTTTTGTGTTTGAAGAGAGGTATTTGGGAGGGACACCCAACAAGGAGACCACCTGGAAGGCAGAAACGGGAGGAAGGCACAAGGACAGAAAAGCTGAAAACTCCGGGAAAGGGAAGCCTCTGAATGGGGCTCGTAGGGCGGGAGAAACACAAAGGGACCAGCGCGGAGAAACACACCCGTCCATCTTACAAACGACAGTGGTGATAATTAGCTACTTCTGGGCTGTTAATGAGGCGACATTTCGGCTGCGAAGGGCCCCACCGCAAGGCCCCTGACTAGAGTTGGTGAAAAGGACTCTTGGCGAGCGGTTGTGAGTAAAGCAGCACACGGCCCCAGGCCAGGCCTGTCACCGGGCTGGACATGGAGGCTGAGGTCGCCTGGCTCCTGGGGGAGCGTGGGGCGACGCCTGAATCCCTAGAGCGGGAGACGAACCGGACCAGCACACTGCACTGTGGCTGTCTCCTCTGGTCTCGTCTCGTCTCAACCCTCTCCGCTGCTCCTGCTGATTGCGAGAACCGCCGGCGGGTCCACCCCCCTCCGGTTCCTCCTCCTTTACCCCCACCCCCAGCCGCAGCCCGGCTGCCTCCCCGCCCCCGCGGAAGAAGGAATGAGCCACTTCCAAGCTGAGGGGAGAACGGGGAGGTGTGACTGAGGCTGTCTCTCTTCCTTCCTCCCATCCTGCCCAGGTCCGGACGGGCATCTGACTTCTTATGGTGTCTCCCGTTCTTAGACACAGAGACGCGAGCCGAGCCATCTGTTTTCTATAGGTTTCTCCGCTGCTTTCCCCCCGACACCCCTTCCCGCCACCCCCCCGCTGCCCGGTTGCGGAGTGCGGATTGGTACGGCCCCGCCTGGCGGGAGGAGGGCGCGCGGCCGTCTCTCCCGCGGCGACTGCTGCTGCTGCTGGTGCTGCAGGCAGAGGTGAGCTGCGTGGCGGGGGACTGCGTGGCGCTGCGGAGCGGGGGGTTGCGGTGGGTAGCGAGACGCCAGACCCCCGCGGCTGAGGCGGCGGACGCGCGGGCTGGAGGGAGGGAATGGGAGAGAGGGGGATGGCGGGCGGGCGGGCGGGAGTCCCGCTTCCGCGCCATCGCGCCTTATATAGGGGCGGCGGTGGTGGTAAGGGGGATTGGTGGGGGGTGGGGTGGGAGTCGCGGGCGGTGCATCCGTGTGGCGGGAGCCGTGCCGCCTGGGGAAAGGGAAGCTTCGGCCGCGGAGGGGGAGCAGAGCAGAGCCCTGTATGACCGGGGGCGGGCGGGCGGGCGGGCGGGCATTCCTGGCTGCGTGCGGCCCGGCCCGCCTAGGCACGGTGGCTTCGGTGCCGCGAGCGCGCCACGCGTAGGGGCTGTGGCGCGGCCGTTGGGCTTCCGGGGGGCGTTCGGAAGGGTGAGGGGCGGGCGCGGCGACCCCCGGCTGCCGCTCCGGGGCCGCCCGCCCTAGCCGGGCGCCCTGCTGATTGTCCCCTCTTGTGTTTGCCCTTGTCTCCGCTCCCCCGCCCCGGTGTGTTTTTCCCTGCAGCGGGATACCGCGCGTCCGTCCGGCAGCGCCTCGGTGTCGGGGACTGGAGGTGCAGACCCCTCCCCTCTGTTCATTTCGCCGAGCGGCAACAGGCGTCACATCAGTGAGAAAACATGAGCCGAGATTTCAAACCCGGAGACCTGATCTTTGCCAAGATGAAGGGTTATCCCCATTGGCCAGCCAGGGTAAGACACCCCCCTCCTCCGCAGCCCGCAACGCCCTCCCGCTCGGTACCTGTCCTCCGCTCCCCCTGCACCCTCCGCTCCCCCTGCACCCTCCGCTCCCCCTGCACCCTCCGCTCCCCCTGCACCCTCCGCTCCCCCTGCACCCTCCGCTCCCCCTGCACCCTCCGCTCCCCCTGCACCCTGCTCTCTTCGCCTCCCCCTCCTGCAGTCTCAGCTTTGTGTTGCCAAAAGGGCTTTCAGGCACCTGTGGAGAGCAGTGCGGCTCAACCAGGCTGCGCCTTCAGCCTCCCCTCCGCTGAGGGAGGAAGGGGGAGCGGGCACAATGGTGCCCGCGTGTTGGAAGCGGCTTCTGAATCACGTTGCGGGTCCCGTGCTTTGGTGTGCGATTGCCCGACGCGAGTCTGAGAGTCCCTTCTCCTGTAACAAGTGCCCTTCTCCAGTAGCCCTAGGTTGCCCTAATTTGCATAAGTTAGCTTTTGGAAAAGGAGCCTGCTGCTGTACGGTCGCATGAAGGTGGCGCTGTGCCAGCACCTAACTGTTCAAAAATATAGCTCCCAGATAACTGCTGGGTTGTTTTGGTTTCTTTTCTTTTTTTGACAAAGAAAAAACAGGAGTTAGGGCAAGTCTAGGCTTTAATTTTAAAGTCGGCTACACTGCATCCTGCAGAATAAGCATAAATGATAAGTTGTCCAGTCCTTTTTTGCATTCTCCCTGCTTCTCTCTAAGAGGCATGGCAAGTTCTGTAACTGCCATAGGTCACTTGACAGTTGTGGAAATGGAGATAAAGAACTATTGATGAGCTAGGTTTGTCTTAAGGTTTGTTTTCTAAAGGTCTTATTGACCTTTTTGTAACACTTGACATTTTGGCTTGGGAAGTTATCAGGTCAGCGTAGGGGCAGGAAATTCTGTTGTTTATGCTGAAGGAAGAGTGAGATTTGGGTGAAACCTAATTGCACTTTTATACCTGTAGCAGCTTGTTTCTCTCTTTGTAAAGAAAGTGAATGTTGCCACAGCATGAGTAGTGTTGACATTTTCTATCTTTGCTAATACTGTCTTAGATTCTGCTATATCTTTTAGCATATGCTTGAGACATCTTGAGGCCTGCTTAACCTCTCCGTAGCTTTTTTCTTTTTTAATGCTTAATACTTTGACTTATTTCCTCTTAGCATGTTATTATCAGTTACTTGGCTTGTATTACAGTCTTATCTTTTCCTTAGGTGGATGAAGTTCCTGATGGAGCAGTAAAGCCTCCTACAAATAAAATGCCTATTTTCTTTTTTGGAACCCATGAGACGTAAGTCCTTTATAACTAAGCATCTTACTTTTTTCATTGTAAAATGCCAGGACCAGAAGTTAACAGCTTATTTGAATGTAGTGTATTTTAAACTATGGTATTAATTAGCAGACCAGCTCTTCCTAAATCTCTTGACAAGATACACATTTCTAACATTTGCTTTATCTGTTCAGGGGAATGGTAAACTATAACCATATCATCAGAAGAAAAAAAATCCTAACCACAGTGGTACGACTGGTGTTTCCTCCTTTAGTAAGGGGCTTTTGTTACAGATACGTGTATTCTCGACACCCTCAACAGTATCTTCTCTATCTTAAATATCTCAGTATCTTAAGTGTGAGGGCAGTGAGTTGGTGTCACAGGGAGCTGTAGATGCACCATCCCTGAAAGTGTTCAAGTTTAGGTTGGATGGGGCTTTGGGCAGCCTGGTCTGGTGGGAGATGTCTCTGCCTATGCTGGGGGGAGTTGATGGCAGCTAGATGATCTTTAAGGTTGCTTCCATATGAATCATTCTATGATATAAGGCTGGGAGCAATTTAATAGGCAAGATTTGAGGAACAGACAAATAATCTTGTACTAGGGTTTTGTCTGGGTATTCTGTGTTTGGTGATTGTGAGGTTTTTTGTTTTCCTCTGGAGAGGTTTGGAGCTGAAGGTGGCTTTTTTTTTTTTTTTTTTTTTTTTTTAAGATCTGGAGGGAAAAAATGAAAAAGTGCAGTTAGCTGCTTACCTGTCAACCAGCAAAAATTTGTTTTTGGGTAATTTCAGCAACGCCAGCATTAGCTTTGAGGGGCTGTACTTCTTCCACTGCTAAGTTCAATTGTATATATGCTAGGTTACATGCTAGTTTATATTCCGTTCTGTTGTTTTGAGAGTGTGACTGTTTTTCCTGATGTAGATTTTTGGGACTTCAAATTCAGTGCTGCTTCTGGCCTGATTTATTGTGTTTTTTTTTTAAAAAGGACCAAACCCTGTAAACATGTGGTTTTAATTCTGTTGTTTTTCTTAATAATGGCAAATGGTATGTAAGCAGCTCAGAGACAGATGTTGTATATACAAGTTGTATATACAAGTACTCTGTTTCTAGCATTTTGATGAAAAGTGTTAATTTTTAATTTATTAAGTATCTATTGAAAGTGATTTAATCTGTTATTTCACATCTATCTGTTTTCATTCTAACTGTTTTCATTTTTCAATAGATCTTTCAATAGCTCAGTTTTGGGTGGGTTTTTTTGTTGTTTAGTTTAGCTAGACTTTTTGTTGTGTAAGATGTTCCTGGAATTTGATTCCGGGTTGCAAGGTATGAGTCTTGTTCATTCTTTAGTGATAATTTTTAGCAGTGCAGCAGTCTACTGTTTTTCTTAATTTTATTTCATCAGCTGATTGTTTTGGGGTTTTTTTTGCCAGCTGAAAGTACAACAGTACTGTGATCCTGTTTTTGAGAATGTGTGTGGGTTTGTGGGATTGTACTAGGGTTCTCTGCAGTCCAGGGACACAGACTGACTGTGAGGGAGACAGAAATAACTCTTATTTAAAGCTTTAAAAATATCTTTGCAAATCTTGAGAAGGATCATGGCCAATTTTGAATCTAGCTTATTCTCCTAAGACATATTAGGGTTTGTAAGTCTTCTCATTTTTTTGCAGTTTACAAAGGTAAATTCGAAATGCCTATTCCTCACTCTTTGATATTGTTGCACATTAAAGTATTGCTGTGGTCTCTTTTTTGTTAGGCTATTAAGTTCAGAGTTACTACATTTCTGAGATGCATACAAATGTCAAAGAAACCTCTTGTCTTGTCTCAGCATTTGTTCTTTAAGCATGTCACTTAACCTTGTGCTCCTGACAATGGTAATAGGTGAAACTCCCATACTTGATCTTATTGTTGCTTACAAGAGATGCCTGTAAGTAACAAAAGGAAGGAGCTGATAAAGTGGAAAAGGAGAATGCCTTTCCACGGGATGTAATTTTTTTAAGGTGTGCAGCTGTAAATTGTGACTTAGTGATCCATCAGGAACTGCGTATTACTAATGATTTTCTGAACTTTTTCATGGGAATTAAAATAAATTTGGTGAACATCTTAACTACTTCTCTTCATACAGTTGCACACCTGTGCAAAGTTGGATACTTTACATGTATCTACTTACTATCTATCTACATGCAGCCTATTTACTGTCAGTAGTGGCAACTATAGAAATCCAGATAATGAGTTTAGTCATGCTAAGAAGTCCTCATGTACAAAGGGTGGCATTTTCTAGCTGTGTGCCTGGTTACAGTAAAAAAAGAGGAGCCATGGGAAAAATGAAAACAAGACTGGCTTAGGAATAATTTTTGCTTGACTTTTAGGAATAATATTAATTCGGTTTTGCATATTACTATAAACAAGTAAAACTTGTATTTCAATTGCTATTCTAGATTTTGCCTAAATTTTGTCGAAACACAGCTAAATATGTTGCAACCTGTGGGCAGTAAACAGGTACATGCTTCTTAAAATATGCCTTAGGAAGTTGGTTGAGATTTGTTTTGTTTATTTCTATGCTGTCCTAATGTGGCCATAGTGCCTTTTCCTAAAAAAAAAAAAAAAAAAAAAAAAAAAAAAAAAGTAGTAAAATGCATACTATTTGAACAAAAGATTTATTTGGATCTGTTGTGCCAGTAAATCGCATTAGTGCAAATTTTGGTTGGTCACAGACAAATAGAAAATCACATGGAATTCTACTTTAATACCCCTCTATGTTAGAGTAACCTCTCCCTGTTTTGTTTTCTTGTTCTTTTTTCTTTTCGGCACAACCTGGTGAGCTATATCACCTTCTCATAAGTAGCCAGTTCCTGTTGTTTTTCAAAGCCTGAGCGATGCAGATAGAGTCTTATATTGGGAAAAACGCTTCCCTGCAGGAGATAGGGAAGATGGGACGCAATGCTATCTCGTCTTGTCTCTCTTGGTTTCTGTTTGTCTTCCTCCCCATCCTTTTGATCTGGTCATGTAGACTTCACAAGTGCATGTTTCCCACACAGGCTGAATGCTCTGTAACCATCTTTTGCAAAGAGGTGAGCGACCTGCAGTCTAATCTGACACAGGGGCTCACTTGGTACTTTATATGCATTAGGTTAGTGTCTTACTGCTGTAGGAAATGCGTAAGCTTTCTAGGTGTTCA